>NW_004955410.1:32366124-32533136 GCF_000276665.1 Chinchilla lanigera
CCATGTAAAGTATAATGTCATCTGCAAATAGTATAGTTTTAGGAAGTGTTTAACTTTGTTTTCATTTGTGCAAGGGTTTTCAGCTAAGAGTTTGCCTTACATCTCAGAGCAGACTTGGAACTTGGACTTTTCAGCAATGTTGAAATTGTTAGGACTGTGGCAACTCTTAGACTTCGACTAAATGCCTTTTGCATAAAGGGGTATGCATGAGTTTTGGAGGGCTGAAGGTGGGCTCTCATGGCTCTAATGTAATATACTGTTGATAGACTTAATACTGGTTCTTAACGATTGTTAAACCTGTGTTATAATGTTCAGGTTGTGAAAAGATAAGAATTAGCATGTCTTTGAATCTGAAAACCAATTTAAAGAAATGTGTCTGTTTACTAAGTTGACAAGGGGTGGATTGTTATGGTTGATATATTGTGTCAACTTGAGAAATTTAGAAGTTTGACTAAGTGACTCAGTAGGGGGCCAGGGTCCTCACTTTGTACACATCCTGAGCATGTGCAAGTGGAAGGCAAGGAGATGGTGTGAGTGATACATCTACCTGAGGGAGAGTAAGAAGCCTATATTCAATATTAGGGAGGAAAAGAGGCCTGCTTGGTCCCTCCCTCACTTTTGCTCTTGTTGCTTTTGCTGTCTTCTGCAGCCTTGAACTGATGCCCTTAGCCATGCCACCCTGCCTTGGAACAAGCTGATTATGGACTGAAACCTCCACAAATTGTGAGCTAAATGAACCTTTCCTTCCTTAATTTTGGGTGCTGGGTATTTTGTCTAAGCAACGAGAGTAAATAACTAAGATACTATTGAAATCAATGAGCAAACCATCCAAATGGGCTAAATGAGCAAGATTGGGGGGTAAGAAATCTTTACACATAGAATATACTTGTAAATACTAAAAGAATATGTATGGGGGCTAGGGATTTAGCTCAGCGGCACAGCACCTGCCTGGCAAGCGTGAGGTTGTGAGTTTGATTCCCGGTACCAGAAAAAAACAAACAAACAAAAAGAATATGTTTATTGTTACAAGCATACAACTGATTTATTATAGAAATGAAATATTTAGTTGTCTGATTAATATTACATATATCAGTGCATTTTTGTTACTTTAAATAGCATTTCAAAGAACATATACAGAGAAAATAAATACATAACTGATAAAAATGGCACAGACATAGAAACTGAGGTATATTTTTAAAATATCTCAGTGTATGAGTTTTATATACATATGAAGTGTAATCATAACCTGTGGTGAATATATAATTAAAAATGTTAAATTCTGCATTATTTCTAATGGTTTTTATTACTTTTTATTTTCTTTAAAATAAAAAAAGAGATATTGCCATTAATCTCCCTCAAAGTTCTCTCCCTCACTTTGGACACTATTGTTCTTGCCACTTTCAGAAGCAGTTCTGCAAGCCCACTGTGCTGTGTAGGTAGACCTGATATCCTCAGCTGATTCAAAACATTCACTCTTCATGGTCACTTTGCCTTTAGAAAAGAGCCTGAAGTCACGCAGTGACCAAACTGGTGAGTAAGGTGGAGGAGGGCTCATCATATTGTTTCTATTAAAAAAAATTGTCATAAATATTTTGAATCAAGTCAGACATCAGGCAGACATGAAAAGACACTCATAAAAGTGGATTTTCAGAACGCCTTCAGAAAGTGGCAAGAATGGTGAAATAAGGATGCTTGAAGTGAAGAGGAGTGTTTCGAGGGTGATTAATGGCAATTTGTCATTTACTGTAATAGATTTTTATTGAAACATCAGCCGTATACTTTGATCACTTCATACATTTAAATGCAATAAAGGACAGGACATTATATATTTCAACTAAATCAGAAAGTATTCTTTTTGTAACCTAAGTGTCACAAAAATTATTTAATGTATGGGAAGCTAGTCCACATGATAAATATTCATGTTAGTTTAATGCATTAACATTTTAAGAGTATTTAAGATGTGATATGTATATGTACCAGTTCCCCTAGATGAATGCAATTATTTTGTGTCAAAATATGTACTAATAAAAAGAAACTTCATGTGAATTTAAAAGGCAACATACCATCTATACAATTAAGTAACTATGAAAACTAGTACTTGTTGCACATTCTCAATAAATTGCTAAAAAAATCAATAAATATTTTCTTTAAGAATGTCTAGTTTATTAACCTCTTATTTTGAGTATCTACATAATATCTGGCAACCAGCCTAACATAGTGAGCAGAATGTTTACTTCATAAAGAACCGAATTTGCCATGCACACTTATCTCTTCAAAAAGTTGCCCAAATTTTATGCATCACTATATTTAAGAAAAACATAAGCTGGATACACTTAAAAATGTTTGGATCAGGGATCTGAGTGTTAATCACAAACAAAAGCATTATGAGCTTATAACCTCATATGAAATTGGTCAATCAACACTGACTTGGCTGCAATAAAATTCTGCTAAGTACTCAATAGTGGAAACTTCTTCCATCATATCTTCTATTAAGAAGTAAAACCACCCAGGAATGTGAAAGAAATTAAGAATAGTCAATACTCTAAGAAATTCTAAAACGTATTTCCAGACCCTTATGATAGGAGCTGTCTGTCCCAACCTGAGAAGTCTATAGGCACAACTGCTGGTGCTCATGGTATTTTGTATTCTCTGGTGTACCTACCATAACTCCCTATTATTAAAGATAACGCAAGCATATCTTGTGAAACCTTAAGAACGTGATAAATAAACCTAATACACTTTTTCAACTCATGGTATACAATATATTGCAGTCCTTGTATAGGTTTTTTAAACAAGAAGTGGTCATTCATGATTCCAAAGAAATATTGAAGTTATGTGTATTATAGGGCACAGAAGAGAACTTCTTGGACAAGAGGAAGACAGTTTAGTTGCAAGACAGTGGGAAACAAGGGCAATGAAATGATGAAGGTATTTCCCATTAGATTAACAAACTATGATTATTATCATTGTTCTTTTTTAACATTCTAAAGTTTCAAGCAAATGTCACAATATAAGAAAACAAAAAAGAGCAGTATAAATATTGGAATAGAGGAAGGACTATTATTGACTGCTGATATCAGTGTATAATTGTGTATCTAAAAAATATCAGAGTATCAAGCTTAAAGCTGTTAATAAAGCTAACAGAATTTATTAAACTAGAGGAGTACCTAAGACTACTTGAGAATGAATAGCTTTTCCATCTGCTACCTATAACTAGGACAAATTCAAATGAAAAAGTAAGAGATCTTTCTTATGGCTACATAAAATGTAACATACTTGGGAATACATTTCATAAGAAAATAGAATATACATATAAATATAGTAGAACCATATGATACATCTGTTCACCATATATACATTTAATTATATTTAATTCCATGCTGTATATATTATATATTTTTTCAATTTTTTATGTATATGTTGCAGTTGAGCTCCCAAATACATGCCAACCCCTTCACTGGGTGTTCAATTTAAGACACATCAATCTGATATTAAAATAAAACCCATTAATCTATATAACCAATATGCACTAATAAAAATGTGTAAAAGAAACAGCAGTATGCTTCAATACTATAGGAAAAAAATGATTCCTGAATTTAACATAAGATGTTACATCTGTATACTATACTTCACAGCAATTTGAAAAATTTTCAAAGATGATTTTGACTATAAGCTATTGTTGGAGCGAATGGAAACCGACTGGTGGGTAATATGCCTCTATGGCGTGCAGTTTTTCTAAAGGACATTGCGCAAGGATAAATGGAGTTCAAAGTTGTGATATTATTAAATATTTGGATGTGTAATGTTAAAATAAATTGTGAGATAGATTCAAAAGAAGCAGAAAACTGTCAAATTCTGCTCCCTCCCCCTCTCATTACTGGAGGCATCCTAAGGCAGAATGCTTAGAACTGCCAGACATCTGCCTTGTCTTTGCTGCTTTTTTCCTGGCTAATTGAGTTACAGAATCTCCATTATTAAGAAAATGTGCTGCTCCCAGACTGCAGCACCATCACAGCCCTTATGATAGGAGCTGTGACTTCAGGTGGCCAAGCAAACCAGTTTTCCTCTACCTGCGGGTATATGTAGCACAGCAGAGGCCTGGCCTGAAAGCCTTCCCTGTAATGCATGAATGCTTTGGTGTGTGAGAGAGGGAAAGATCATGTAAATCACAGGAGTTCACAGGACAGGACAAAACAAGAAGTCTCCCAGCACAGAATGGGAAGAAGGTAGCATGGTCATAAGACAAGCTCCATCACCCCTTACCCTAGTCCTTGGGATGTTTGTGCCTTGTCCTGGAAAAGAATGTTACTTCACTCCCTCTGTCTACCTTCTATAGGGAGAATAACAAAAGCCCCTAAAACTTGTCAGCCGTTGAAATGTTGTACATATACCCAGGGGGTTACCACTGCAAGGGAAAATACATCCTGGTTGGCTATGACAGGAAACAATACAATGCAAATATTACTTTGTCCCAGATGCATATAGACATACATGATACAATTATGATTGGAATCCCAACTGTCCTTTCTGTTTGCTTGTCTTTGGAACTGGACAAGTTGGTTCTAAATACGACAGTTGTCAAGAGAATTTTCAAAAGAACTACTGGGAGGTGTTTACTCTATCAGCTGTAAATGCATACAAAAAATGCTACAATAGAAATCCTAGGGTACAGGGCTAACGACAAATAAATCATGAAAATATATAGTAAACATCTGCTTGCCATTTTTCAACAACAAACAACTTACTGGTTGTGCAGTATGTGTCAGATGCTGCAGTAGTCATTGATTAAAAAACTATGAATAACATAGTCACTGTCCTTACAGAGTTTACAACATATAATGGGTGAACTGTAGACTGAATATTTACAAAATGTGAGGAATGTCACAGAGAAAGACTATGATGTGCTATGAGACTTAGAATGGGGCAATGGATCCTAGTGTGGGACCCAAGAGAAGCCTGTTGTAGACACTGCCTTGAAAGATCACAGCTAGGGTCACAGCAGCAGGCTATGGTCCAGGAGTGAGAGCTTCTTAGGTCAGAGCTGTTTGGCTCACTGGGATACAGGTTGCATGGTGCAGAAGCTCAGGAATGAATTTGTTTAGGGGAAGATTGCAGAGTCTAGAGGCTGGGAAAACTTCACATTTTATCTAAACAACCATGGGAAGCTCTTGAAAGTCTTCTTGACATTTCCTTGTCTTATTATTATTCACTTATAAATTTTAATGCAGTATCCATTGGTAAATGATATCTCTGGATCTCTTTGATATAGAAAAAAGTTTTAATAGAAATATCAACAAACATTATCAGGTATAAAAGTACTAGTATCTATATTACCAGTGGAAACTATCCTTTGTGTTTGATATTTTTCTTTATGAGCTTACTATAGTATTTCCTCTCCTTTATTTTCATCAGTTTCATCTTATTTTCTTTTTAAATTTTGAGACAGGGTCTTGCTAAGTTGCCCAGGCTGGCCTTAAATTTGCAGTCTTCCTGCCTCAGCCTCCCAAGTGACTGAGATTACAGGCTTGTGCCACCACATCTGGCTCTTTCATCAGCTTTTATATGGTATGCTTTACTTACCAACTCTCCCCCAACTTATACGTTGCATATGAACATGCTGTTTCTAAAAATTTTTATTAGTGTAGTTTTTTAAGGATAGGACAAGCTTTTCTCACTTATTTTATTTCCTTAACTAGTTTTGACATAGGGCTTGGCTGTTTTCTTTATAATTTATCCAGTCTGTTATAAGAAGAGAAAATAGACTAAAATAAACATATCTTTACTTAGCATCTTTTAACTTAGGCTGCTTAATTAATCATTACTACCAGCATTAGACTTTGCAACTCCAGTAACAGTAATTGTTTAGACCGAATTATACATTTTACTGATTATGCTGGTTATAATTTTATCTTTATTTTCCTTTTCTTAAGATCTGCACTCACCTATCTCTTGTTGCTGTCACTTGCTGATGAAATGGCACTCCCAGTGCTTCTAATTTTTTGTTTGTTTGTTCACTTGTTTTTTTGTTTGTTTGTTTGTTTTTACAACATAGACATAGGTAGTACATTTCTCAGTCTTTAAATGTCCAAAAATATCACACTTCTCACCTCTTATATGGTCCTGATTCTTTATAATTCTGTGACCATTTCTTCATATTCCAACATTTAGTGCAATGCTCTTCTGGTTCACTTGACATTTATTCTTGAAATTTGGAAATGTCATTAAAATATAACTAAAGCGTGGTTTCAATGTTTCTTTCTAGGACCTTTTGACTCACACTTTTTTTCATCTTTCGTATTATGTTTGGATTTGTTTTTCTCAATCCACTCAAATTTAATTCTCAGGAACTCAAGTTATATAGATGGTCCAGGGTATGGCTGTAGGCAGTGGGTAACCCATCTGAAAGGTGGGTCCCTTGCAGTTGTGCCTTTTGTATTCTGGTTCTGACCTGTCCCAGCCATCCAGGACTTGCCACCTGACTCAGGCTGAACCAATCAAAATCCTTCCTAGGATTTTCTTTTCAACAAGAACTAGAGGAAGCAAGTCGTCCCTCCTGAATAGAGGAATGAGAAGTGTAAAGCTTTTGATCTGTAACTATGATTTCTACCACATGGAGGCTCCTCGTGGGTAGTGAGGACAAATGAAACTGCATGAAGGAAGAAAAGGGAGCAGTGGTATCTGAAAACTTGGTTCCTGCTTGTGATGGTCAATTAACTGTGTCAATTTGAGTAAATCATGGCCAACTAAATTGGCTCAGCATAGTTCCGGGTGTGGAAGGCCCACCAGGAGGATTATTACCAGAATGGTATAAAACAGAAGCAAAGAAGGAAGGATTGCTTCTGCTTACTTCAGAGGAGCTCCAGTCCACCTTCACTTGGACATTGTCTCCTGGCTTCCAGTGCAGACTTCCCCATCTCCAGCCCTGACCCTTCAGCCTTCAGTGATGGACCCTTTGGACTCCTAATACAGATTTGCATGGTACACTACATGGAGCTCCAGGCCTTCAACTGGATCCCTCAGATCCCCTGTGCACTCTTCCATACCTGACTCTGAGAGGCCATTGTAAGATAATCTTGTAAATTCTTATATATTTGTATATCTTAGGTTAAATATGTTTCTCTAGTAAGCCTGACTGAATTACTGCTGTTCCACTTTTAAATCAATAGGAGCATCAAATTTTCATTTTTGATAAGCAAACTGGCACCAAAATGGAGGCATCAGGGGGCTGGGGATTTAGCTCAGCGGCAAAGTGCCTGCCTGGCAAGCGCAAGATCGTGAGTTCGGTTCCCGGTACCGGAGAAAAACCAAAAAAAAAAACAAACAAAAAAACCAAAATGGAGGCATCAGCAGAAAGGAAACAGGGAAACCAGTCAAGAGAACATCTAACTGGTTTCCCTCAAAGGTTACTGGAATCCTTTTTGTGGCTTAATTATAAGGACAAGTTGAACACACAATGAGTCGTCAGACCTGTGAACTTGGTCATAGACTGGACATGAGAGGGGGGAGACCAGAATATGCCTACTGTTTCCTGCTGTGTGACTGACAGATATAAATGAGGAGATGGACACCACAATGTAATAGCAAAGTTGAGTGAAGGATGCAACATACAAAGAAGCAGATATTGTATAATTTAGTTTATATAAGCACAAAACTCAGCAAAACCAATCTATGGCATCTGAAATCAAATTTGGTAAATGGAGTAACAATACTAGGCATGAGGGAAGTATTTTATTTCTTGATTTAAGTGCTAATTACTCATGAATTTTCACTCTATGAAAATTCTATTGAGCAATACAAATGATATGGACAGCCAGGGTGTAAGAGTAAGAGACTTTGGGGGTGAAGAGAGTGATTATTGCTTAGAATAGTCTAAACTTGAAGTATCTATAGGGCAGTGGTTCTTGAAATATGGCCTCCACAGCAACATTGTCATCATCCAGGAGCCTGTTAGGAAAGCAAACTTTTGGGGTCTAACTCAAAGATGCTAAATCAAAATTCCTGAGGCTCTAGGAAATTCCAGCAAGCTTTCAGTAGATTCAAATACACATTAATATTCAAGAAACAGTAGTAGGTTGTCTAGACAGATGCATTAGTTTTATGGCTAAGTATGACTCTGATTTGGTTTGGACTAGAAGCATAACTTTATGATTTGCATCATAATTGGAAGTGATCTGTAAAGCTATAAGCATAGTTGAACTTCTTCAAGAATATTACATACCGGGAAAGAAAGGAGGGCCAACAGAATCATCTACAATGTCTCTTAAAATGTGAATTTTAGACTAAAGTAAATGTGGTATGCATATACAATAGAATATTATTCAACCATAAAAATAATAAAATTTGTCATTTGTGGCAATACAAATAGCACTAGAGAACATTATGTTAAGTAAAATAAAATAGGCACAGACGGACATTATATAGTCTACTCTCAACTGCACCAAGTACAGTTACATAGGAAGAATAAGTTCTAATGTTCTACTGCACAATATAATGACGTACTTCACAATATATTCTGTTTTTATAAAAAAGTAGAAGAGAGCAGTTTGAATCTTCCTAACATGAAGAAGTGATAAATATTTAAAGAGGAAAATGCACAAAGAGGGAAATAAAATTACATAATCAATATGTACTGTATAGATGAATTGAATTATTGTGCTGTACCCCATAAAGATGCACAATAATTTTATGTCAATTTTTAAAATTTGTCCTCAAGAACACTTCTCCACTGCTGATAGGAATGTAGACAGGTGAAACCAATGTAGAAATCAGTGTGGAGTTTCCTCACAAAACTGGGATCAGAAGTACCACTTAACCCAGCTATTCACCTTCTGGGTATTTTTCCAGAAAAACTTAAAACACCATACCACAACAATATATGCACACCCATGTTTATAGCAGCACAATTTATTGTAGCTAAATCTTGGAAACAACCCAAATGCCCATCAAGGGAGGAATGGAAATGAAGTAAGTTTAAAAGCTAATCTGAAACAAATATAACAAAATGTCCAACAATTGTTACATCTAAGTGATAGATAATTTTGTATCAGCTAGACTATCCTATGTTTATGTATTGCTGAAGTTAGTTAAAAGAATTTAAAAAAAAAAAAGAAGAAGAAGAAGAGCCAGGAAAAAAAAGAACCTCTGGAAAACAGCTACATTTCAGTAATGGGCAGAAAAAGAAGTTCTCTCCTGGAGTGAATGCTTATCCCACAGTACTAAGCTTTTGACGATGCTGGGCATGGTATTCATAGGGCAAGCCTTTTGTGATGTATTTTAGAGGAAATAAGATAGGACAAATGCACAGAACTATGGATCACATGCGTACATGGATTATCTTTGAAGTGTGCAATTAAAGCTAGAGTTTTATTTTCTTCCTTTCGCTTATCTGTGCTTTGTATTTTTCAAATGTGAATGTCTTTCTTGCATTTTGTAAATAAAGAAAAAATTAAAATTGTTTTTTAAAAGATAAAGTATATCTTGCAAGCCATGAAAGTAGCTATCTTGGGACTTGAAAAGTCTATGTTCTGATAAAAAGTACAATTGCAAAGTTGTGAATTATAATAGAGCCAGGGAATTGAGTACTTTAGAAAATTAAAGTAGCACATTGGAAGATGAGTTCTGTGAATTCTTTCAGAATGTGAAGGAAAAGAATAAAAAGTGGGACTTGATGGGAGTCAGAACAACATGTGAATTACAGACCCAGACAAAGCTGTGGAGGGAATCCAGAGGCCGGCTGCCCTGTACACTGCCGTTCCACCCATCTACTACCCTATCAGTGCTGGAGGCCAGGCAGTGCACCGCTTACATTTCTTCATGCTTCCCGCTGCACTGCAAATGAAACCCAAGCTCAGGACTGCTACGGGCTCATACCCGCACCTCTCTCACCTTCTGTCTTCATCCTCCCAACACGCCAGTTCACTGTTTTCAATTCTTTTAGGATCAAGTTTTTCATCTGAAGGCCACTGAGGAGACTGCTGCCAGCACTAGCAATGCTCTCAGTTCTCTTTTTCTTTTTGGTCATAGCTTAAGTTATGTTTTTCCTTTACAGCTGTGTCACGATATGTGCTTGTAACTGATCTGTGCATCTTCCCTTACAGAATGAACTCACTGTGGGTAAGGACCATGCCTACTTCATCTGCCCCTGTATTGCTGTGTGTAACACAGTTCCTAGTACACAGTAGGTGCTCAATAAACAGTAGTTTATTAATGAATGACTGTAGCAGATGTTCTCCTATGTGTGTTTGCATGGTTATTTTAGAGAAAAGTTCGAAATTAGATTTCCCTGCAATCCATGCTCATGCCACCATCTTACCCAGATACTGCCAGATGTGAGTATTTAATTGCAGCTCCTCCTATTATATAAACTAATTTCTAGAAGTAAGATAACTGAATTTTAGAACTGTGCTGTCCATTTGGAGTTTCTGAGCAAGGTATCCAGATGGTCTGAAGGATGAAAATGGTTTCAAACCCTGCCTTGCATAATCTCATGAGTATTTATGTATCCATAGGCTCTAGTTCAACAAATGGCAGGGACTATCTTTTAATTATGTTGTTTGCACTCTGTCATCTAAAGCATGGCTACACAAACTGTCGGTGTCTTATACATGCTTATTGATTTAATTATAAGTTAATAGATGTGTTTTCTTGAAGCATCATAGTTTAGTGTTTCCTAATATTTTGTTGATCATCTTTCATAGGCAAATGGACTTCTATTTCATACAAAATTGATTAACTTGTGAAGCAGGAGGAGAGCCAACTTCTCACTGAAGACAATAATTGAAGTTCTGATGTTTCAAAATGCCTCTCAAATGTTGTTTTGCCTTTTCTCGTATTTGAAATAATTATCTATTGCTATATAATAAATTCCCCACAAAAAATGGAGCTCACAGCAACACGTATTTATTCCATCACAGTTTCTACAGGCTAAAAAAGCTAGCATAGCTCACTGGGGTCCTCTGATTTACAGTCTCTCACAAGGATGTGGTCATTTCAAAACTGGACTCAGGGCTAATTCCCTTCTGAGCTCACTCACTGGCTATGTGCAGCCTCAGTCCTGTCCTCTTTGCTGGCTGGAAGCCTCCATTCTCTTCACTGGCCTTTCTGAAGGCAGTTCACAATGTGGTAGCTTGCTTTCCCAGATAGGAAATGAAAAAAATACTGAATTACAATCAGAGGTAGAAAAGACAGTTAGAAATAGTTTACTAACAATAACAACAAACTATGAAACAGTTATTAATGAATGCAGTAAAATGTATCCAAGTCCTGAATGGAGAAAATTATAAAAGTTGGTTAAGAAGTCTAAAAAAAGCTAAATGAGATAATCCTGGTTTATAATAGATACAATGATTTAATATAGTAAAGATGTTATTCTTTCCAAATATATGCAAGCAAATTTTGAATTTTACCCTTAGGAGAATTTTTATGGAATCTGGGAAGCTGATTCCAAAACTTATACATGTAAAACCATAGAAGTAAGAGTCAAAATATTGTGGAACAAGAGGTAGAAGGCAATCCTGCTGTTCTTGATATTAAGTTTTATTATAAGACTATATAACTTGATGCAGGTGACTATGTGTTCTTGATGCAAGATTAGACAAACTGATAGATGCAACAGAAGAGGGAAGCCAGAAATACAACTACATATATATAGAATTTTGATATTTTGTCACAGTTTTTGGTAAAACAACCTTTTTAGTTTTGGAGAACTAGTTCTAGTTTTGGAGAACTAGTTTTTAGTTTTGGGGAAAAGATAGAGCATTCAATAAATGGTGGAAAAATTGCTGGTTTTCTGTACGAAAGTAAGAAGAATAAATCCCACTTATCATCATGTATAAAGACCAATTACTTAGCTTACATATGAAAGGCACAACAACAAAAGTTTTAGAAGAAAATATCTAATATTATCTTTCTGAACTCAAGATAGAAAGAAATTTTTTTTTTTTTTTTTTGTTTTTTTCCAGTACCGGGAACCGAACTCACGACCTTGCGCTTGCCAGGCAGGCGCTTTTGCCACTGAGCTAAATCCCCAGCCCCTGAAAGAAACTTTTAATAAAACACAAAGCAGTGTCTATACTAAAATTAAAAGTTTATTCATAAATGCTATAAAATGCAAAGACAAATCATAAATTCAAATGTATGTAACACATCTAATTAACAAAATAAAATGTGCGTATTTTTAGACACTATTGAGAAAAATGTTAAAAACATTAAAAAGGCTCATATGAAAAAGGAAAAATAAAAGCAAATAAAAACATGAAAGGATCCTTGGCCTCACTAGGAATTGGGAAAATGCAAATAAGTATTACAATGAGAACTGTTCAACTTGGCAACAAAATTAAGATACCTAACAATATCAAGTGTCAGAGAAGATGGAGAGCAGCATGACCTCTTTTGTAAGGGGAGCAGAGAAAAATTTGTAAATCGTTTTGGGAATAAATTTGGCATCATAATAAGGAGGGCTTTTTTTCTCTAAAGAAATCCTTATTGAATACATGCAATAAGAACCACTCACCAGAAAAATGATTTACACCAGAACTGTCCATTAAAGGGAACAATCCCAGATACTTACTAACGGTCTAGATACACCCATTGTAGAATATTAATGTATTACAATTCTATATTGCAGTGAAGATGAAGTTCATTTATTCAGCCAGATGATACATTTGAAAATTATATAGTAAAAAAGCAAGTTTTACAATGTTTTCAAATTCTGACATTAACCTTTGGGATGTAGGAATGTGAAACACCCAGAATGTAGAATTCCCAGAAAATCTTGAATTCATGGTTACCTTAAAAATTCTTCCCACATTCTTCAATTCTATTTTTTATTGTGGCATCCAAAACTTTTATTTAGTGAATAAAATATATTAATTTTAGTAATACTTACAAAGAACTATAGCCTACAGAGAATATTGAAACAATGGAAAACACCGGTCACATAAACTTGGGATACCATTTGAATGATTTGACATTCAGATCTCCCAGTGAGGAAGCAGCATTTCATGGAGTCACATGTCGAAACCACCCATTTAAGGATTTATTTTTCATCCAAAAGACATCCTGCTTCAATGCCATCCGAAGGACTTGTACGGTGTATATGAACTCATTAGCACTGATTTTGATTCATGAAAATGAATCCCGCTAGCGAGAAAGAGGACCATGTGGCAAGCACTAGAAGCAAGGCTGGCGCAATCTCATAACGATGCTTCTTCCTTCTAATAACACAGCAGTTCTGGTCCCTAAAGGCAGCCTCAGCCCTCTGCTCCAACTGCCAGCTCCTCTACTCTTCCTTGCAACTTCACATCAAGCCAGTGTTAACTCTAGGTTTACTGTGAAGCTTTAATTATCATAGCACTGACTATAAGTACTGATTACAACATTTCCCCCCATTTTTCTGATGTCCAGACTGACTTCTTTGAGAATTCAGGATTTGGAACTATATATAAAAGTTTCTGAATAGTGTCCAGAAGGAAATTCTGCCTAGATAGCATACTGGGAAAGATTACATACAGCATAGAGACACTTTTATAAATATGAAACATTGTGAAAAGGAATTAAGTTATGATAGTGGCCTCTTCTCAGTGGGGGACCATCCAGAGGGCAGCAGAAAAGCAGCACACAGTGGAGGCCAGTTCTTGCTTGTGTTCTGGGTCTTGGCTTGTGAAGTAGAATCACAAGTTTGTACTACTTTTCTATAGAATTGACGTGCAGGCTGCAGACATTCTTTAGAATACAAGTATATAGGGCCTGGGGATTTAATTCAGCTGCACAGAGCCTGTCTGGCAAGCACAAGGTCGTGAGTTCGAGTCCTGGTACCAGAAAAAAACCAAAAAAAAAAAAAAAAAATAGAATCCAGTCCAATACAAGTATATCAAATGTTATATGTCAAAACAGTGAATGGGAAAATAGAACTAAAAACAAAAGCAGGATTAGACCAGAAATAGCCTTCTTTTTCTTGATATGATTTTTAACCCAACAGTAGAAGGTAAGTAGCTCATCCATTACTCACGCTGAAATGAAAATTGTATGTCATTTATATCACACTCACATATGTATTTATGTACAGCCTCCTTCCTGTTGGCCTTGGAACATCTTCTTTACTCTGGAGTTACGTTTCTAAAGCGGAAGTGCTCATGGTGTGCTCTCCAGGTTAACAATTATCAGCAGCTGCCAGGAAACTGGTTAGGCTGATTCAGCTCAGCCCCATCCTAGAAAACCCAGTGGGTCTGTTGTTTTTTACTTATTGGTGTGCATCTGTGATACCTAATACTTACATTCATCTTGAGGAATTGGTACCTATACATATTGCATCTTAATCATTTTTCCTCCCTCTACCCCTGTTCTTTAACAAGCCTTCTGGGTGATTCTGATGCAGCCAGTTATAAAGCTGCAAGTTAAAGAACTCAAGTGAACCTGTTTTAGTTAACTGTATTTTCAAAGTACTTGATCTAAAGCAAACTGACCGTGTAGATGGCTTTCTTCATACAATAGGCTGTGTGAGCATGCATTTAATGCTATAATTTTGAAACTCCTTTAGGTTTAGAATTGTGCTCCCAAACTCAAGGAGTGAAATACAATGGAAGCAAAAATGAGTGGAGTCAAGCCCAGGCTAGCCTTGAACTCACAGTGATCCTCTTGCCTCAGCCTACCATGTGCTGGGATTACGGGAGTATACCACCACACTTAGCTAACTGTTTTCTAGGTAAGCCATTTTTTCCACTTGATTTCCCCTGAGGTAAAATGGGTCAAGTTCATCTGTCATGGACAGAGACAATAAATGGTAATTTTTTATGAAAAAAGGTACAGTGCAATTATTTCTCAGGTTTCTCTCATTGTGTTATAGACTGAAATATTATTTCTAGCTTCATCTTGACAAGGATTTTAGAAAATTATAGATAAGATACCTTATTGCCTTGAATCTTATACTTTGACCCACCTTATTAATTTATTAAAATTCACATTAAAATATATAACATAACTTTAAACTGTAGGTGGCTTGGGAATAACTTTTATTGTGGTAAAATATGCATAACGTAAAACAACATTGTAACTACTTTTATGTCTACAACTCAGTGCTATCTCGTACACGCACAATATTACATAACCATTACCTTTGTTTCCAAATTTTACTTCATCATCTTCAATGGAACCTCTGGTACCCATAAGTAATAACTCCCCATTTCTTATTCCACTCAACCCCTGGTAGTCTCTAATCTTCATTGTCTCTCTTTGAATTTGCCTGTTTTGTATGCTTAGATTAAGTGTAGTCATACAATATTTGCCCTTGGTGTCTAGTTTATTTCACTATTGTTGGCCTGTTCTGGGGGCCCAAGGGAGATTTTCGTGGGTGAGGTCCCCAGGTTAAAGAAAACACATGTGCAAGACATGGGGACCAACAGCAGGCAGCACGGAACAGAGCAGAGCACAAGAGTGCAAGAGCAAGAGCCACCTGCATCTTTATTGTACAGTTCTTATACAGATTGTTATCTCATATTTACATGCTTACACAGTGCTGTAACCAGTGCATGTGTGTTTACCTGGGCTAAGTCATGGTAACAGAACTGTATCCTGATATGCACTTGCATCAGACAGTGGGGTCAAGTCCTCAGGTATCCTGAGAAACCCCTGAACTTGGAAGCAGTCTGAGTTGTTCCCAAGAATTTAACATAATGTTTTCAAGGTTCATCCCCTTTATAGCAAGTATCAGTATTTCATCTTTATAGCTGAGTAATATTCCATTACATACAGACAACATTGCATTTATCCATTCATTTGTTGGACATCATAGTTGTTTCCACCTTGGGACTATTTTGAATAATGTTGTATGAACCTTGGCCCAAATATCTGAGTCTTTGTTTTCAATCCTTTTGAGATAACTAAGAATAAAATTAGAAGTTCATATGGTCATACAGTTTAATTTTTTGGGGAACTGCCAAACTGTTTTCTATAGGGACTGAACCCATCTACATTTCCACAGAAAGGTGAGAGTTCCAACTGGGTATATCTTTATGCACAAACTGATGTAATTTTAGAAAAATCCCCAAATATGTAAATATTAGTTTTTACCTACAGATAAAGAACAATGGTTAAATAAAAAGCAAAAGTAAGAGACATTAAAACCTAAGATTTGTAGGTTTTTGCCTATTTGGCGAACTTTTCCAGAATCCGCAAGTGTTGCTGGCACCAGCCTCTTTGTCAGTAGGTAATGTGAAAATTGAATTTGTTGTTGGTGATAAAGTTCACGTCTGCTTTCTTTGGGGGGACATTGATTTGGGATTATAGTTTACTGTAACTTGGTAATTTCAGTAATGCAAATGCAACAAAATGTTACTTAAAAACAAAACATAAATTCAGTCAGGGGTGGTGAGGCAATTAAGGGGAACGCTCCCCATTTGGTTGTCCTTCTGGGGCATTATGGCAGCTGCAGCCAATATTGAACAGGGAACTGCAGCTGTTTACAGATGCATTAGGAAGGCGAGGCTTGGAACTCAGTTGCAGAATTTCTCCTGTGGAAAAGAAAGGCCAAAAGTATTGGGGAGAGAGGAAATCTGAGGAATATAAGTAAATTTAATCTTCAGCAAGAGCTCAAGGTGCTAATCCTGAGTGTTACTGCTATAGTAAGTCAGAATCTGGGTTTGACTGGTCACGGGAACAGTATTTTTAGGCTCGGGGTAGTCCAATCACTCCTTTATTTCATGATATATTGGTTACTCTTACACAGCCCCACACAAGTCTATCTTTCATTTAGAGTATTTTTAAGTCCGTGCTAAAGAACTGTCAGGGTTCGGGTCATGCGTGGGTTACATGGCTGGCCATTTCCAGACGTAGCCTTGTGATAATTTGGGATTATAGGTAGGTACCAAAACATCAAGTCTTCTGACACTATATAGCTTACAGCATGGGTAATAAGAAGCTTTTTACGGAGAACACAATATCTCTCAACTGGAAGTGCGTGTATGAATTAGTGGCGAATATTCCGAAACTCAGAACTCTCAGTTCTGCTTTGGGGCGGGACAGTGAACAGGTGGGCTGTCTCTTGCCTGTGACTTCGGTGACCTCACTACTTTGCCAAGATGCTGAAGCTGGACATGCATCCAGCAGAGCAGGAGTTACCTCACTAATTCAACAAATTCTATTTATTGTCTCATCTGGCTGTACCCAATTGCCCAGGAGTATTACTTTTGGTCATTACCCTTGGCAATATATGTGGTTGTCATGTGAAAAAGACAAACAAAACAGTCACAAAATCAATTTGTTGCCTGGGAAGAAAGGGGGCTTCCAGGCAAGGAGGAGGACCCCAATCCCCCTGAGGGGAAAAGCAGAAAGGTCAATTTGGTTTATTAAAGAGCTGATCCTTTTAGGTTCAGGATATAATATACTTCCTTAAATGCCATCTAATAGGAAATCAGAAATAGCCCAAAAGCACACTATTCCCTGAGGAGGAGTCAACACAAAATTAGTAGCACCAGACCAAACTCTAGTGCTTTGTGCTGCCTTAAGCACAGAATCCTGCAATGCAAATGTCATTTTAACCTCTTGGAATCAAATTTAGGAGCTGGTATACGGAGGTGCTCCGGTAGGCATGCGCGGACGCGCACGCGCGTGCGCACACACACACGTAAAAGCAAATAAAGTATACTTGGGAATGTTCTGGTCTAAAATGTACAAAAACAGCATTTTCCCATAAGCAATATTCAGTGAACATGTATGAATTAGTTGCTCAGCACTATGAGGCTAGATTAACTAGGAAAATGCCTCAAAGGAGAAAAAACGACATGGTGCCAGGAGTAGAGTCCCACAGCCAAAGTGAGCTGAAAAGGGGCTTACCTAAGAGAGGGCACCCGGTCAGAGGTGTGATCAAAGGAGGAAGGCGTTTGTCAGGAGAGACCAACATGAGAACTGGGTTTCAAGGGCTTTGGAAGAAGGGTAGTGACCTGAATCCAGGGTGATAAAATAGCAGAGTAAGAATGATAGCGGCTTTTTTGCTTGGTACCTGTGCTGTGCAGTAAGTAGGCAGGTACAAGGGCTTAAAGGCGCTGGACAGTGTTCGCTAAGGGATAGGTACAGCCATGTGCAACCTGCAGTCTGCATCTCCCAGGATTCTCTGTGGAGCAACCTACACCAATCCAAAATGGTAGATGAGCTAGAAGGACCACGTAGGAAATCTCCCACTGGGTGAGGTTCAGAGAGAGAGAGAGTGGGTAAGCAAATCTTTACAGAGAAGGGAGCTGGAATAGTCTTGATAAGGTCAGAGGCAGGGAGGGGTTGGGAATCTAAGAGCCTGTGGAAGAACTTTGAGCCCACCCAAGGGATGGCTGAGACAGGAGAGCAAGAGTCAATGAGGACTGAACTTAGGTTTAAGGGAGCACAGAGGGGGCCAGTAAAGTGGTGCAGCCAAGTGCACAGTCCAGAACTCAGAAATGAGCCTGGGAGGGAGTGATACATGGTGGGACAGTGTAGAAGAAAACCTACAGGATTTGTGTTTCAATATCATATGAAGTGTAAAGGAGAGAAGCTGAGAATGGTGGCACATGCTTATAATCTCAGCACTCTAGGAGGCTGAGGCAGGGGGATGGCAAGTTTGAGCCCAGCAACTTAGCAAGACCCTGTCTCAAAACTGAGCAAAAAAAAGAACTGGGGATGTAGCTCATTACAAATGCCCTGGGTTCAATCCCCAGTACTGAGAAAAAAAAAGTTGGGGGAGAACACTCAAGAATAAGTTCAGAATATCAAGTCTGATTGAAGAGAGGTACAAATGAAACTAAGATAAAGCTGTAGGACTGGAATTAGGATTGCAACACACACAGTACAACATAATTGTCAAGGAGCTGCGTATCCATAGAGTACGAACCTGAGTAACATTCTTTTCTATGTTTCATTTGAAATGTGAATTTGCTTTCTTGAACTAACTGGGTGCCCTTTTCCCTTTATCAGAACCAATTTAAAATCCAATCTCCTTGGTACCAGAACGGAGAAGAGGAAGGTAGGTTCACTTGTAATCCACTCATCTGATTTTGGATCAGCATTCTTTTTTGAGTATTGAGACTGCACATCCATTATTTGGAGAGGAAGGGGAAACAGATCAGAATGCTCCTCCCTGTTTAACGACATTACTAGAAAACTCCACCTAATGAGTCAGGAGTAATCCTTTTCCACTGATGCTGTCCTCCTGGTCTAAGTACACTTCTCTTAGTGAATGGAACGCCTTTAATCTAAACAGGTTGCTTTGTTTCCTTATGAGGTGTTCTTCTTAGAGAAATCTGTTGTTTAGTGTATACAGGTTGATTCGGTGGAATGATATTTGTGCCTGGTGTTATGTAAATAGTTATAGCCCATCTCCCTGATACTACATGGGCTATAATTATGATTACATGCATGTGGGAAGAGGGGTGTGTGTGAGTGCACATGGGCAGGTTGAGGGCCAGGGAGTGGAGAGCAGTGTGAGCACACCCGTGTTAAAGTTCTTGATGTAAAGAAAGTCGCCAATTCACAAAGGAATTTGATTACCTCTATCCATTATACACACACAGTGAGTGAGCCTGCTACTCACCATCTGTCATCTATTTCATTTGCATCGCCAGCACCTGGCCTGTTTATCTGCTACATTCGTTTCTTCCCCGAATTCTTACGCTGCTTTAATAAAATACAGAAATGTTATTGTTAAAAACCAATTAATTTACAATCCTCCACAGAGATAGTATTACTTATAATTCAATTTGGCTTCTAATGATCTGCTTTCTTGCAAAATGACTTAATTCTTGTGTCAAAGATTAGTTATTAGATATTACCCTGCTGCACCAGCCTGTAATGCTGAGGTAGGCAAAGCAGCTTGGAACGTCCCTGGCCATTAATCAGAAGTCGGAAATGTTTTCTTGTTTAACTCCTTCAAGAACCTGGTTGCAGGCACGCTGGCCTTAACTTTTCCCCTGAACAATTGTTCCCTTAACACATTTGGGGCTTGTACAAGGCTATCTGGAATTTTCAGAGAAACTTGCTTAAAAATCTGAATAAGCACAGACAACTTGAGATTCCTCCTAGATTCAAATATCCACGTGCATTTTTATTAGACCATCTCACACAGAATTTACTTTCCTGACTAGCCATTTTATGAATGTGGTGGGAAAAGGTGGCCCCCTTTGCTGACCCTGGCCATTAGGGGTTGGATTACCCACACAATGGCCGCGCTGGAAATCGCTTTCCTTGTTATTGCAGTATTATCTGAACCAATTGTGTGGGGGACCCCCTCACACAGAGGCAGTCTGGCGGGCCTCAGCCACTTGTCCACACATTTCACAAGTGGAATCACTAAACATATGGCCATAACCAGCATATTCTAGAAACATCAGCTTGGGCCAGAGGTATCTGAGAGAAAATTTATTCTTACAGACTGAAAATCCTTAAATGCCTTAAAATTTTTTTCAGCGAGATATTCTTAAGCTGCACATGTCATTTTTTTTAACCCTCTGCTGTAACCCTGAGTTAGTGTGGAAACTATTCCTTCCTTTCTCAGTTTAGTTGTTACACACAGATGTGACAGATAATACACAATCCTAAGTGAGAAATATATGTATAGTATTTTAGATTTTACACTCCACACATTAAAAACATAGGATATGTTTATATTTATAAAACAATTTATACTTTCAATTGTGACTATAGTGAACAGGACCTGTCCTGAGAATACTAATTGCTATGAAAAATATGCAGCCATGAAAGTACTCATAGAAGCTTAGTTATACCTAAGCAACAATCCTTTTCAACTCTTGAAATGACTAATTAGGTGAACTTGAAAGGCCCAGAAAATTAAATAATATAGACAGAAAGCAGAGCACCATTTGGATGTGAAAGGAGGGAGTAGATCTTTTTTTTGGCTAATGAAATAAAAGTCAGTACAAAATTTATTTTTTTAAATGATGCACTCGTGCTGCTTACCCTCGTTTTTAGTTTTATAAAGTGCGGTTGCTGCCAACTTGGAAACATGTGCTATGTTAAAACTACAGGGGGCTGCAAAGGTAGCAGCAGTTCAGTTGCCTCCTTCTCTGGATTGTGCCACATTTGAAGCATGAGGTGTTCATTATTTTACAAAAGCAGCAAAGCCAGCTCTGTGACTAGGGGGAGAAGAAACCTGAACAGCTGTCTTATAAGAAGCATTTTCTTTTTTGTACATGACACTATCAAGGGAGCTATGCCAGCACCTCACACTCCATTTTACATAACAGATTTTCTACAAATGATCAAACCCATTGGTAGACTCTAAAAGAGAATCTCATTTCAGCCTGATGACGCATCCTGAATGCTACTGTCTGATTACCCAACAAATTGTACATATTATTTTCAGTATCTTGTCCTACATGTTATACAACCTCACACTTCTGTTAGCAAAACTGAACCCGAAAGATCCTAATAGGAGGCTGTCATGGGACTCGGGAGATTTCAAACACTAAATCTGATGGGGCAAAGGAAGAAAATTATAGAGACAAAAAGGACAAATGGTCCCCAAATCTATTTTCAGACGACAATGGCTCAGACTGATATGATTTGAACTTCTTTTGGAATAGCAATTCGTATTATCATTGGTTTACACGCAAAGTAGAGGTGGGAACCAAATATAAAAATACATCCTCACAAAAGAATAATCGCCCAATAAATCCTACATTTCAAAGTTTATTCTTCAAATTCAGACGATGACAACCAGCCTCAGAAATAGGAGGAGAGCCAAACAAGCTGCAATCTAATATGGAAATGTGGTCCTAACCCCAGTACTGTGTCATTCTTCTGAATGGGATCACCTGCACCCATCCCTCCTAGGAGAAAATTTCAAACAGAGTTAGCTCCTTAAACCTTCTAATTAAAATGAGAAATCCCCAGGCTTCCATGACTCAGCCTCAGAAAAAGATTATTAGGAATTTAATAGGGAAAATATAGCAGCTCAGACCATCTGTGACCCAGTGCTCTGTGAGAATTTAAAGAAAACTGGAGGGAGGCAGCACACACTCCAATGCACGCTCGAGGAGTACTTTGTAGGAGCTGCAATAAATCAACATAGTTAGAGTACAGCCTTTTTCAGATTTAATTACTGTTACATAATTATTAGCAAAGCATTCTCCTCTGAAACTGTAAAACTCATTACATCAAAAATCCCCAAGCTCCTGGTGGAATTTATGAACTAGTTACTTTCTTTCTAGCTCTGGGAAAATAGTGGAATAGAGTCCAGATTTGTCTCCAGCTTTTTAGGAGAGGAGGGGGATTTTGTCCCTGTTTTGTGTCATTTTAGTAGGTTTCTGAATTGACTTTTCTATGGATCATTCTCTCAGACATTTATCTACATTCTTGCCTATCTGCTTAAATAATGGTGCTCCATTCCAGTGGTAGAAGGTTTGAGGGGTACATTTCAAAGTGTGCTAACAAGGAGCTGGCTTATTTTCAAAGGCTGGGAGATAAATCTTTTTTTAGGTGTTCGATTTTTTTTGAGGATTCATATAAGGTTAGAAAAGTCACAGCAGGTAACACAAAGTGCTTTTGTTGGAAGGACAAATATCAATGTGAAGTGACCTACATGCCATGATGTATTAGACCTGGCTCCTGTATCTCTTTCCAACACCACATGCCGTGGTGTGACATTGGTAGTTTAAAATTGGCCATGGTGAAACTATTAACACTCCCCAAAAATCAGAAAATGCAGTAATCAAGGCTTTTCCTCTGCAGAGCCAGTCGTTAAACACTCTTACTGTGGTGACCAATGACACAGGTGTAAATGCCACCCCAGTTGTCTATACAGCTCTAGCAAAGATCATAGACTAAAACTCCCCCACTGGTGCACTGTATATATTATACCTTACCAACAATAATTTTTCTAAAGTCTAGCTTGGGTAGGATGTTTCCGCCTGGAAGTGGGAAGACTCTGGAGACAGTGAGTGCCCTTGTTGGGGCCAGTTAGCTCCTTAGGAAGAATTATTCAGCCCAAGATAGGGCGTTCCCTCCAATGTGGGCCAGGCAGCATCCCTAATCCTTAGCTCCTTACCTGCAGAGAACTGCAGCTGCTAGAAAATGCTTTGCTCTTGCTCCTGCTCTCAGAATATCCAGCCAGATGTTTTCTGTTGTATTTGTAGGCTCTCCTGGGATTCACTCTCATCAGAGTGAGAGGAAGATAAAGGCAGCTGAGGCTTAAACAGTCAGCTGCTGTGTACCTGCTCCCTCTGCTGCTGCATTGCCCGGCGTCTGACTCTGCACCAGCTCTGTGACAGCCTCAGTTTCTCCCCATGAGCCCCTAACCCACACTCCTCCAGTGGCTCCCCCTCTTTTCTCTGCTTACAACCTCCAGTGCAGACAAACTTAACGGTACCTCTCCCTGAACACACCCTTTGTTCCTCTGCTCCTTTTTCTCCTGCTAAAAGAGTGGAGAAGGTGGTTAAGGCTGTTGGAGCATTCTGGTCTGGTATTTGATGCTGTGCCTTTTTCACTTCAAGTTGCCCACTGAATTTTTTCTAGTGATCTGTCTTTAATTCTCACTGCTTTTTTTTCTTTTGTAGTAGCCTGTTCTTACCTTTGAAGTTTATGAATGTGGTTGCTTCACAGATCTCTTAGAGAATAACGTACTGTAAGTTTTCTTTTGTTTTCAGTGTTCATTCTGTGTTTTCTGGGTATGGTTTTTCTGTTGGCTGGTTATGCTGTTCCTCTTCTCAAAGTTTTTCTAGAGTACTTGGCAGTTCTTTGTGGTGTGTTCCTATCATAGCTGAGTATCTGATTCAAGCCACATTGTTAGAAAGAGTTCATTTCATTGACACAAGTGGACCTTTCTGTCTCCCCGTGGGGTCATGGTTTGGAAAGCTCTGCTTCAGCTAGCTGGATGCAGGCAGAGGGTATGATGGGGAGGGGGCCAGGCTCTTTTTTTAATAAACTGAGACCAATTTCTTAGTGTCAGAAAAACCTCAAAAACAGGGGAAAAAAAATACTGCTTGCTTCTACTGTCCCCCTAAATTAATTCTCCAAGGTCAGAATTCTGAAATGAGTTTAATCTATAGCCAAATGCTAGGTCCAGTAGCACAGAGATGGTGAAACTGCCCTAACTTTTTAAAAACTGTCATTTAATCCATTCGTTAGCCAGCCTCTCTGGGCAGCTGCCTCTGGGTGACTGCCTGTGAGCTTGGACAGATGGGGAATTTCTACTGGGGACGCTCACCTCGTTGGAAGTTTACCATTTGATTTGAAGTGTTGTGGTTTTCTTATGTGTTTTCTCTCTGTTATAGATTTGAGAAATCTTTCCTTGTTCTCATCTGCTGATGCTATAGTTTTTGAATTTTGGTTGCTATGGTACATTTAAGTTTTGAGCCTCTTCCTGTGTTTTCATAGAATTTGGGGGGAGAGTGATGATAGCACGCACCCTCAGCCATCTTATCCCAGAAATCTATTTCATTTTACTAGTTTTTTCTTGGGCCCATTTTGCCTGTAATTTAATAAAACAGAATGTAACTGCAGCCTGGTAGGAATTTCAGCATCCAGTGGCCTGAGAACATATATTTAATGAAATAATATTAATCACATAAAATACAAAATGTCTATAACTAGGAAATGTGAGATGGACCTGTATATCTACTCTACATTTTCTGGTTCAACACTGAAGAAGATGCTACTTTCAGATAAACTTATTATGGGATACGAGATACATTAAAAAGAATTATCCACCTGTTGTTCTTTATTTTTTAACATGGTTTAAATTGCTTCTATTAATCTATTTTTAATAGGAAATTATTCTTTAAAAACTGTGAAAGCTTATGGTTTTAATAGACTTTTTTTAGAATCTGTGTGCATTGAACACACTCTCTAGGCAATCACTGAATGTAAGGCCGAAAACTGTGGAGCTTTTTGCATAATACTGGCATGTATGTTTCTTTTTCTAAAACACTGTGACTGTAGGCCCCAAGGTAATTTTTCAAGTGAAGGTTGCATTGCAAAAATTAAGAGGAGAAATGCTGATATTTTCTTATTTTACTTCACCAGTCTGCAACAAAATTGCATTTGAACAGCAAATTCTTCAATATATGTTTAGGAATAATGGGGCACAAAACTTCAAATCTTATACCATGGTCCCATGACACGTCTATTTCAGTTTTATTTCCATGACAATTAACCACTTGGAGATTTGTTCTGTTTTTGAAATTTTTACCTGTTTTGTCAGGTGGACGGAAGATACTCAGCATACATCTAGAATTCAAGTATCCGACTGAGAGAATAAATGGTCAGCATGGCATTGCAGAAAGACCCTAGAGGGTTACAGATGATATCAGTCCCTTGCTAAGCTCATGGCTAATTCAATATCCTGCTTGCCACGGTCCCCCGCCAGCATCACACCGCATGGCCTGTCAGAGTTTCCGGCACAGTGTGACCAGGCTAGAGACAAAGCAATTTATTCAGTGTAACCTATTTGGCTCCTATCAGACCAGGTTTTCTAGTAATTCATCCTGCCTTGATTGAGGTTCATTTTTTCATATCTGTAAGGAAGGGATTTGACTGTAGGTTGGAAGTAACATGAATTCAGCCCTGATTCTGGGCAGGGCATTGCAAATATTTTACATATATTATTACCTCATTAAATCTTCATGTCAGCTTTATGAAGCAGGTTCTGCTATTCAGTTAAATAGACAGGTGGGAAAATGGGGGCTCAGAAAGAGTAAGTCACCTGCTCCAAGTCACAAAGATAGTAATTTGCACTTACATGGTATGACTGTAGAGTTTAGGCTTTTATAACCACTTGCCTTTATTTTTTTCCTTTTTTTTTGGCTTTTTGAGATAGGGTCTTGCTGTATAGTTTGGGCTGGCCTTGAACTTGCAGCAGTCCTCCTGCCTCAGCCTCCCAAGAGCTAGAATTACATGCACACACCACTAAACGCAGCTAACTCCTTGCTTTGAAAAACACAATTTTGTTTTGTATTTTAGGGCTGTATTAGTTATTTCCATGAAAAAAAAAATAGTAAATGGCTTGAATAACAAATGAATTATTATTACTAGCTAAAGGATATAATAACCAAATATTTTCTTGAACAAATTTAATTTGCTTGTGGGCTTGAAATAAACATGTCTATTAAAAATATCTGTAACCCGAGTATTTTCTTTGTTTATCCTCACATTTCCCTTCTTTTATCGGAACATACTCTGGCTTTTACTCAATGTTTATGCCTTCTAATCTGACTTCACAAGCACCTTCTCCTTCCTATTTAAACGCTGGTTTTCTCTCTGCCTTTGTGGACTTTAATCCCATAGGCAAGGCTTGGGACTATTCATCATTCTTTGTCCATTCCAACCCTATCTCAGGCAGAAGTAGGTTTGCAGAGCCTGAAGTTTATATGATTAGTAGAGAAGTGGATATTTCATAAAAACAATGCAAAGTGAAAACTGCAAAATCAGGTCTAAGATGAATACTTACTGAATAAGTGAGAAAAGGAATCCCAATATGTTAGAGATATTCCAGGAGCTAGAAAATACTATAAATTTAATCAAGTTCAAAATGTATATACAATAGTTTAATAATTAACTATTTGACAGCTTTAAAATATCTTTCTCTTCTACATTTTGGCTGCATTATCGTTTATCTATATGACAATTTGCTTTATGCAATTTTCAATAGAGTAGAAATCTAGTCTTCCCTTTACCATAGCTAATCATAATATTGCCTTTGTTTAAAGGTCCATAATTTTTATCTTCATTTTCTGTATATGTGTACAAAAATGTAATTGTTAACAAGAAGTTATCCTTCACATGTGCTCAAGTCAAGATTTAGCAATTTTGCACTTGCTTTATTAAACATCCCAAAATGTCCTTACAAATGGAAGTAAAAATGATATTTTCTTTTTAGCTTGATTAAATGTAGTATTGCATCAGAGAGAGGGTGGAGGTTGCACCTGTACTTGGATTTGCTGCCTTACCAGGTGTATTTCTAACAGGAGGAAACTTCCTTTGGACCAGGCATGGATGTGACTAAAAGGGCCACCTGCAACTATGCCATCTGATCATCGGAAGAATTTTCCACTGAGTAGTGTCTGGTCTGGTTTCTTACTTCTCCTCCATACTGTGCATGCTTGGTGCTGTAAGATGCACTCCTATGGGAAACCAGCCTCTGAAGCTGCAGCTTCATTTTTTAGTACCGGGTTAAGCAGGCAGAAGAGGTGATAGGGACTGTACCGGGAAAGCTAGTCCAAACTATTCAAAACTTTATCAGTATTGTCTGTGTTATATAACACTTAAAGAATGACATACCTAGAGAGCTATCCATAACATGAAGTGACTGAGACCCACTAAATACAACCCCATAACTCAAACTAAATATATCCCGGGTTGCCTTCTCTTAGCCAGGACCCATAATGTCATCTATAAGGAACGTGCTAAAGAGAAAGATAGAGGGGCACAGGCCAAGGGCCAGTGCCTAGCTTTAATCTGTGCACCTGCCCTGGACTGAACTCCAGCGCCAGGGCTCAGAGTCCTTCCCTTTCTGAGTATCTTTGGGTGAGCTGGCCTGCAAAGTCAGTCCTAACGGTGTAGAACTTGCTTACTAGAGCTACTGCGATGGATAAGTGGAACCTAGGGAAAGCACACAAGGGGCATAGGCTGGGGCTCAGCTTGTGGCAATAGACTCCAGGGAGTCAGATATTCTCAACCTAAATGTAGCCTTTCTTCCCAGCTATTACGAGAGCATAACTTGTCAAGATAGGATAGAGCATGTTTAATGTAATAGTTAATTAGCTAGACTTACATAAATTTTCTGGAATGAGCAGACCATACTCTCACTATCAGAACTAATAGTGAAAAATTAATGAACATTAAAATAAGCAAAGACGACTGTAAAAGTCTGAACCATACGTCAAATTTAGGATTCTGGTGTGCTGAGAAAGTACACTGGGTCTCATGTGTGCCAAAAACTACTGAGCAATGGGAGGAAGACTTTAAGGGATTTGATCATTCTCAGCCAGGATCTCCAAGGTCCCCAATATCCAATCTCCAAGGTCCCCAAGGTCTCCAATCTCCCCTGGAGATTCTCAGCCACGATCTCCAAGGTTCTCTGGGGCTTGAGCAGGGAGAAGCGCCCCTCGGTGTTCACTATGGCAGGTGACCAGCCAGGTTGGCAAAGCCTCACAGTGTGGCCCAATACTGCTCCTGAGCCACAGAGCAAATCCAAAGGATCTCACAGGGCTAGGCCACCTCTGGCTGCCCAGCTCAGGCACTCAGAAGTTATGGTCTCTGAGTCAGCAAGTGTAATATGAATAAAAGGAGATCATTCTTGTAGGAAAGAAAAATTATTCTACCTGGGAAAAGATGGACAGTGACCCTAAGCAGAATGGTGAGGTTTTTGTTACACAACTATTTAAACTTCAAAGCAATTATCAGTGTTACCTAACATTTAGATAGTGATATAATTAGGATGCATTACCAAAAATATGATCATGTAAACAACCAGATCTTCTCATTATCCTTCAAGTGTCAAGTAATTGCTGTCACTACCCTTTTTAATCTAACCTGGGTTCTGGGTCCCACAGAGGCCTAGATACAAAGAGTTCAACAGCCAGAGTTTCAAATTCCAAGAGGTCATCTGGGGTGCAGGATGACTCAGCCCAGCAATCCTTGCAGATGATGCACAAGATGACCTTTGATCAACTGTCTCTTGTTTGTGACTCAGTTCCCTCTACCCAGCCACACAGGACTTTGTCTTTTTTAGTGGGTGGGGGCTGGGCTTGGCATTCTGTGCCACACTCAGATTCACATGGTTTTCTGGCCCACATTGCTCAGGACGAGCTGGAAGGGAGAGATCAGAGCCCCACCAGGGCTCCTCAGTGTGATTCCCTCCTAATGATCCTTTTCCAATGAGAAGGGAGCGATTTTCCTCCGCCTCATTATTTTTCTGCCTAGCTTTCTGCCCTTTGAAGCTGAGTTTTTTCTTCCATGAACAAATAACTGAGAAAATGCACTCACTGGTGTTTCTTCCTACTCTCCTTGTAGTTTTAGAGCTCAACCTCTGACCAATCTTTTGACTTAAGAGACTTCTTAAAGGGACAACACCTGCATTTTAAAAACTTATTGAAAGACAAGAAAAGTGATGCTACTTCTTTCTGGGGTCCCCTGCAGAAAATGGTACATATGAAATATAAATATCTTTTATTCATGCAGTGTAGGGCTTTTTTACACTGTCTATATGTCAGACTCCACATGGTGGCCTGGACACTTGGCATTCAGAAAGCAAGTAAGAAATTAGCATTTCAATCTACACACAAATCAGACACACCCTCATCTTCTATGCCAGGCCAGCACTTGGTAAACTCACAGGGCATTTTATGGCTACAATGTAAATGGATTTGGTTAAACATTTATTGAGCAGTTGGTAGGTGCAGAATTCTGTATTGGATACCATGTTGAGTGCTACGTGAGTCAACAATGTGACCAGAATTTATTAATTTGATAGAAGGCATATTTACATGGAATTTTACAGATTCCAAAATGGTAATAAAGTGAATGACTACAAAATGAAAAGATGGAAAAGTCATCTTTGTCATCACAAAGATCTGTTGTGAGGATTCTTGATCCCAGCAAGTCAAGAGGAAGATGAATAATCCATATTCAAACTGGTAAGGACTAAATGATTCTGTGGTTCAAATTTTCTTTTCCTCTAAAGCACTGATGACAAAGCCTTTAGTGCTTCCAGTGAAAGCAAAACAGCAGGCTGTGCCACGTCTGGCATAGGTGGGCTACCACTGCTTTAAGGTTTTCGTAAAGAGCATTTCTTTCTAGTTCCTATAAGAAGTCACCTAAGTCTGTCATTGCCTTTTCCGGCTGGGGAGGTCTACCAGTGTAGAACCTTTTCCATGGTCTGGAGTTTATGTTCATATGAATAGACAGATGTGTAGTGTTTGCAAACATCTTATGTACTTTTATTATGGTTTGTAATAAAACATTCCTGGAAATCTAGTTGATGCTAGACTGTAAAACAGATCATTGTAAAAATGGTAAAACAGGTACTATGGTATACTGTTTCTGGGAAAGACACAATCACACTAGTTTCATTCTTAAAGGAAATTTTTAACATTACTTTCTTAAAATAACTAAATGTATATTTTAACCTGAACTTTTTGAGCAATACTTTGGAACTGGCTGTTGAAAACCTTGTATTTTATTTTAATTCTGTCACTTGCTAATGGTATGAATTTAGGTGGACCACCTAATTTCTCTGCATTTCCATGTAGAAGACAGGTGGTTACATTTATTTACTGTATAATGACAAAATGTCTATTATTATGATGCTTGTACAGTAACACTTAAAACTATCATTCAGGAGTCCATGGGTTCAATCCCCAGCATTGCCAAAAAAAATCAGAAGGAAAGTATCATTATTATAATAAGCTCTAAAATAAACTCTTGGGTATAATTGGTTCCTTTCCCACTAGTCCTGAACCACCAACTTTCCTCACAGATTTTGTACACTTCCTAATGACTCTGCCTTTTCTAGTTTGGGGTAATAACATGAAGGACTTCTGCAGAGATGTGTGCCTTTGTGTACTTTAAGAACAGGAATGCATTTGGAGTTACTGCCACTCTGTAGTCTTGGCTCCTTTCTGCTTCCCCTCTACCTTTCTTGAAGGGAATGTAGGAAAAGGGTGCAATCGCCATGTATCAAATTAAGACGATAAATCTGTCATTAAATTTTTTCTTGTTCCCCTTGTCAGTTTGACAGTAGGGAAGAATCTGGCAAAACTAATGGCGTTTAATATCAGAAACTTCATCACAGAATGCATTGTGATCCATGCGGGACAGACGCTGGAGGAAAGTGGTTGAGGTGCTCAGTTTGTTCATCTGGACTTGCTGGTGGGCAGAGGTGATGCATGAAAGTAGCTTCCCTGTGCAAAACACCCTGAGAGCCGTGGATGTGTTCATGGGCCACAGGTCCCCAGAAAATGAAATATTTAAGGGAAACCCAGGTGAGAGAGAGACATAGTTGGTAAATTTTTTCTTTTTTTAGGCATGAGAAATGAAGTACCCTTGCTGTGTGTATTTCTTTCCTGGAATGATGTAAATTGTGTAGAGCTCACTGATCGTGGAACTTGAGCCTCTTTTAAACTGAGGCAGGGTGTCTCGCTATGAAACCCAAACCACATCTTATTCTGGCAGGGTTGCAAAGAAGGCAAAAAGTTGGTGAACAGTTCTCTCATTTCAACCTTCTTAAATCACACGGGAGCCTCTGGCTGTGTGTGCATTTCTTCTTCTCCCCACCTTCTAAGGAAAAGTAAGAAAAAGAACAAGCTGGAAACTAAAATTAAAAAAAAAAATAGAAGAATCTTGTCTAGTATTAGAGATTGTGTGCTTTTGGTTTTTAGGCATCAGTGAATCTCTAGGCAATAATGAGCCTATAGACTTAAAAATATATAGTTTCTCACTTGATAAAAAATGAGAAGCAAACCAAACCTTTAATTCCACAGTTGCAAAGCTCATGCTTCATACTTTGGTGAGACCAAGTGCCCTCTGATGAGATGTGCTGGGCAATTCTGTGAACGATTCAATGGAGTGGCCAGAAACCTAAAATTGAAGCCATATGGAAACTTACTGTGCATATTAAATTGTGTGTAGCAGTGTTAACAGCATCCTGATTTGTGGCTGCAAGTAATAAATGAATTATATTAATTTTGTAGCTGCAAGCTAATTTCTCCAGAATTACTTTTTAATAACCAGCATCATGTTCACTGGTAAAATTTAAATACATTTAGGAACAAATTTGTAGACTTTTAAGTAATACTGGATTATCATTTTGAAAGCTTAAGAGTTCTTTTACTATTTCCCCTAACACCAAATTTTTAAAAAGGAAACTCTTTTGCTCGGAATAGTTAACTTAGATGATAAACAAATGTTGTGTTATTACTCAGAAATAATTACTATCCTGGTACAGCCAGGCAGACATGGAATGGTTTCAAAAATTCTTCCCCTTGTTCTACAGATGATTTGTCTTTATCAGACAAATCATCATTTCTCTCCCCTGCTGGGTTGCTTCAACGTCAGTGTAAAACTTTGAACATTATGGTTGCTTTTCTTAAGTGATGGTAACTCAGTTTAGAGGTGAAGTGTGTGAGAGCTAGAGGTGATTCCCTTCCTTGTTCTGCTCATTAAATAAGTGACTCTGAGTTTTTGTACTTTAGTTTCCTGGTGTTGCTAATTACTATATGCACCTCACATGATAGAAAGATTAAATGAGAAAGAACACATGGTGTGATTAAATGGGGTTCTCTGATTTGGATGTGGTTTGTTCTTCAAGGTTGGGATCCTGGTCCCCATTCACTGTGTCCATGTTGGGAGGTGGAGCCTTTAAGAGGTCCTTAGGTCACGGAGGATGTGCTCTCAAGGGACTGTGGTATTCCAGTCTCTGCCTGGCTTCTTGTTTTGCCGTGTGATTGCTCCACCTTGCATGCTCTCCCACCCTGATACTGCCCACCATGAGGCCCTCACCAGAGGCTGAATCAATTGTAGACCATCAACCTCCTAAAATGTGAGCTAAATTAGCCTCTTTTCCTTGTAAGTAGCCTGACTTAGATATTTTGTTATAGTAACAGAAAGCAGACTAACACACAAGCCTTGCCTTGAAGAAACCTCATTAAATGTGAACTACAGTAATTCTCTGGGAAACCAGGCTATGGTTTGACTGTGAGTTTGTTGATCAGGCAGACTGCAGTGTGGATCCTAGATCTGCCATTTACTGGCTATGTGAGTTTGAGCAAATTGCTTTGCTCCCCTGAAACTCAATCTTTGCCTGCAAAGTGAAATCCTTATACCAACCCTACTTCTCTGCACTGTTGAGAGGTATACATGAGGTGAAGGATGAGAAAGGCCAATGTGATGGTAATCAATAACATTTCCAGTAACTATTCATGAATATTGGTGTCCTTCTTCTTCCATGGGAAGTATTTGGGGTGGGATCAGGCTTGGGAAGGTGGGTCTCCTGTAAGTTAAATGGCTTATTTCTGCCCTGTCTTCTTAGGCTTCCTGTTGAAGAAGACCACTGACAATAGGGAACAGTGGTGTAAAAAATCTACATTCACAAATAGTATATTGTTTCTACATGACTTTAAAGTATATAGTAATTTTCTCATATCCAGAAATCAAAGAACTGGCCTCATTACTTGTTTTAATCTAGTTTTTATTGCCACAACATTGAATACTGCCCAAAATTTCAGTTCCTCAGAAGGCGATGACTGGTCTGCATTTCTATAAGATCCTTTTAAGGTGACATGGGACCCTCTTGCATAGTCATCCAATGAGGTCTAAGTGTCTTTATTTGCAGTTCTCCATTTATATTAATGAACAACACATTAAACATGCATTGGAAGATACTCTTTTTATTTTCTACTTCCAGGAGGGGACCTTGTAGCACACCCACAAAGACACATTTTCCCATCATGACAAGCACACAAACCTAATTGCTAGCCTGTGGTCCTGCCTTTAAGACACTACCATGAGGAAGGCTGGATTTAATGCTCCCAGAGTAGCAGCATGCCTGGACTTCTTCACAAGTGAGGAGTGATAGTCCCAGCGTGTGAATCACGAGAATGTCCCCTGTTAACCCAAGCCATGTCTCCCACAAATACATAAGAGTCTCTTTATGACTAATTTACTTCACTTGTATTTTGATGAAATCATGGAATGTTCAGGAAGTGGGATTTGAGAGTGGTGTATTTCAAAATTGATCCAGGAAGAATGCCAACATGGTTGAGAATCATTGCTCTCTGTTGACAGATCCCAGATCTTTGGCATATATTTCCATCTTTTTGACTGGAGTACTGAATACTGCAAGGCTAAAAAAAAACAAAACAAAACAAAACAAAAAACAAATAAAAAAAACACAAAACCATTGTGTCTCAGTACATCACTCCTCTGTGGAACTCTTTGACCCCCGCTATTCCACAAAGGCTGCTGCAGGTCATGTTTTCATTTGTGTTTTCTTCTTGTTACCTATACTAATGAGACCTTGAAATTCCTCCTCTTCCTGTTCTATTCCATTATCTGAATCCAGGTTAAAGCTGGAAAGCCTAAGATCCAGGCAGATCTCCTTTCTGTAGTCTTCATCTGTCACCCACAAGGCTATTCATTTTCAGCATCACAGTTTGAGTCTAGAACACCCCACATCTGCTCATGTGCTAATGGCTTTGTCTCCAGACTGTGGTGCTACTGGTGGCAATTTTAAGACCTGGAGAACAGTAGGAGCTTTTCAGTTACTGAATGTGCCCTTGCGAATGTGCCCTTTCTTTTTTTCCCCATTACTGGCCATGAGGTAAACAGCTTTGTTCTACCATGGATCTACACCATGATGTACCATCACAGGCCCAAAGTAACAAGGCCAATTGGTCAAGGACTGAAATTTCCAAAACTGTGATCCAAAATAAACCTCTCTGAGTTGATCGATCTCAGGTATGTGCTACAGTAACAGAAAACTGTCTCATACAGTGGTGTAGAACATATCTGGAATTAATACAGAAGGCATGTTTGTGGACCAGCAAGTGAAGTAGACAAGCAGTTCAGCAGGTGGAGTTGGATCCTGAAACCAATATTCCAGAACCCTGTGGTACCAAGGAAAACTCAGAAGTCTAGTGTTTGCTTGAATTCCTGCAGGCAATGCTGAGGGGCCATGCAAAACGTTTTTTTCTTGTTATTACTCTTTTAGACTTCACCATATATCTCTGAATTTGCTGGACTCCTTCTCTCCTTCCTAATATTAAAAGGGTCCTGCTTCTTTACCGTCTTCTCAAAAGAGTTCTTAAATATAGCACAATCAAACTCTGGGAAGCAATAAACTTAGCACCTGAGAAGAGGTTCCTGCTTGCTATTAGTCAGCTTTTATGTTGCTGGGACAAAATATCTGGTACTTGCAGCTTAAAGGAGGAGAGGTTTATTTAGATGCATAGTTTCAGACATTCCAGTTCAGGGTTGGCTGGCTCCCAGGCAGAACCATCATGGCAGAAGGGCATGGTGTAGCAAAGCAACTCAAGACATGGCATCTCGGAGGCAGAGCACAGGAGTAGAACCAGAAAAAAGGGGGACAGGGACCAAATATAGCCCTGAGGAATGCTCCCATGACCCACTACCTCCAAACATACCCCTCCAAATAGTCTGTTCAATTTTAAATTCATCAGTGAGTCAAGCTATTGATGAGGTCAATATCCTCACAATCTAATCACTTCTCCAAGACTCTTTATCCACTCAAGCTGATAATCATGATGAAGTGAAAAGTCATCTATGGAAACTGGCAGGTGACAATGTATGAAATTTTCTCCAAAATTCTCACCTTTCTGGCAGGATGGAGTCTGACATAAGATACAGCACAACTTAGAAGCAGGGCGTGGGCCTTGCTGAACCTAAGTTCTCAGGAGTTTTCATCCATCTTTTTCCCAGTGCAAGCATTATGGTTAGGATCCAAAATGTACCCCCAAAAGGGTCATTGTGTTGAAAGCTTTCTTGCTGATGGGCTTTTGGTAAATGATGGGCTAATGATACTTCTGAATTCATCAGTGGATTAACCCATTGAAGAGATCATAATTTGTTAGCATTTTTGGGAAAGTGATGTCGATAAGAGGTGAGGCCTAGTTGAAGGAAGTGGATCATGGGGATGATCTGATATTGGGGCCTATATTTTGTCCCTAGCCCCTTCCTTTATGGCTGTTTTCCTCACTTTTTGCTTCCAGGCCACTGCGAGGGTAGCACTTTCCTTCACCATGCCCTTGTTCCTGATGTTTCTGCCTCACTTCAGCCCATAGTAATGGAGCCAGCTGTCCATGGACTGAAACTGCTGAAACTGTGGGCCAAAATGCACATTTTCTTCTTTAAGTTTCTTTTCTCTGGTATTTTGTCACAGTGACAAAAACGCTAACATAACAGGTGTCTTCTAGATCAGTGGTTTCCTAACTGCCTTGGTACTTGATGTCATATGATAAACGTTACTCTGTGTGTGTATGTGTACACACATGCGTGTATGTGTGTGTGTGTAAAAGTTTCAAATAAATTAGTACTTAGGCTATGTGGGATGGACCCTAACTTTTTATGATATTCAACTTTCCTGATTATACCCACTACATTAAATTTGTTTTATGACATGGTACCTGGATCTAACCTGCATTTTGTGAAATATTGCTGCTTGTATTGTTTACATTCAGCAGTTAATAAGTCTATATCACATTAGTATAGTATAAATAGAAACTGGTCTCATTGATGGCCTGCTTGCTTTGAATCAGAAAGCAGACTAAGGGCTTTTCAGAAATGATTTTGTTTCATCTTCACAAAGTCCCTATGACTCATGTGTCATTATTCTCACTTTAAAGGTGCAAAATCTGAACCTTACTGTGGTTTCTCAGTGTCAAGTGTTGTTGGGTGTGAAAACTCCCTGCTGCTTTGCCTTTGAATTGAGGTTATTCTTTAATAAAAACCAGCACTCATATTCCTAACTACAATCCACAAATCAAGAATTTCATAAGTGCATGCACTGCAGGGACACAAAGAGGAAAAAATATTGAGTTTGGTCTGAAGGAGTGTATAATCCAGTCAGGATTATAGGTTAAATATTAATATCACATGGGTTAGGCAGTAGGAATTGAGTTGACAATGATGTGGATTGAGAGTAGCAAGATGCCATCATTACTAGAGAGACCTGGGAGGCTTCCTGCAGGAAGTGACCTGGAAGCACAGATGACTTTGAGAGGTTGGAGAAGGGAAAAGAGAAATCTTTAACATATGGGGCCCTGCAAGACCTGAGAGCAGAAAGAAACAGTCAGTAGACCTAAACTCCAGGGTGTGTTTCTACAGCAGAGATTGTCTCTCCTTGCTCCTCAGACTGACCTCAGGGGCTGAGCAGGGTGGGGGGTGTTTGGTTCCTGGCTCTCCACACCTGTCTTCACCATATCAGCAATATTTTCATGCATATACTAACTCCTAAGATACTATTTGAACTGTGTTGTTGCTTTAAAAGAATAGATAAAAACCATTGATCATTGCCATAATGAAATGAGAATTTTGGATTAAGAAAGTGGACTAGAGATCACAAACATAAGACAACTATGAGTATGTGGAATATTTCCAGAGCATGAATGTCTCACAACCCAGCTTTGTTCCTCTGTAATTAGGATATATATTTTTTCCTTTTCATCCACGATTCTTTCCTTAACTACTTCTGCAAGGCAGACTACACAAGCTAAAATTTCTCTTCCCCAAGGAGGGTCATAGAAACCCTAATTTTCCTCCTCTTCTTTTCTGTTTCAGAGCTGGCTATAAAGAAATTCTCTGACCTGCCTTGTCTGTTAGTAGGATATAAAACCTTACTCAACCCAAAATGATACTGTCCAAGATTGGGATAAGAGGAATGTGGTACAGAAAGTCCAGGAACAGTGCTGAAGTAAACTGGTTCGCCAGTCTACTAGCATTAGATCAATCCTTTTGGTCTAGTCCCACTGGGGCCAGGTACTCATACTTCAATCATTTCTATGCAATGAAGTCTCCATAGAAACCCAAAAGGTTAGGGTTCAGGATCTTCTGGATAGCGGAGCACATGGAGGTTTCTGGACAATGCCATGCCAATGCAGTGCATGGAAGCTCTGCCCCCTTCCCACATGGTGAGCCCTATTGCATCTTTTCATCTGTCTCCTTCATCTGTAGCATCCTTTATAAGAAACCAACAAGCACGTTTCCTTGATTTCTGTGAGCCATGCTGACACATTAGTTGAATCTGAGGAGGGGGTTATAGAAACCCCAATTTAGAGCTGACTGATCAGAAATACAGGTAAAATAACCTGGGGCCTGTGGTTAACATCAAAAATGAAGGTCAGCACTGAGACTGAGCCCTCAACTTGGGGGGCCTAACACTCAGTAGAAATTCCCGTGCTTTTAGGGTTACAGATGTCATCATGTTGGTAGTGATTTGAGAGTAGAAAAAAGACACTTTGTTTTCCCAACATTCCATCTATGTCCATTAGGTCTGTACCTATAGGTATGCAATAAAATTTGCATACCTCATTTTCTGATAAAATAAAAAATAAGAATTATTGCTGGGTGTGGTAGTGCACACTTATAATCCCAGCGCTCAGGAAGCTGAGGCAGGAGCATCGCCAGGAGATTGAGGCCAGCCTGGGCTATATACGAACTCAAAGCCAGCCTGAATTATGTGGTAAGACCATGTCTCATTAAAAAAAAAAAAGGGGATGATGGTCTTAAGACTACCTAAGGTGACTATATGAAAAATATTTTGAAAATTCAGAAGTGTTTTACGATAGGAACAGTTGTTTTTAGTCTTAATGTGAATGATTTAAAAGAATGAAAAGTTAAAATGCATTTCATAATGTATCAGACAGAAAATGAGAGCTATGAGAGTTATAGTCCAAGGGATTGGTATGTTGGAGTATTTTAGGAAGATGAATTAGGCGTTGGAGAATGGGCTGGAAGGAGGGCATGTGGGGAATGAGCCTGGAGGCCAGGGTATTGGTCTAGGCGTGACCTGATCAGGGGGAATCAACGGATTCCGAGGCTCACTGGAAAGGGGAGGGTCAGAAAGGGCAGGCAATGGGAGAAGTAATTAATACCATTGTTTTCTACAAAGTACTTTTCATATTCACAATTGAATTTACTCCAAAACAGCTCAAAGGGTTGTCTACAAATGTTTGTGATCAAAGGGGAAAGAGATAGTAGAAACAGAGAGAAAGCTTGGGGAAAAGTATAAAGCCCTAGAACAGGAAGGAAGGAGTGGGTAGAAGCAGAGGTAAAGGTATAACTAGTGGCCTAACACCCACTTTCTCCTTCCTGCTTACTGACAAGACTGATTTTATTCTAGGTGGCAACATACTCTGTTAAGAAGGACCAGTTCTCAAATCTAGAAGCAGTCGGTACAATCTAAATGGAAATTACTGCAAGAGGCCTCCATAAATATTCTCCAACGGGGTTTGGCCATGTGGATGGAATACCCTTTTGCTATTCCCTTTCCTTCTTCACTGGAATAATGAAACAGTCACTAGAACCCCAGCAGCCCTCTTGAGCTATGAAGTGAACTTGAAAATGGCAGCCTCATGCTAAGGGTCAAGGAGGCTAGCGCAGAAAGAACCTAGGCTTCTGGTGCTCCTGGAACAAACTTGCCTCTCCTGTCTACCATAACTTCTTTGTAGAGACAGAGGAGGTGTCTGTAAAAGGAAAAAGGAAAAAACTGAAGAAGGAGAAAAGACAAACCTGTAAAAAGGTAAAGGTAGACTGTTAAAATTTGGCTCAAAAGAGGTACCCAGTCAATCTGCATGACAACAATAGGTAGAGTTTACAAGAGGGGAAATTTTTCATGTGGGAGGCTAGGGAAGCCTGGTGTCTGAAAACCTACCTATCTAATGGCAAGCTTCTGGGTCGTAAGCTATATGCTTTGTACTGTACTATTTTCCCTGCTCCTTGGGTGCTATCTCAAAAAGCACGGTTTTGCAGAGTGTGGAATCTGTGAGGTCGGGTGTGTGCATGAACAGGTTGGAGGATTTCTCAGGATGCAGGCAGCTGGGCACAGGAGGAGCACTATAAAGAAAACTGTCCCAGGACCACTGGGGATGTGTCAAGGGGTGGTTGGGGAATTTCCAGGCAGGGGCTCATCAGGGCACAGGAAGGTCGAATAGCAGCACAGGGGTCTGCCCTGCACACCCATAGGCACACTGCGCAGCACCCTCAGCTGCATTAGTCAAGCAAGGAGAGAGCATGCCCTGGATGTGTACATCCAAATGAGGAACAGACCCCCAGCTCCCCGGGGCCTGAGCCTGGAAACCCCAGTCCTCCCTCTTGTGAACAGAAATCTGAGGTCAGAAGCTTCTCCTGTATGCCTGCCTGCTTCTTCTCTAGACCTCCAGCGAGCTGCTTCTCTTCTGAACTCTCCTACTGGCCCCGAGGGAGCCCGAGAATAATCTCCTGTTGCAATCTCTCCTCCCCACAGGAGTCTCTGACCCTAGACCACCTGCGGTTTTCAAAAAGAAGTCTGAACCAGGATTCTGAGCGGGCGGAGTGCTGTGCTCTGGTGCACCACGGAGCACCTTGCAGTCCGGATAGGGTACGGGGCGGGGGCCAGGTGCGAAGGAGGTGTCACCAATTTGCTGGGGGCTAAATAGGACTATTTAAAACACACAGAAAGAAAGAAAGAAAAAAAAAGGAAAAAGAAAGAAAAAGAGAGAAAGAAAGAAAGAAAAGAAAGAAAGAAAGAAAGGGAAGGAAGGAAAGAAAGAAAGAGAAAGAAAGAAAGAAAAGAAAAGAAAGAAAAGGAAGAAAAGAAAGAAAGAAAAGGAAGAAAAGAAAGAAAGAAAAGGAAGGAAAGAAAGAAGGAAGGAAAAAAGAAAGACAAAGTCAGGTTGGTCCATTTCCAAGACTTCCCACCTCTGGCTGCCTGCTCGGATGGGCTGAGCATGACCAGGCTCTGGGTGTCTGCGGAGCCTTCGCGGGCCGGCAGTGCTGGACCCAGTCCCAGCGAGAGCAGGTTTCAGCGCATATGGGAGAAAGCAAGCGCGAGTCAGCCCTGCGCTGAGACAGGCAGAGGGGACAGACGGCGCTCTACCTTGGGCACACTTCTCTCTACTCCGGGAGGGCACATTTCACTTCTCCCCCCCGTCCCCCCCCCATGGGACTTCAGGGAACAGGTGTTCACACACCCGCCTTGAAGGGAGCGTTCATCACCCGCCCGGTCCGTCCCGTGCCAGCAGCTGCGCGGCACCCTCGCTCCTTGGACGCGGCCGCAGCGCACCAAAGGCCCTCGGGGATTAAAGCTGGGGACCCGAGGGACAGGCGACGCCGCCCTCTGGGGAGCAGGGCGCGGGTCACGAAGTCCTCGCAGCTCTAGGAGGAGCCGCACAGGGTCAGATCTTGGCAGCACCTGGGCCAGCTGGAGTGCGACTCCGCCTCTGCGTTCCCCTGCCGCGGACGGGGCGGGCAAGGGGGCGACCCTCTCTGCCCGCTGTGCGGGGCAGGGTCTCGGCCTCGGAGCTGCAGTGCGCTCGGCGGCTCCTGTCCACGGCCGGCCAGGTCGGCGTGGGAGGCGACGGCCTTCTGCGGGGCGCGGCCCGGGACACGCAGGGCGCCCGCTGTGGGCGGAACGCGGGCAGTGCGGCCTGTGCCCCAGCGACCATCGCCGAGGCGCGGTGCCACCTGCATCCTCGGGCGCGCAGCCCGCCAGGCCTCGTCAGGCCTAAGCTGGCACAGCGGAGTCCGCGGGGCGCATCAGGGGCCGCACTGGCTCCTCCTCGGCACCCGCTTTCTGTTACCCTCGCCAGCCTGTGCGGCTGTCTGCCCCGCTCCACGCTCAGTACAGGAGGGCATCTCCAGAGAGAGGTCGTTGCCACCTTGCCTTTTATTCTAAACGAGACTCACTTCTGACTTAAGACAGTTAACACCCTAGGCCCTATTAAACTAAGTTTTTGGTGGCTTTTTGTCAGAAAACTTAATCACACAGAATTTAGCTTCTCATGGACCAGACATTTAAACGGCGCGGAGTAAAACCTCCCATTTTTAACATCCACTCTGGTGTTTGCTGGAAATTTGCCACCGAATTTAGGCTCTAGTTGAAGGTTACCAGGATTTATCATTGTTTCCCCAAGATGTTTAACCCTCATGGGCTCTTCTTTCATTTAAGATGCTTTAAAAAGAAAATTCTGGTGAGCGCTTTGCCCATTTTGTTTAAGAAATTTGTTTTAGCTCTTGCGGTTTTGTAATCCGGAAATATTTCTGAAATGAGGAGGGGGGAGCATTGGAGACAGAAAGCAGCTGTGTACCAGGAAATAATAAGTATCATGCAAAAATATCACAGCTAATAGATGTCCTTTATGAGTGGAAATACCTGTTTAATTGCTTTAAAAATGTGGGGTGGAAAACACAATTATACACTGTGATAACAAACCTGTACAGATAATTTCCAAACAATACAAAACAAGTGCTGAAAAATTTTTTCTTTATGATTGAAATAATTGTTCCAAAATTATACCACCTACCCAAATATCATATTGCCCCATCTGCAAATACTTGAAGAGGAATAGTTACCAACCGAATGCATTTAGCTCTGTCCTTAGTAAGCAGAAAATTGCATAGCTTTTTATATTGTTGTACATCCTCAAATGCATCTTTCCATATTATTCTTAGCTAAGTGATATTCTCGATATTTTAAAGTTTCAATTTTCAGAGATACATAGTATATAATTCCTATTAATTATAAACACATCATTTTACTCATCTGATCTTAATAACATGCATTTTATAGTTACTGTACAACCAAAATAGACATTGAGTTATGCTGTATGTCTTTATTCAACAGTATATTCTTAGACATCTTGCTCAAACAAATTAAGTGAATTTCAAAAACAATAAAACAAGGAAAAGTAAATCCTGCCAGTAGAAACAGAATCACAGTGCTTTACAGATAAAAGGAAAAGAAAAGAAGTTCTTATATGAAAAGAGATTTATTCTTACATAGAAAATTCTCACAATAGTTGAAACACACTTCAGAAACTAGTAAACACCTTAGATAGAGTTGTGCCAATTACACAGCCCACAAGCATCTGCTTTGTCTTAATTAGACGGGGGAGGTGAATGACCACTGTTTATTTTCATTTTCCTCATTAATTATGAAAAACTGCATTTAATTCATCTTGCATGGTGAGAGATTGGCTGCGCAGATGTAAGTCGTAGGGGAAGTGGCTGTCGGTGGGCAACCTGAACATGGCACCCTGCCCAAGGGGACCCCTGGGGGGCACTGCACAGTAATGCATGCCATAATTGTAATTTTTGCCATAGTCCAAGGTTTCTTCTTGCTTCAGGGAAAATATCCCATTATAGTTAATTGGGGGAGGACTTAAGGGACCTTCAAACTGAGGACTGGCACACTCAGGGGATGTACTTTCATAGAAGGATTCATACGCACTGCAATAATTGTAGGGCTTCATGGACTTGGAATTATCAAGAGTCCCATGCCCTGAGGGTGTGGCGAGCTCAGGGCTGTGGTAGGGTGGGTAGAAGGTGGAGTAAGGTGACCTTGTGTGATGTGCAGCCTCCCCACCCTGACCCATCAGGAAACTCCTGGCATTGAGCTGCAGGCAGCCGGCCACCAAGTTTGTAGTTGGCTGGGAAAGACCTTTGCACAAGTTTTGGACGAACGTGAGCAGATCCGGTCTTTTGCCGATTCTCAGGATTTCAGAAAGTGCCCAAATGTAGTTCTTGGCTAGTCGTAAAGTTTCTATTTTGGACAGTTTTTGGGTCTTAGAATAGCAGGGGACCACTTTTCGTAAATTGTCCAGGGCGTCGTTGAGGCCGTGCATCCTGTTCCTCTCGCGGGCGTTGGCTTCCTGTCTCCTGAACTTGACCCTTTCTAGCCGGAGCTTGGTGGTCTTTTTTTTCCTAAGACCCCTCCTCCTGGGCAACCCATTTTCATCTTCCTCTTCTCTGTCTTCCTCCTCCTCCTCTTTCTCAGTTTCTTCTCCGGGGGCCCTTTTGATACTCTTTCCTCGAAGGACAATTTGTTTAGCAAAGCTTTCTGGTTTCTTAATTTGCTTCTGGGCCTCGCATTCTCTAGAAAACTTTCTGCACATCTGGGATTCTGGCATTACAACAGACTCATCAAACGGTAGTGTTAACATGATTCTCTAATCTTAAATTACCTGAAAAAATGCCAGCACAATATTTAAATTGTTTTCATTTTTAAAGTTTATACACTTCAATTATACTTGATGACTTAACATAAGATTACAGGAACATGTGAAAAAGACTGATTTTAAGACTAAGTTTTTTTTACATTAAACACAGTATTTGAGCTCCTGCAAACTAGTAAACATAAAAACATTGATGCATGCAATAGGATTAATTTATACAGGCAAATTATCAAAAGAAAATGAAATAGCAAGCATGTACTGAAACACCACTACCATATTCATTTCTCTTTGATTTTAAACTGGATTTTAATACACAAAAAAGGATTTCAGAATTCAAGCAAATGCAAAACATGTGATAACAATGCAGAATTTCATTAATTGCCATTCCTCTGAGGACAAAATAGAAGAGAAGTCAGTTATAAAAATGAAAAGTACTGTCTCTCCATTAGCTGACAAATTTGTGGGGTTTTTAAAAGAAATAATAATTTTATTTGCTGTTATACAAATATAAATTTCGATAAGTAGGTGTTAGAACATACAAAATTTAAAGAAAAGATTACTCAGGTCAGTTTAAAAACTGATTTCTTTCCTGATCAGTAAAGAATTTTGTAAAAGAGCACTGTTTTCCCAGCTTTCAAAAAGAGAAGAGGATTAGGCTTATTTGGATAAAACTCTATAAATGAATGAAAAAAAATCATTGACAATCTTTTTACTCAAAGAAAATGTTGAGATTTCTTTTACATTTAAGATTTTTCCAAATGTAATTGTCTGTTTACTGCTGTTCAAATCACCCTGGACAAAAAACACTCTCGTAGTGTTTTTGTTCTACGAGCCACGGAAGTCTCCCTCTAGCTAATATCTGACAGGAACGGTCCAAGGATTCTGACTGCGATTGTGCACGTGTGTTCAGAATCCCAAATGAAAGGGGAAAATAATTTGTGTTTCAAATGCATTTTTTGTTTTTTGTTGGGTAAAGCAGCAAGTATTTGCATCTAAAGTCTTCAAACAAATAGGCACATTAAAATAGAGACTTTTCAATTCAACAATCTCCAACCCCCTCAGCACACACACACACACACACACACACACACACACAAACTCTTAGTAATGTCCACATACTTGCAGTGTTACATAATAGCAGTGAAAGTATGTGATAATTACATCATGAAAATGAAATATCAAGAAGTTATAGATGGCAAAGAGCATATAAATACTCTAAGACAGTGACACTGTATCTTTAAATACTTGCATGCAAAGCCAGCATCAATGGAAGTATATCTTTATTTATATTACCTTAGGTTTTAATTTCATTCAATAATCAGTTTTCATTTTGGGTCTTCCAAATCTTTTCAGGCTGAGTGTCGCATCGTCTCCTGGAGCCTCTAGATCTGTGTGTATCTGCACTATCTCATTGATCTCTAAAAAGTGACATTGATGCCAACTGCCAGAGCTGGTACCCATGCCATCTGCTAGTGACGTCACAGGGCAGAGAGAGCCATGTGATCCTCTCTCTTGGGACCTTCATTCTGCACTGATCATCTGGCATCCCTGTAAGTGGGTACCAGCATTCATGCATCAACACAGAAGGTTAGACTGATAGGGAAAAAATCTGCACCAGCATTTCACATACAGTAGGTGCATTTCTCCTCGAGCTGCTTCAGTTTCACAGGCAATCTGTAGAAAGAGCTGTGCTAGTGCTCAGTTTCGCCCTGCCAACGGTGCAACTGTTAGGTGGTCGTTAATATTCCATTCATTTGCAAGGTGGGCTTTTGTGTGAACCAGAGGTTTTTTGTTGTTGATGATGATGTCGTTTTGTAAAGATCACCCTCTCCTTTGTGCACCTGGGTACCCGGGAAAGAGAACTGTGAAAAGGAGCTGGGAACTGGTCTTGGGATGCTTAACGAAACTGAAATTAGTATCAGTGAACAAGGGTCAGCACGGGGCTCCTTATTTCCTTGTTTTGTTTCTTGGCATGTAACTTATGGGTGTATGTCTGTGTGCTCTCTTATTTACATGTAAGACTTCTGTGTCTCTTAGGAATTTGGAAGAAGAGAATAGTTTTTATTGGGATCTATAGAAGACAGCCTCAAATGCTTCCTTTTGTAAATTTGCTGGCATCTTTTAACAACTTTTTAGACAGATTACAAACAGATTAGATAGATGATAAATAGATAGATAGATAGATAGATAGATAGATAGATAGAAAGAACACAGAATCACTGCAAGTCCACTCTTAAGATTTCTAAGTACATCCTTAGGACTTCCACTGAGTTGTAAACTTGACTCTTTTATTATTCCCTATCTCTCCGAGCGTTAAGTTCCTTCTCATTTCATTTCAGACACAATAAACAAAAATGATCACTTAGGAGTTTGTCTTTCTCTCCCTGGCATTCTGCTGAGCATTTTAATCAAAGATTAGCTTTCCTGTTTCTTGGAGCTTTCAGATATTTTTTCTTTCTCTTACAAAATCTCTTCCTCATATTTCTGTTTCCTCTAGATATTCATATAAATATTTTCTTTTTCTTACATTGATTCACAGTGTTTTTTCCCTATGAAGTGTATTTCACTTATACTTTTTGCATATTACCCCCTTTTTGTTTTTGTTCGTTTGTTTATTTGGGGTCTTTGTTTTTTTTTTTCTTTCTTTCTTCCCCTCTTTCTCGCTTTTTATCAAAAGCAGGGTAGAAACAGTTAAACAGAGTTGGCAAAGCCTAATAAAATGAACTGTGAAGCCAGAGGCAAACTCCACCTTCCTCTTTCCTTTACTCCCCTGCCACCCCTCCCCCTCAAATGACATGTTTTTTCAGGAATGCTTATCTGTAAACTAAAAAGTGAATTTAAAAAAATAAAAGTTTAAAAATAAGCAAATAAACACCACCCTTGTTGTTTGACAACTATGTAATCTCCCCTCTAAAGTGGGAGAGTATGCTTTTGGTATTAGTGTAATCCTTGGCAGGCTGGAACTGTTGAATCTGTGTTAGCATTCCCCTTATAAATCTCATTTTTTGAAGGGTTTAGAATTCTGCTGCTTTAATGTACTTTGGATCCAAATTGGCACCAAGGGCCTCAAAACAAATTCACTTTTGCTCCTCCCACACCCCACCCATTTCCACCCTCCTCGAAGAGTTGCTCCAGTTTTCCTGGACAGTTCTAGGAGAGATGGGGGACTTGACAAATAAATTATGCCTGATAAAAGTGGATACTTTGTCTCTTTTAGTAGATCAGTGAAAAACTGCAAAATGACAATCAGAATAACACTATAAGCGGTTAAGTTAAAATAGATAGGTAGGTTGACATGGTTCATGTGTTTTAAAAATTCAGACATACAAAAGCCATGTAAAAATTCATAGTTTAAGGATATATTATTGGTAATCACTATATTGAATATATTTCATATAGTTTTGGTTCAAAAACTAAACCCATTTTTTCTGTCAGTACTGAGAATTTCTATACAAAAGTCAGATCCATGATTTTGTTTGTCTTCATATATGGCTTAATTTTTAAGAGTAAAAGGAGTGTAAGTATCAGAATCATGAACCACAAAGCAGCCAGTACTATCATGAATTTTGTATATTTATACCATAAATTTGAAAAATATCCAGAAGCTGCATTGTATTAAAGATATCACACATACGAAAATAAAAATCCAGAGAATAGATAAGATGATAAATCAATAGAAAATTATTATCAATGTAGCCCATCAAAAGGTTCAATTTTAGGTTGTATATTTGCATGTGCAGAAAAATGAGAAACGAGTTTATTGATGAAAACATTTGAGGCTGTTCCACTCCTGCCTTTGAACATGAAAAGAAAATCTTTGGCGGTGATGAGGTCGGGGAGCAGAATCTATTTTCAGGTTTTCTGACTATTAATCTATTTCTTGAATGTCTTAGTTTCTTTATTAGAAAAAAAGAAAGAGGAGGAAAAACAAAAAGTTATGTCAAGATTTAGCACGGATTCACTGTGTTTGTACAATAATCTTTCCAAAGAAATGTTGTTATGCATTTTCTACTATAGTTCTAGATATGCAAATTCCTATGCTGTTAATATGCATTCATACCATACAGCACAGCGGCTGTTCCACTCTCTAAGAAAGCATATTAACACCAGAAATGTATTCTGTCTTACAGGCAGATATTCAGAGCAGTGGGACTGTGTTATCACCATCTATATAATATACTTTCCCATTTTACAACAAGCACCAAAGTCCATGTCTAAATAACTGACTGTGATACTAATTTAAATCATAAGATTTTTGCTTGTGGGACCCTGAAATTTTATAGATTTTTAAAAAGTGTCCAATGTCTGTCTCTTTCTTGCTTTCACTGGGTAAATGATTGTATTTCACTTACAGAAATTAGCCAAAGAATGTTTAGATATAAAAGTCCAAATTAATTCTCATGTGCTGTTATTTTTAGGTTATCCTGCTAGAACCTATGTTTTAGCAAATAGGACAACTATGGATTCCCTTGTGTACAGTCATCTCAGAATTGAACAGATTAATGATACACAGTCTCCTCAACTCTCCAGGGATAGAAGGCAACAACATGTAGTCCAGGACAGAATCAGGTAGCAGAGTACAGGACCAGAGGTTTCTCTCCAGATAAAGAACACTTCCTAAAATGTTGGATAATTTCCCTACAAGCTTTGCTTTTGTCTTTTTTTCTTTTCTTTTTGTTTTTTCTTCTTTTCTTTCACCTTTCTTTCTTCTTTTCTTTCTGTTTCCTTTCTCTTTCTTTCCTCCATTCCTTTCAGCTCCTACACAAATGCTTCAGGGTAGGAGTCACAAGTCCTGTGAACAGGCTCAGTGTTAGTTCCTGGACTTTAACTGTGTGATCACCTCATTTTGAAATAATTTTATCATCATGGGAGACTATCCCACTTTAGAACACAATTCATGGAACTTAAGTGAAAATATTTAAATTATGAGGCAAGCACAAAACATACTTATTCCTCTCAAAGTTTTAGAGGGCTTAAATATTAACATTGGTGTCTCAATATTTTATTTCTATGTACTCATGAAGATTACTTAAACTAAGCAGATAATCTGGAAATAATTTGAGGACAGCATTTTGATTGCTGTTTGAGATTTACCCTGACTAGAGTGATTTGTAAGTCACACTATTGCTTATGGGGCTCCCAGAACCCCTTATCATTCAGTGTTCAGGTATAGTCTTTGCACAAAAGAGAATTTAGTCCTTCCCCGAAACACTTTTTATTACTTTTCCTCCACTGAGCATACTTTTTCTTTTATTTACCAAACTGAACTTATTAAAATCATCTTCTAATTTCTTATTAAATAAAGGTATTTGAATCTGCTGATTAGAAACTTTTATCAGTATGAGAAAACTTTATTAACTTTCGTGATCCTATTATAAGGAAATGTTTCCTTTTGATTTTAAAATAGGAAGACTGATTAGTTGATCTGATTACTATTTGTTAATGACAGTGAAGTAGACATTATTGTTATTTTCTAATATACGTAATAGAATGGCTGGTTTTAAACACAGAAAAGAGATGCACACTGTACTTCTTCCCCTTTATATTTATCCATGGTGTGAGGTTGGAGTGGGCACTTTATGCGAGAGGAGTTTGAAAGGTTTTATGCAAACTGCATACTGAAAGTCAAGTTTCACGACTGGAAGATGAAGCACAGACTCTTTTGCACGGGGGATTCCTGGACACATTTGAAGAGGCCTCAGAGCTTCCTGAGATGTCTGCACATGTGGCATTGTGTGTGTATGTGTGCCTGTTGCTAAAGAATAGCTCTCTATGTCAGATCCAGAAAGTAAGAAGGACAACGAGTAGTTTGACATCACACTAACCGTGATTCAAATCTTCATCCTGTGCTTTCATCTCTATATGCCCTGCACTCATTCATTCATCCACTCATTCAGCAGAGAATTACTGAGTGCCTATTCTGTAGCCATTCTTGGCTTCTTTTTGTTCTTTCACATCAGCAATGAATGTCAGCAACTGTTTTCAGTTATATCTTAAAATTACAGCCAGAAAATTACACTTTGCAGTCACCCTGTACTCCTCCTCTCGTCCAAACCAGCACCATCCTTCACCTGGCCTAAATGGCATGTGGGCTTTCCATTTCAGCCCCCGATAACCCATGAATGGTTTAGGATGGAAACTGGGCTGTGTTATACTCTCAAAGCTCTCCACTGGCTCCTTCTTCCTTACAGGGCAGAAGGCAGATTTCTGATGTCATCTCTGCCCACTCTCCTGGGACTCCCTTCACTCAGCTCCAGCCTTGTTGGTCTTGCACACAGGGTGCTGGAACCCTTGGGTCTTTGCATTTGACTCCTGCCTGAAAACGACTTAGTGGATATCTTTATGGTCATTTCCATATCCTCTAAGTGTCTTCTCAAATGTCTCATCTCAACAAGGTCTTTCCTGACCACTGTAACTTCTATTATGCCCGTCTCTACCCCTCCTCCTGTCTGTCATCCTGATTTGCTTTTATCCATAGCACTGACCATTTTCCAACAGACACTTCTCATTCAGTATGTATATTAACCAGAAGCTGCAATACCTGCATGCAAAAGCCAGTAAAAATGGACTTGTTGAGTGAAGAAGTTGGTGCTAAGCACCGGGATAGTAAAAACCACTCAGTGGAATGTACAACAGCCATTGGAAAATACTGGGGAGTTTACAGTCTAAAGAAAGAGACCGAAGGACAGACAATAAGCAGGTAAACACATATGTGGATTTACCCACTGGAGGCTAAGAGAAAAATGAGAAGAGCTATTGATTAATGTAAGTGGGACTCCCATTGTGTGTCATCCTTTAAGCCGAGATGTGAAGGAAATGGCAGAGGCCAGAGCAGTGTGAAGTACCCAGTGTCTGGTGAAGACCAGCAGCAGCACAAGGAGAATCAGGATGAGGTCACACATGGTGCCATATCTGAGACCTAACCCCAAAGGAAACCATCAGAGCACAAAAAAACGTTATATTTGAAACATTCACTCTGGAGTTGGGAGTGTAGCTCAATGGTACAGCGAGTGCTTAGCATACACGAGGCCTTGGGTTCCTTCTCTAGTACCAAAGTGACTAAAGAAACAAACAAAGTAAAAGGGTAAGTCCACTGTGAATGCCATAAGAAGATTTGAAGAGCAGGAAAAAAAAAGCAGAGAAAGAACTAATGGAGTTTAGTATACACCAACACAAAAATATGTCACTTTGGCATGTTAAAGTGGAAAGAATTTGTGAAAAGTGCAGAAGCAGGATGATCTCTCTCACCTTCCTTCCCTTTCTTTCCTAAAGCACGTAACAAGACCTTCTTTTTCTTTTTTTGAGGCAGGGTCTCACTATGCAGTTCAGGCTGGCCTTGAGCTGACTTTGTAGCCCAGGCTATCCTTGAACTCCCAATGACACTCCTGCCCCAGCCTCCCAAGTGCTGGGATTACAGGTATGTACCGCCATGCCTGGCATGAGACCCTCATAGCAAAGATATCCTTCCTATACTCAGAAGAAAGGAGTCCTTATCTTTGAAGATGCAGGGACATATAGAAAAATTTGGAAACAGAGATCTTGCCAAGTTCCTCCTGGCTTATGACCACTGACTCACATTCTTTGCCCTATCGTGTCTTTCTACCATGTATCATAAAAACTTAAGGTTGAATTATTTCTTTAAGTCTTCATTTCCTTGTCTACCACACCATGCACATTTTCTTAAATAAATGTGTGTGCTTTTTTCTGGTTAATCTGCCTACTTATGGGGCCTTATCTATGAGCTTTGGGTGGGTAGAGAAAAACATATTTTTCTTCACTTATAGCACATGCAAAGCCTATGACAATGGGCAAAGCAACTGGCAGGGGCAGGAGGGAGGCAAGTGTGGCCCAGTAGAGGCATTGGAAATGGAAAGCAGGCATGGAAATATGTTCTGGTGATAAAATCAACAGAATTTATTGATTAAGTGGCTATGGATGAGTACGGCAAAGTTGTTTGATCTCTGGTTATGATGAGGAGGAGAGTGGTGATGATGAAAATGGACAAAATACCCATTCCTAGGCTGTGTGCCCAGCATCAAAGTAAGTGCTTCACAAACATCACTCATTTTGATCTGTGGAGTAGGGCAGACATGACTGTCCTCAGTGCAGAAGTAATGAAACTATAGCACAGAGACCTGAGCAAATGTACTCATAACACTCATGTTTTAAGTGGGAGAATTATCATTTGGACCTAGGTCTGTCTGAACCTAAATCCTACCTTCGTAACTATTACAGTTTGCTATTGTAGTAATTAAATAACCAAATATCAGTGAGGATTGATTCTGGTATAAAATTAATGTTGAAAACCTAATCAATACTAGATAATATAGAAAACCCTAACTGTGAATCTAGTTACAAAAAAGAAGAATTCTCTTCCATGACTTCACGTTTTTACTACACTTTAATCTCTTAAGTCAATGCACATAGGTAGGTCATAGATTGTTCTGTGGGGGGAAAATCTTCCGGCCATAATTACAATCATCGTGTTTGCTCAGAGGAGTCAAGGGCTGAGTTGTTCATTGAGTCTTTCATTCATTTAAAAAAATGCTTTCAATGTGTCACTACATAGAGGGGAAATGGAGGTAAATAACAAAGTGACAGCTCTCAAGGAAGTTAGAGCTGAATCAGGCTCATAAAAGACAGCCAAGACCCTCTAATTTAACACAGCATGAGCTCACTGTGATGAAAAAGGTCATTGTTACGAGAAATCAACTGAGTGGAGTTTGTAAGCATGTGGAGGAATTTTGGTTTTCTTTATTTTTATTTGAAATGTAAAGAATCTGGTAAGTACATACAACAGTAGGTCTACAGCTGGATTAATTTTGACAAACTGAATGCACCTGTGTAACAGGACCTGGAACAAGAAACAGAACATTACCAACTCTGTGGAAGCCTTCTTCCTGCCCTTTCCAGCCTCTGCCACAAAGAAATCAGTGTCCTGACTTCTAACTGCATAGATTATTTTTGTCCACTTTGTATATAATAGAAATGAAATCATTTGGTATAAGCTTTTGGGGGGTCTGTCTTCTTTTTTTTTTTTAACATTTCATTTGTTTAGTTTTCCCATGTTGTTGCACGTTATTTTAGAGCCTTAATTCTCACTGTTGTGCAGTACTCCATTGTGTGACTGCTGTAATCTGTTTCTCCATTCTAGCTGATGAACATTGGGATAGTTTGTAGTTTGGACTATTATAAGTATTGCTGTTCTCGTCTATATAATTTGGTGCACATATGTATATGAGGTATATCCCATTCGTAAGTATATATCTAATAGAAATGCATACATATGTGAAACATATACAATTTCTAAAATAATTTAGCTGAGTGTAGTGCTGCATGCCTGCAATCTTACCATTAGAAAGCCTGAGGATTATGAATTCAAGACTGCCTGGACTACACAGTGAGACCATATCTCAAAAGCACAAAAAAAAAACACCAGAAAACAAAAATTTAGAATGGTAAATTTCTAATCCTTATTAATTACCTATTTGACAGCCATCTTCTTCCTGAAAATCATTGCGCAAGATCAGTACCATTCTCTAAAAGCTGTGGAGTCATGGGATCTAATCAAGAAGGATATAGATTATTAATCTGTAAGTATTTAATGAATGATTCCTGTGCTTCAAACTGCTATATTTGATATTTTTTTTCCCATCTTTTTGAGACAGGGTCTCTCTATGCAGTTCAGGCTGGCCTTGAGCTCACTTTGTAGCCCAGGCTGGTCTCAGACTTGCAATGATCCTCCTGCCTCAGCCTCCCAAGTGCTGGGATTACAGGCACGTGCCACCACACCCGGCTTGTATTTGATATTGGAGGAAGAGAGTAGAAGAAACAATCTCTTTACCTAAAGAGTCTGGAGTCCTGCTGAGGAAGTATGATGAACACACTGGAAATACTGAGATGCATGAACATGCGTGGTGGTGGGGCATTTCAAACAATGAATATCTGCTTTGGTTATTGGGCACCTTTCAGGAAAACAATACAGACCTAAGAGCATGCAATATTTCTACCAAGAACATGTTTCAGAATATGTGAAGAGTTCTTTAGTGGAATTTTAAGTTTTCAAACACTATAGCTAAATTATTAAGACTAATATGTATTCGATGTTAATATTCAGACTAATTTTTAAAGACTTTTTGTGCCAGATTTTGTGTGTATGTGTGTACGTCTCAAAAAGCTGTGTGAGTATTTCATACACAAGTAGACAGTGTAGTGGTTAAGACATGACATTAGGTTAAGACATGGGAGTCTGGTGACCCCCTGATTCCATCATACTCTATCTGGGTGAGATTTCTATGCTTCAGATTATTCATCTGTCAAATGGGGATAATTATATTCTTACCTCCTAAGTTGTTAGATGTAAAGTGCTTAGAACAATACTTGGTTTATAGCAAGTGTCTTAGTTTGTTTTTCATTGCTGTTACAAAATACATGAGGCTGAGTACTTACAAAGAAATAAGATTAATTTAGCTCATCATGCCAGCTCTGGATGGTGGGTGGCATCCCAGTGGGGAGAGTGCATTTGAGAAGAAGAGATCATATCGCCAGACAGGAAGCCAGAGCACAATTCAGATATTATGGTTGATCTTATAAGAATTTACTCTTAGCATAATCTTATAACAATTTACTCTATTGTAACAATTTACACCACACACACACAGAAATTTGCATAGTAGGAATTCCATATATATTAATGGTAGAATCAGACCGATCAATTGCAGTTTCAGGATATTTGGCTACAGAACACCTTAGAGCAATGAGGCCCATCTGTCAATCAAAGCTGTGATCTTTGCCTCATTAACACTATGGCTAAACAGCGAAATAATAACTCAGGGCTCACAAGAACTACTTTATTACATCTGTAGGCAGCATCCTCAGTGAACCGGCTGCCTACCACCAGGTCCCACCTCCTCACAACACACTGAGGACAAAGCTGCAAACACGTGAACCCTTGGCGGACAAACTACATCCAAACCAGAGCAATAAGAATTGTGCTCTTTGATGGATTTTTTAAAATAAAAAATTGATGTACTGCGAGAGAGTTGAGTATAAGTATATAAAATAGTTTCTCCACTGCATCTCACCTTTTGCACTCATGTCTACAACAATGTCCTCAGCTTATTCAAGCATTCCATGTATAGATGGAAGGATACATATTATAATATAAATGCAATTAATTATTCTGAAATTAGTCTACACTTCTGCTTGTAATTTTAACATCCTGGGGCGGGAAATGTGGCAACCTCTCAAGGACATATAGTTTCTCATTGAAAGCTGAACCAGGTTACGGATCTTTTAACAACGTGAGCTTCTTTGTGTATACCCCAATTTTTTTCCTAAAGAAATACTGAAGTCTTTGTTCTTTGTCTCTAGCTACTTTTTAATCTCTTGGTGGCTTTGATGAGAAAAATACACCGCATGTCCACAAGAGAACAGACAGAAAGTATTTTCAGGTTGAATGTTTACATGCTTGCAGACAGACATAAGCCAGTGTGGAAACCAAAGCATAGTAGGTTGACAGGGTAACCTTCATACCTTCATACCCGTTGACAGGGTAACCTTCCTGAAACCACAGATTCAAACGTAAACAGGCCTGAGCCAGTCATTCCCAAGGGAATGCATTTATTTACCCTGGGATCTTCCATATGCAGGTAGATCTTATAAACCCTTAGATTGTTATTTTTAAACAAGTAATTGTTTACACCTAGAGGAATAAAATAAGCAGCTAATTCTAAGCAAAATGAAAAAAGAACATATCATTATGTGTCTTTTCGTATTTTGGACTTCTGGTTGGTTTGCTCTGTTTTGTTGGCAAATCTCATCTAATTACAATATATTTTTCATTTGTGTTTTAAAATAGCAATCCTAGCCCACTGTTATTACAACATATGTGGTAAGTTGTTGTTCCTAGGGTGGTGATAAATTTGAGATGATCCATTCACATTCTCATGGGTTGGAATTAATCTTTCTCTTCTGATTTCCCACTACACTTTGTGCTTCTATTATTGTGCTTAGCATAATTTGCTTTGTAGTGTAGCTGTTTGTGAATGCATCTGACTCCCCCATTAGATTGTGAGGACAAAAACTATCTCAGATTTATGTTTGTTTTATTTTGTTTTTCAGTACTTACATCACACACACACACACACACACACACACACACATGCACACACACACGCACACCACATACACACAGAAATTTGCATAGTAGGAATTCAGTATATATTAATGGTAGAATCAGAGCGATCAATTGCAGTTTTGGGATATTTGGCTACAGAACGCCTTAGAGCAATGAGGCCCATCTGTCAATCAAAGCTGTGATCTTTGCCTCATTAACACTATGGCTAAACAATGAAATAATAAGTCTGTGACAAAGAGCTTCACGTCCTACAAACCATAAGTTAGATTGTAGATCATATAATCCCTTTAGTGGTTAAGAAATCCTTTGGAAAACAAGAGGTCTTCTAGGGCCAATAAGAGCCCATAGATTTTAGTACCATCTGCATTTGAAGGTTGAACTCAGCTCTCTCCCTACTAGAATTTTTTAAAAAGTGATCAAAAAATGCTGCTGTAGTCCTTCAAGCCAAAGTAACTTTTTCACTGAACAGTTTGCATTTCTTTTGGTCACCAGTACTGATAGAAGATTCAGTCTGAGAAAGTGGCATGTGGCTTTGTACTGACTTATTAGCCAGTGCCATTTTCTGGAGCAAATATATCAATGTCCTTTCAAATCAAAGCTTAAGCATTCCTTCAGCTGAATTTTCTACCATCAGCATGATGTGAGTGGTTTGTTAAGGATGAAGATAACTCACATTAACTGACTCTGCTTTTTCCACTTCTGCTTTCCATGTGGACATGGTGGACATAGAGTAGGAGAGACTGTTTTTCCCAAGGTTGGCTGGCACTGCTGGTTTGGGCTGCTCAAGCAGTGGCTACTTTTGATTGACCAACATGGAATGCGGAGCCTGTGATATTAGTAACAATCTTTTAGTCCTCAAAACAAAAACCTTTTCAGATTAGCATCTCTTCTATAAGCAGTCTGTGCCAGGAGGGGGTAGAGAGAGAATCGGTAAGGAAAGTGACACAGAAATAACTGCATATGTTATGTGTTCGCAATAAGATACCTAAAGACAGCTTGCCAGGAACTGGCTGCAGTTCCTGCATGCCTGGCGTGGTCACTACACAGAGAACAGGCCCTGCCCTTGAGGGGCTCCTGGTCCTTAGGAGCACTTAGACTCATACAAATACCATTCAGAGCAGTGGAGTGATAAGGTGCCAAAGAACTCTGAAATGACCCTAGATTCTTTGGTGGTGATGGTGATAAAAACATACAATAATAGCTCTTTGGATATTGTGATGAACTGAACGTTCTAGTCTGGCAAAACTCTAATTTTTCTAAATGAAAAGGACAGATTGAAAAGGAAATTCTAAAATGTCATTCTTAAAGCCTTGGAGTGGTTGACTTTTAACTATTCCTCAGGAGACTACAAGATTTATTTTTATTTTTTCCATGGGAATTTTGTTATAAATAAATGAAAAGGGAAAATTGTATAAATAAGGTGTGACTCCCTTTAAATTCACATCTCTGGGTTGTGTGAAATTATGTCTTTTGAGGGGGGGGCTAAGTACCTTGCTTTCATGGACCCCTGCCTCCATGAAAAATAATATAATTTATATTTATAATGATGTTTGTATAAAATGTAATTTAAACTGGATTATTATGTTCATTTAAATTTTTTTGGTGGGCACCTAAAAATGTTATGGCACCTCAGTCCTCTGTGTACTGTGTCTAATGTCTACCTTGTCATAGGAGACAGTCTGGCCAACAGCATGTTTTAAATCTTTGTCTGGTTGAGAATCATGTAGCATGATTAACCTACATGGCCTTAAAATTATTCGTGGAAGTATTTCCCTCCCCCACTTCCTCCAATTCTAGTATTCATGAGCTGCCCACGCTTCATTTGAAATACACATGATTTGGGGACATGGTAGAATGTGTATACTACTAAGCTTGCCAGATTTAGCAAATAAAAAAGCAGGACACCGAGTTATATTTGAATTTTAGATATATTTATATGTGGGACAAACTTATACTAACAAGTATACATTGTTTATCTGAAATTCAAATTTAACTGGGCAGTCTGTATTTTACCTGGCAACTCTGTGTGCTTTCTTTATTCTTGGAACCCGAATTCCTTTTCCTCACAAAGTACACTTTCTGATGAATGTGTTATGTACCAGTAAAGTGTTTTGCAAAGAATGCTCTGTACACTATTAACAGAATCATGTAAAAAAATGAGTGTGTGATGAGATATTTGTTTTCTTTAAGGCACATGCTCTTGGATTCCTTTACTGGTCAATGCAGTCTGTGTTTCTCCGAGGGCAGAGTTTATACAGGCTTATCCCACTTTATTTGATCCCTGAGTGGGTTTTGTTTTCTGGAGTTTCTTGGGGGACTGAAATTTTTTGTAAGAACACACAAAGGCCAGTGTGTCTTTCTTTATGAGGGACATAATGAATATTTTGAACCCCCTTGCTTATTTATTTTACTTTTCTCCCCATCCTTGTGCTTAATGGCTTCTATGATGGGTAATACACAGAAAGGTGCAGTCCACATTTCTATATTGTCTTAGAGTGCTTTACAGACTCCTTCTGTGACTATAGTAAGTTTAGCTAGGGGTAGAGTTTACATTGCAGAGTCAATAATACACATTACTGCTCATGGAGGGGCATCTAGAAGGGCATTGGAGTTGGTGTTCACGCCCAGCTATGTAACTTGTGGAGCCCAGAACAAAATGAAGATGCAAAACCCCTTATTTGAAAAGTAGTAAGAATTTTAAGAGGCCACAGCACAGTATTAAAACAAGCACAGCGGCCTATTCGAGGGCACAAGTGACACATCTGTGAAGTCAACCTGGAGGCCAAAAAGCTGGAGAGGCCTCGCCCAGCAAATGCTGGAGGGAATTTGTAAGGGCGGATCATCTGGACTGTCTCCACATACTAAGAGGTCATAGAGGAAGCAAAGTCACTCTTCAGACCCCGGAGGATATATACAAATTTATCCAGCATGGATTTTTTACTTTGATTTTGACTTTTAAAATCATTATACTAAAATATTCTTTTTTGTTGATTTCAGTGCTACATTGTTCTGTGCAGGCTACTGTAACAAAATACCTCAGATTGGGTGGCTTAAAAAAGATGCTTTGCATAGTTTTAGAGGTGGGAAGTCCAAGCTCAAGGTACTGACTGATTTGGTTTCTAGTGAGGCCCCTCTTCCTGATTGCCAGATGGTCACCTTCCCCTGTGACCTTAGCTTTGAGCCTAAGTGGGGAGAGGGCCACAGAAAGGGGGTTTTAGGGGAAATGGAGTGGGAGGGGAAAGGAAGGGGAAGGGAGGGGAACGGAGGGGAAGGAGAAAGAGAAGCTTCCTTGGCCTGAGAAGGTGCATAGCTCATCTGACTTCCGCTAGCCCCCAGAGGGGGTCTCCAGACACCATCACATGGGGGTAAAGCCCCAATATCTGAATTTGGGGGGCCACAAACATTAAGTCCATATCAGCCCCACCTTACTTCCCCCTTTGTTCATCCTAGTCCTGGCCTAATGGGGGATGGAAATAATGAAAAGTTGTACTCTACCATTATTTACTCAGAAATATTTTTATTTATTTATTTATTTGTTTGTTTGGTTTTTTTTTTTTTCAGTACTGGGAATCAAACTCACTACCTTGCACTTGCCAGGCAGGCGCTGGGCCTCTGAGTTAAATCCCTAGCCCTCAGAAATATTTTTAAAAAGTGAAACATTTCCTTTACGTGTGCAAGTCACACAGAGACATATACATGCTCCCCAATTAATAAATTAATGAAGAGGATTTCATGGAACTAGCTGACAAAAATCTAAGAGTATACCTTAAGAAAGCTTCAAATAGGTATAAAACTTTTCAGGTTAATCTGCTGGCTTTTTAAAAATTACACCTATTTTGTATGAGTGTTTCTTTGAGAGAATGTAAATTTCTTTTTAAAAAAGGAGCCAAACACGTTTTCTCTGCTAATGTATCTGTTATACGTACCCTCCTTGCTTTATATTAAAAGTTATCTGGCAAATCATGACATTTGAATGATGTCAAGGAGGCTGGCCTTATTTAACAGATCACAGTTTTAGTTATTTCCTTACATTTCCAGGCTATTGCTGTTTTGATATCTTGCTTACTTATAGTGGCAGTCTGTTTCTGTGTGCCCAAAGTTCCTTTCTTCATATTTTGGAAAGATATTCTTTTCTTTGGCAGCTGAGTCTCTCCCACATGCCTCCTAAGGGGTAAGTTCACCTGGTGAGGGTGAGGCCCGGGGCTCAGCTCCGGCCGGTCAGCAGATTCTACTCCCTGGATGGAGCAATCGGTTGGAGACGGGCACCCTTTCCAAGTAAGCTCAACACAAGTCTCGGGATCATGGCTGAAGCAAAGTTTACCCAAGATTTGTAGTCATGAGAAGCAAAACATTTAACTGAAAGGCAAATTATGATTTAGGCTTCTGTCACTTACCGAGAAAAGCACTGACAAGCACGGTACACAGCCCTCTCAGCATGGGAGATGAGTGAGGACTGCGGAAGTGGCCTGACTCAGCCACACGCAGGCAGCCTGAGCACACACCAAGGAACTTCCGGAGGCTGCTTACACGGCTGGCTCCTCCCCTGCACGGTGGGAAACCCCTCACATTCCCCTGGAAGGTCTTTTTTTTTTGGAGAAGGGTGGGAAAGGTATTTATTTGGTGCTTATTAAATGTTAGGTTCTCTTGGGTGCCTTATATCGATTATCAAACTGTCAGATATCATTTAAGTTACCTGTGCCTATTTCAATTTGAACCTATGTGCCTCACCTGTAGTTTGGCCTGGGCCAACTATGTAACTAGAAGTTCTCTGAACTAAGCATACATATTTAAAACTGAGGTTAGCATATATATAATACCTATATATATGCACATACATAATATAATATATACATATATACTGTACTTGTATAATAATACAAGTATAATACATAATATACATATATACATATATGTATAATAATACATATATACTGTACTTGTATGTGTATATATGCATATCTATATCTATATATAAATTCTTTTCCTGGTTATAGGTGTCTACTATTGTTATAATGCGAAGGCACCATAGACAATATATGAGCACAGGAAAGTGGCTGTATGCTAATAGAACTTTTTATTCTCATGATTACAATTTTAATTCATACGGTTTTCACATTTCATGAAATATTGTTCTTCTTATGCTTCTTTTAACCATTTAAAAAGATAAAACCATTCTTAATTTTAAGTAATACAAGAACAAGGGAAACAAAATTTTAAATTTGGTATAAATTTGGTCTCTGGCCTTGCTCTGTGGTCTCCATAGCCACCATATTGGACAGCAAGGATTTGGACCAATGCAGAGATCTGGAAAGAAAAACTCAGTTTCTCCTACTATCTCATTGAGCAATCAACACCACACACACCACTTATGACACCAGATGTGTGGGTTCTTTCCCCATACACCAAGCAAGCAACTCTCCACCACAGATCAACCAAATGACCTGTAATTCATGTCAAGTCTAACACTCTTTACCTGGAGACAGTGTTAAATCACACAGGTTGAGGGTTCAGTCCCTAAGACAGCCCCCACTTCTGGTGCCTCTTAAACCCTAGCTTTTACCTGTTCTAGCTGTGTATGAATTATGGCTCCCTTAAACTTCTCCTCTAATTACTTTGCTAGACCAGCTCACAGAACTCAGAAAACTTCTTCACTGGTTTATTATAAAGGATGTTGAAGAAGATACCCATGAAAGGACAAAGTGTTTGGAAAAAGACACAGGGCTTCCATGCCTTGTCCAAGAGCTCCACAGTCCCTCCCCCAGGGACCTCCACATGTGTCTAGTGGTCTCAAAGTCCTTTGAGCCTAGTTCTTTTGGGTTATTATGAAAGCTTTATTATGTAGTCACGATTGATTAAATCACTGGCAGTTGGTGATTAACTTGACCTTCAGCACCTCTGCCCTCCTAGAAGTTGGGGTCCTCCCTGTGACCAATCCCCAGTCAACTCATTAATGTGTGAAAAGACACTTATTGCCTTAAAGATTCCAAGGGAGAAGGGGACAATGACCAAATATGTATTTGATCTATCTCTCTCTCTCTCTCTCTCTCTCTCTCTCTCTCTATCTATCTATCTATCCATTGAGAGAGACAGCCAAAAAAGTGTATACACATGTAAGTAGTTTGCTGTACTAATAAATGATAAATGTCTAGAAGCTAATGGCCACCACTTTGAGCACCTCTTGTAATTACAGAGCCCAAAGGTAACGTATTAATCTCATGATATCTTAATAAATTTAGTATTAAAATATGTATACTAATTTTTCTTTTCCTGATGCAGAGAGAGATCAACTCCTTGGTTGAGAATTACTAGTGAGTGGTGACTATAACCAGGTTTTAACTTGTCTTTAGACAATGTACTTTCTTTTATCTTACACCTAGGGCAGGTCGTCCACCTCTAGAAGCTCTCCTACCTTGAGTGCAGCAAGAAAGGAAGACAAATTAGGAAAGACTGCCTGAGGTATCTAGGTGCTGATCCTACACAGCCTGGTAAGCAATGTTGGAGATTTCAAACTCTGCAAGCTGCTGGGCAGTGACTGGAAAACTGTAAGCAGGTGCTCTGAGGCTGGTGCTGCATGGGGAATAGGTTTTGCAGTGACCAAAGTCAGCTGGGGATCTGTCAGGAGACTTTGAAAGTGGAAAGCAATGACAGAAGCAGGGCCACAAAAGAGAAAGTAGAGAAAGTAAAGGACCTGGGACCCTAATTCAAGCAGACTTTCACTCCCAGGGTCACACAAGTGGTTTTCTCACTTTTGGCCAGGCTTATTACCTCTGAGGCCACTATGACAGAAATAACCAAACCAAAAACACAGATTAATAGCAGGTAAACATATAAATATGGGTAATCTAAGTTTTATGGGAAATGGGGAGACATGAGACAGTTGGGACCACCCAAAAGGGGGGTAATACAATGAAATGCTGGGAAGGGGCCCCACAGAGATCACACCTGTTTTATGCTTCCATAGCTGCATCTAACAAGGACACAAATGGCGACAAAGGACTGACATGCAGCCCCAGATTTAAAATTACAATGGCTACAAACACACCCTACTAACACAGATGCAAGGAAGAGTCAACCTGCTTCCCTTGCAGTCAGAGCTGACTGAAGAGATGCCTGCATCTGACTGCCGACCAGACCTGTCCAGACTAGAATGTCTCTGCAAGCTTGGATCCCCTTTTTGCTGGGAAGACCTAGAGCAGAGATTTTGCCAGCAACTTTTGCTATATTAGCTACCCCCTTTCCTTTGTTCGGGAGCTGCCAGCTTGCCTGACTTGCTCTTCAAGCTGTGTCTTCCTTCCCACCTGAGCAGAAGTCCCAAATAAAATCCTGGCCTGTGTCTAGGATTGACCACATCTCTTCTGGGTCCCATCTCCTTTCTATGACTTCTGGAACCCAAGAACCCGGCTCCAGTAACAATGGCAGCATTCAGAAATGAAGATCCACCGAAAGAGGAGAAGCCCTGCGTTTTTACATTAGGTTTGATGAAGAGTTGTCAGTAAAAGTGGATATGCTCAGGGTGAGGACCTAGGGAGAACTTAGCAAGGCCTATCTGTCCGCCCTCCTCTCTGCGTTCCCGTGTCTTCAGAAGTGAGGATGCCCTTTTCCTGTTAATACAAGGACTGTGTCTCTCACCAAAGGATTGTGACGTCTTTGGCATGAGAATTGACCTTCCTGCTTTTATAAGCTAAGGGGCTATAAATTGAGGTGGTGTGTCGTGAGTCCCCAAGTGTACCATTCCGGGAGTAAGCACATCTTTAAATTTTGCCCTGTTAGTTTGACCAAGAGAAAATTCTACTAGGAAGTGAGCAAAGGAGCCAGATTGGGATAGACTTTGAAGGAAGCCCCACACTCTCCTTAGAGACCACATATGGAAAGTAAAAGAGAAAGGGAGGTGCTAGGATGGCACCACAGTTTGGGTTTTCACTATAAACCCTGCCAGTGTAGGACTCTCCGTTCCATTGCCAAGTTTACCAGAGCACAGATGTCTCTAGAAGCCAGGGAACCTTCAGTTAAGCCCATTTTGAAACTACACAGAGATTCAGTTATGCAGCTCTACTCTCATTCATTGTGTGAAAGAGCACGCTCTGTCCAAAGCTGCATGGCTGAGGGATCCACTTCACTGTGAACCAGCGCAGGGCGGGCTTGGCCTTTAAGATCACTTGGACGTCTCAGCAGACACGGGGACCATGGGATAGCATCTTTGAACTAACTTGTTTGCCCTTCTGGAAAGTAAATGCTGCTGGGCTCTTCATTCCATGAAAATGGGGCACCAGCTACCCCGAGGCCCTTTCTGGAGGGTCCCTCCTCCAAACGGGCCCAAGCTGCAGCTGCTCCTCAGGGCCAGTCAGGGATGCAGGCTTGCTCTTACCCCTCCCCCCATAGTCTCCACCTCTTCCCACACCTCTTCAAGTCCATTTTACAACACACAAAGCAAGATAGCCTTTGTTAAAAAGTTTAATGTTCTTAATTAGTTGAATTGGTTGGGCTAATTAGAATACCAATTAGAACTGGCAGGGCTATCGTTAATTTGAAAGTGCTGTGGTCTAGTGTTAATCGCTATTAAACCTTATAGTTTGTGAAAGAGAGACAGGGGATGAATTCACAAAATAGTATTTTAAATGTGAAAGGTCGGTGGTCAGGAGGACCCCTGTCAGTGTGTTCCAGGGAAAGCATAACCGCGCCTGGTCAGTGGCTGAGGACTCAGACCCTGCAAGGGCCGCCAGCGTCTTCCTTTTCAAACATATTAAAAGGCTGGGATGAGTTTTACCAAAATAGCCACAGTGTTTAATGCACCTAATGGGCTAATGATCTCAAATGGTTCTTTTAAGAAAAAAAATCAGTGTTTAAGTTACCAGGGCACAAAAAACTTTCTGCTGTTGGAAGAGCTGTGTGTCCCTTTTGGGCTCTAACTTCCTAAATATAAGGATCCACTTTCACAATTAAAGCTCTTTTATATCTGGTCATTGTTTGACTAGGAAATTAGAAAATCACGATAGGAAAGTACAAAAGAAATGCAGTGTTAGGACTGCAGTGACAAATGAGCCTCACATTTTTGTGTCTCACTTGGAGATGACTAAATGTTTCAGCAAGTCCTAATTTGTGTTTCCAGGCAAATATAAAAATCACTCTTCCTTTGCTCAACAAGCAAATATGGAATGGACAATTATAGCTATTCTTACTGTACACTTTCTGTGAGATGACTTTATTTTCCCTTCATTTCAGTGATAAAGACAGAAGGTATTGCCATCTATTATCGTTGCTGGTATCTTCTCAATATATCTGGGATACATTTCCAGAAAATAAACTGTGCAGTTTATAGGAAACAAATATAAAAATATATTTCATCATATGTATTCTGACACAGTTAAGAAATAAGAAATCTAGCTTTTTAGATAGTGAATTGCTTTACACAAGATATAAAAATGTTTAACTCAATTGCTACCTCCAGTCTTCTTGGAGGTAATAGAAAATAAATTTGAAACAGACAGATCAACAAATACGTAAGTGACTCAGTGGCTACCAGTCTAGTATTTGTGTACAAAAACCTCCAGGAAGAAAAAAGTTTCATTATTCAGAATTCTTTCCAAATATTTTTTAGGAAATATGGTGATTTTAGTAATTAGAAATGCTAGACTGCGGTAACATTAAAGTGGGGTGCCAGGTGACCTCCAATATTTCAGCTTGAATCTGTGCATAGGAGTATATATAGTCAAATAAGACCTACTCAGGATTTACTGGGGAGATTATACAGACGACAGCAAAAAAAACAGGCAAAATAATATTTTAACCCTCGTCAGAACAAGGACTGCTTTCTACGGAGTGGATTTAAATGCCACATTAAGATTTTTGACTTGCCACTAAATGTTTCATGTTGTCTTCAACCCAACTCACCAGCTCCATTTTTTCAGGGCTACAAGATACACAATAGCTTTAAGTCATAGCTAAAAGTGAAGTTTAGGTCTTAATTTTAGCCTATATGTACAGAATAACCAATGGTTATTTATAAAGTGACAAGGAATTAAAATTTCAGTATCTATTGTGTATCGATTAACACAGAAATGGGAAAGCATTGAAAGAGGAAAAACTCAAGACAAAGTAGAGAGCCAACAGTAAATCTGAACTGGGGATTACACTGATCCACTGGTCATTTTTATTTTCTCTCATTTTATGCAACCACATTTTCAGTCAGTCATTTCCTTGTGGGTATTTGTAGCTGCTTTTTTCCCTTGTGGGCAGACCTCTAGATCAATTTATTCTATAGTTAAACCATGAATCCTTCCATGTGTTCATCTATTCAATGACATAACAACAATTACTGATCCTCTACTGTCTTCCAGGTAGAGCATTATGCTGTGTGATACAAAGATGCAAATGTAACACAGCTGTGTTGAAAAAGCTCTCAAAGAAGGAAGGTGAAGGTCCATCAAAATGACTATGCTGCTACCTCAAGCAGCACGTGAGGGTCAAAAACAAGCTGCTTCATGGGACAAAATTTGGAGCAAAGAACTTGCTAGGTGATTACAGTTAGGGAGGTAGGGTCAGCACAAGGCTTGAAGGACAAGCAGGACCATGTATTAGTCAACTTTAAATTATTATAATGATATACCTGGCACAGGCTAACTTCCCCCCTGCCCAAAACAAAGAGTTTTGTTTAGCTCACAGAGACTGAAAGTCCAAAGATGGTGCAGGCTTTTGTGGGGTCCTTACTTCCCTGGTTATGTCACCTTATAGCAGTTGGCATTGTTGGGAGTGTGCATAGGAGATGTCAAGTTGTCCAACCAAGAGCTAGAGAACAATTCAAGGTTGGGACTCATTCACCATACCTGGCTCTTGCCAGAGATCCCGGGTCTCATAAGAGCTATCTTAGTTCTTTCTGACTGCAGCTCCCCTTGTAACTCAAGCAACCCCCACTACACCCCAACTCTTTCAGGTCTTACCTGCTTCCCGTCACCATATTGGGACTGAGTTTTCCAACATGTAAACATTTGGGGGAGACACTGACTCCACTGCTGGCCACTCTGGAATTGATGCCCCTTGAACTTTCCAACATAGCATTCCTGGTTTAAGCTTTTGTGGTGGTGAGAGACATTTGGTATTTTCTGAACCTGAAAAATATGCAAAGAAAGAAATGGACGATAAATAGAAGTATGACTCTGAAGTCGTTAAGTGAAGGCAAGCATATCTTCCTGCTAAAATCTCTCCAGATGGGGAAAAGAGTTGACCTACAACACAGCTAAGTGTGTGGTCTAGAAAGTTATTTCATAAATGAATAAACTTAGGATATATTTTATCTACAAAGAATCTATAGGATTAAGCCAATCTGACATATTTTCAAAAATTCCTTTCAACACCTATATAAGGTATGTCAACATCAAGGAAAGTGCACGTGGTTAATTTCATTTGGGGGAACAATGTGAAGCAAACAAATAAAACCATTTATTTCCCTTTTGATATGACTCTAGACTAAAAGTGTCCATTATTACTAAAGAAAGCACTTGTACTAGATCAGGATATCTCCTCTTCCCATATCAGTCCTTACCCTGAAAATGGAGCTAGAGAAGTCAGATCAAAACACCATTTCTCATTTTCACTCAAGCTCCCTGAATGTTTTTTTAAGCAAATCCCTCATTTTACTATGGGTGCTAAATGACTGTTCTTTGATGTCTGTGTGTCTTTGTGTCTGTGTGTGTATTTATGGTTTATTTGCCCTGTGTCACGCTGCAGAAATGGATTCACTCAGTCAACTGGGTGTGAGAGATTTGAGCTCAGTAATCAGCTGGAGGAACAAAGAGACTGCAATCAGGAGAAGCCCCTGAAGGGAAGGGAGTCTACTCCCCAAGTCCCCTGAGGGTCCTCATCAGCACCGGAGAACTGTTTTGACAGAATCACTGAATTGGGTGCAAGAGTCAAATTCCTGGGACATCAAACCAGGGTGGACTTTCTGCTCACTCACAAACAACAGAGACCTCTCTGCCTTCAGGGAATAGGAGGAGCCGATCTCGGGGGTGCTGTGTCTTCCAGGGTTGGCTGGAATAACTTGCTGTAGGCGAAAGGGCAAGGAACATTGAGTAGCAGAAATGGAAGCAAATAATTTATTATTTTTTTTTAAAACTGAGAACCCTGATGTCTGGCCCCAGATATTTGAGCATATTCTCCGTTCTTCTAACAAAAGAAACACACATGCTTATTCCACCCTTTTCCGCCTCATCTGGCAGCCGCTTTCTGGTCCAGCAGACACTAACATCTAATGAGTCAAACTTCTCATTTTCAGACTAATCAGTCGGCTGCACTAATTGCAAATGCAAATATGCAAATTTATATTAATTAATTACTCTGCTAATTAGTTCTGCGGTCTTTTTTGGGTAATAAATCATTGTGCAGTGGAAGGGAAACAAGTCCTGTCCCATTTCACTCCACATAAAAATTTAATGTACTCATGGAAGGAAATATATAAAAAAATGAAACCGGGAGCTGATCACTCTGCTTCCACTGACGAGTCCCCTACAAAAAGGTGCCATTGTGAGAGGGCTTTCACATCTTCAGCAAATGCCATCACTAAGGTGCCTGTTAGCAATTTAATTATCACATTATGAGCTTCAGAAAAAGCCAGTTTGCTGTGCTGCAGGCTGTGACATGGAGCTCGGCAGTTCACCCACTTTGCAGCAAAACACTTATAAATAAAATGAGAATATAGAAAGGGAATCACAATTCTTTGCTGAAACACAATAGCTTGGGAACAAATGTTTTCAGGGGTTTTGTTGTTGTTGTTTTAACCCCAAGTTATTGTTTTGCTTTCCATGCCCTTGAATTGAAAGTTTTATCATTCGGATGCAAGAAATGCATTGAAGGGGTGTGTCATGGGGCAGAATAAGGGTGGTGCTGGAGAGGAGCAGGTGAAGAGGAACTGGCGGAAGTAGGAGAAAGCCTCACACAATATCACACGCAGATTTATTAATGTTATACCTTCTCACTGGAGACTCACTATGTTCCCAGCTACCTATTATGGCTGATGATGTATAGGAACTAGTTCTTCTAGACTGTAGGTTCTGTGAGGATAAGAGGCTATGTCTAATTCACTTCTGTGCTCCCAGTTCTTTTCCCAGATAGAACATTCGAGAAGGATTTGCTGAATGAATGAATGAATAAATGGCAGCCGTCCTCAAGGATCTTAAGCCTAGTTATAGTGTCCATCACTCTTGCTCATGTACAGACAGGATAGCCTTTATTTTCTGGCAGGTACCAAGATTAGGAGATAAGAGAGCCATTTAAACTCTCATGTTGAATGTTCCTTATCTCCTCCTTCTCAGTAAGAAATTTCTACTTTAATTCCCCATGCTCGTTCCTCCTCATTATTCCCTTCCCGTGAGGGAGCTGATGTTTGAGCAATGAAGAAGAAACTGCTATCATTATGGCTGGGCCACTTGCCTTCCAGAGCTGGCTCACCCACGTCCTGATCTGTGATCTTGGAAAGTTGGTTTCTACATCTGTAATAGCAGGAGTGATGAGTGCATCAGGAAGCCCGAGAAGAAGCCAGAGGTTTGCACCTAGGCAGTTTAGCACCCATCAAATGCTCTCTACATGATGTTAGGTCTTTATATTTTATTATTTATAAAAAAATATTTACTTTGATTGTTTTTCAGAAATTGGAATGTAGGACGTGTGCATAACACATTTTAAAAAGTATATAAATAATCTACAAAAGAGCAAGTCTCATTCTGTGACCCTCTGCCTCCCTGTTCCGTTCTGTGGTGGACTGACATGTGATGGTCAACTTATAACACCCACCTAGACTGAACCAGCATGGTGCTGGGTGTGGGAGGCCCACCTGAGGATTATTGCTGGCAGCAAAAGAGGCAGAACTGGGAAAGAAGAGAAGCTGTTCAGAGCTGTTGGTTCTCTTGGAGGAGCTTGTTGCTCTAGCTTTCCTGGTATGCACAGGACTGTTCTCATCATCAGAGGAGCCCGGGACTTTGCTGTTGCTGAGGATGGCTGTGGTACTTTTCAGTGGAGCTCTGCTTCTTACCTTCGAGCATTGCTTCCTGACTTCAGTTCAGATCTCTCAACCTGCTAGCACAGATCCTTCATCCTGCTGGCACAGACTTTATAGCTCCTACCACTGACCTTGGGGTGTTCTTAGCATAGATCTTTGAAACAGGCCTATATGAGGTGTTATTCTTATGGGCTCTAGATCTCCAGTTGGACTCCTGAGAGGCATGGGCTCCAGGTTATGGGCTGTAGGTCTCAGCTGGACTCATGCAGGACATTGCAGGGGAATCCAGGCCCTCAGCTGGATTATTTTGGTATTTAGTATGTGGACAGATTTCCTGCACTCTTTATATATGACTCTTTGGGTGATAATTATAAAATAATCATATAAATTATGTGTCCTGTATTGTTTCCCCTTGTAAACCCCTGGCTGCAACACCTTCCCTAAAGGGAACAATTTCTAAGTATCTTTTTAGAGGTAGACAGTATATTTGCAGATAATTTATATTTTCTCACAAGCATAAGTGATAGCCCACCATTCTGCATCTTACTCATTCTAACTTAACACATGAGTACATACAGAGCTGCTACATAGTTTAGAGCCACTTGTTTTCCATTTTATGAAAGCCTGTTAATTGTATCAGGCCCCAGCCGGTGGACGTTTAGATTATTGTCAATTTTCTTCTACTACCACTGATGCTACAGTGAGCATCTTTATATATCTGGCATTTTGACCTTGTACAGGTAAACTTGTAGGATTGACACCTAGAAACATACCATTAAGTTTTGATGTAGATACATATTTAAAACATTTAAATCATGAAACTCCCCTCACAGAGGATGTATCAGTTCACACACTACAATTCACACCCCCTTGCGTCCTGACACCCTTGCTAGGTCAAGTTCTCAGTTCCTCAGTGTTCTCATCACAATGTGGAAATAAATAATCGTGCTCTCTTCCTCATAGGGTAGTTGTAGGTGTAAATGAGCTTATACATGGAGAGTCCTTAATGTTCTTGTGTGTGAACTATCCTCAGTGTCCTTTTTTTTTTCATTTGTACCACATCATGGAATTCTTTGACGGTGAAGGAGATTGCAACGTGAAAGCACTGTTTAAAGGGTTATACACTTTAGCCATAGTAAGAACCCATTTGGTCTTATCTACTGTAGGAAACCAGAATATGTCACTCCAATACCCCAAAATATACCCTTGATGTAAGTGGTGTTTTGTTTCGTTCATTTGTTTTGCAGTGCTGGGGATTGAATCTAGAACCTGGTTTATGCTAGACAAGGACTTTAACAATGAGAGATATCTCAAACCTTCTTATTTTTTTTAATTTTGAAATGGGACCTCACTGAATTGTCCCAGTTGGCCTTGAATTTACGATCCTCCTGCCTCAGCCTCCGAAGGAGATGAGATTACATGCATGCACCACTGTGCCTGGCTGACAGCAAGTACCTATTTCTGAACTAAAAGAAAGAAGTAAGAGTGTGCCATCCCTTTTTTCCACCTGAAGACAGGATATAAATTCTTTTTCACCAAAGACTACGTACCTGCTCAGAAATGGCACGAGAGGAATCTCCCAGCAAATCTTCCTTCACTCATTTCTTCCCACACATTTACTTTCCTGCAGCTTCCTGGCTGCAGAATCCTAGGACACTTGCTTTTGTCTTGTCATTCCCCGCTCCTCCAAATTCACTGTTTTTTGTTGAAGATGCTGCATAAGCCACTTCTAAAGCATCACCTTGAGCAACCTGTCATCGAGGTTTCTCTTGAGGGATGAGCTCTACCTATGTTAATAAACTGGTTGGGTTTTCTCTTGTTAACTTGTATTTTGTTAAAGAAGTCATTCTCAATTACAAATTTGTGGGGGTTGAGGAGAAATTACCTTTCCTGTCCAACACCCCCTTTTTCTCTCAAAGGACTTGTGCCCCAGCACACTCTTTTTTGCTAAGCCATCACATAGCTCAGCTTTGTGACAGTATTCCTCCCATGCTTTGGAAAGTTTTCTGAACTTTCACAATCTTCCATATGTATAGCACAGGACCAGCTATTAGCTTCATTTCCCCAAATGAGTCTTATGCTCAGGTGCAGACTAGGGAAAAGAAACATGAGTGAGGAGAGGGAGAACATTAACCAAGGAATTAGGTGAAAGAGACAGTAGGAAGGAACCCGGGCAGTGGTTAGTTGGATTATGGGGCACAGAGCTGAAAATGTGACAAGAGCCAACACCAGCAAGCCCCTAGCTGAATGGGGCTGCCAGGGCAAGCTATGCATTGGGTTAGTTTCTTTCCTGTCTGAACTAGACCAGCAGTGTCTGTCCAGCAGTGCAGCTCCTTCCTGTCTCCATACAGAAGTTGATTCCAGGGCTCCTACTTCCTGTTTTTCTTCTGTCCTTCAACTCTCCTATTGGAGTTCTATGTCTCCCAAAACTTCCAGCCACCACTGGTCACTCCAAGGTGGCCAGCACCATAAGGTATCACAGCACTATATTTTAGGTCACCTACTGAGCTCTTAAAAGTCATCTGTACATAACCTGTGCTCATTTCCAGCTCAACTTACCTTAAACCAGACTCCTCCTCAAACTCAAATGCTCTTTTCCCTTCATTATCTTTCAGAGTATGTTGATGAGCAAGAAGCAATTGTTCCTCTGAGTGCACCTTGCTCGCAAATAAGGTACTACCCAGTGTCATGTATACAGTAAGTGCTTGTTGATCAACGGTGGATCAAAGAGTATTTCTCAGGCTCATTTCTTCATCTTCCCAAGGGCATCTCATTTCTCCTATTTCCTGTTTAGATAAGACCACAATTTGGGGATTATGTTCTCAAAGATAAAACAAACATCTTTGGAGCCTTCCATGGCATGTGCTAGATGACTAACAATTCGGCAGACTCCTCCGGGCTGCTGGTACAGGAATGCCTGGGGAAGGCATGGGAAGCCTTCTGTGGGTTTGTGTGTGTGGGAGACTTCCTCTCCTTCCACCCTGCAGGGTATATGGCTGTGCCCTCTGGAACCCAGAAGAGAGCTGGGCTGATTATTTATTTAATATGAGAGCATTGATTCTCTTATATCAAAATTACACTGATAGAAGTGAACAGTGATACAAATTTTAAGGATGCAAAAGGCTTTGGCTGAAAACCTGCAAATCTGAAGCTTCAAAATTCTGAAATCTGAAGCCAAAGAATAAATGTCATTAAGAAATTCTTTGTGAAGTACAGTGGAAAAACACAAATGTGTTTCTTGAGATAATGAAATTTAAAAGCCTCTGTCATAGTCTTGATGTGACTCTATCTGAGTCATGTTTGATTAGCAAAAAAGGCGTTTTTCAAAGGTGTTTTTCCTAATCCATGTTTCAGATAGGAGATTGTGAGGTTTGGTTTTTAGCAACTAGCCTCACATTTCTTGGCAATCAGCTGTAGTTAAAGGTTGATAGTAATGAAGCTGAATATTCCATGTTCCAAAATGCACAAGTGACTTATCCTAAGAAACTTCAGCTCTGCACACTCACACTGTGGTCACTTCCTCTGAAAACATGCACAGCTGGATAGAAGAGCAAATGCATTAGATTACTAAAAGAAATATAACCTTTTAGATGGACCTTGTAGGGATGCAAAGGGAATCTGGTGGTGGGGGCAGCGACAAGAAGGAGGGGAGCAGGGGTAAAAGGGACTCAGGTGTGACAGGTATATGTATTAACCCTCCACAATGCATGTATTCACTGTGCATTACAAACATGAGCTAATCAAAAAAGATGAACATATATGATAAATGTATTTAGCAGGTACCGCAAACATATACTAACAAAAAACCCATGCCATTTTAAACCATTTGATTTTGCACTTATGTTTAATGGAAAGAAAGATAGAAATCTCCAAGCCAATCAAACATATGCATTTTTCTATATCAATTATACTTAAAGCTGAAAAAAGAAAGATAAAAATTACTTCCAACCTTGCCATCCAAAGACAATGACTGTTGTGTTAGCTTCTTGTCACCATGAGAAAATAAATTTTTGAAGAGGAAACGTTTATTCTGTCTCTGCTTTCAGAAGTTTCAGTACATGAAAACTTGGCCCTGTTGATTCGGACCGGTAGTGGAATACTACATTCTGGCAGGGGTGTGTAGAGGAGATCTGTTCTCCTTGTGGCAGCTGGGAAACCAAGAAAAAGGTAGGAAGGGTCCAGGGTCCCAGTATTCCCAAAGGATCTAGCACTAGACCCTATCTCTTAAAGGTTTCACCCACTACCTTGAGTGCCACAGGCTGGCAAGCAAGCCTTTAATCTATGGGCCTTTGGTGGACATTTCCAAACCACAGCAACTGTAAACATTTGTTTTACACCTTTCCAGACTTAACCCTGTAGCTCTCCCCAGAGTTCTGAGTATCCACCCACACGTGTGCTGCCTGAACTCCTGGAGTTGATGCGCTGACACTGCAGATGGACTGGTTGTTGAACTGTCCTGTAGCTCATTCTGATTGGCTAGTGCTGCTGCTATATAGATGATCATACTTTGAGTATCTCCTTGTGTCTGTTTAATAAAGGTGGGGTCAGTCTCTCTGTGCTTGTGTATGTGTATATGTATGTAACCTGCTGGTGCCATTTTTTTTCAAAATGAACATCATTTTTATAGGTACATAGGCATTCAGTTGTGCTGATACTTCACAATTTATCCAACTAGTCCCATTCTATTATAATTTGATCTTTTTTGTATTTATATATCAACCTACTTTGTGTTTCTGATCTTCATTTTTTCCTTTATTTTTCTTGCATATGTTTCCTTCCACTAGTGTATTTACTCTGCTCTAGCACTCAGCAATTTTTTTTACTAAAGATATATGAATCAATTGTTTTCTAACAGCATTAGGATTTAATTGGTTCCTGATAATTTTCTCATCCTCACTGTCTTGTGAGAGTAGATATTTCTGTTTTTATGTTTTTCTTTTACTTCTAAATTCTCAGTTGCTGTTTAAGTAACTTGAGGTTTTTAGATACATTTTTTGAGACACAATTTGAATCTCTTCTTTCAATAATCATGTCTGACATTTGCATTGTTATATATTCATTTAGTAAACTGTTTAGCTATTAACTCTGAACTTTCACTGCTCTCATTACTCACTGCCATTTCTTTTAAGCATCATTATTTAAATATGTTTACATTTTTTGTTTTGGTACCTTTCTCAGTAAATTTAAATACTTTTTGGAAACAAGTTTAGAAAGGGTATGTGAGTGACAAACATTTTTACCTCTTGCAGAAAATTATTTCTCTTCATGTCAAATGTAAATGGCACAAAATTAGTTTTAAGTGGTCTTTAAATTTCTTTACATGTTATCCCCAACCAGAATTACTTTCTCACTTAGAACTTTAATTTTGATTTTTTTTCCTTAGTGGGTTATTCTTAAAATAAATCACCCATGATAGAATATGTACAGTTTTTTCTCTTTGAGGTTGAAAGACAAAACCAGGACCATTGTGTGTGTGTGTGTGTGCATGTGTGTGTGTGTACCCTGTACAGTGGACTCATGGAGTCAAGACTCATCTTGCATCGATTTCCATCATAGGAATCTTTCTGTTGCTATTCGTGTATTAGATAACTGTTATCTGCATTTTCTATTTTCTTGTTGCATTCTCCCCATACTCACATTGTGTCCTGTGGAGCTGTCATTCGTGTCATTCTTCTTCCTGGTTGTCCTGTGTTAGGTGTTGATCCTGTTGCACTGACTTGGGAAAGGCTCTAACCTAATCTCTGCATTCAAGGATTCAGTTTACTGCCTCTCTATTCTGCAGCTCACCACTTCTCTTGCATTTCGACATTTAAAATCCTGTTTTTCCACCTGAAAGTATCCTCTTTTTGAAATAGGCTTTTCCCTTTACAGAGATGTAATTCTAAAAGATACTGATTCTATAGTGCAATTCTCAATGTAAAATTTCAAATTTCCCTGCTATAAATCTATATTGTTTGGGGAATTTGACTGTACTGCTTCTTTGGGTCAAGTGAATTTTTTCATGTCAGGGGAGTTGTCACCCTTGAGGATATGAATAGAGCTGGCTAATTATTTATTTTAAAGTATTATGATGACTTTGTTGGCAATTTCACAGATCTCTATTCAGATGCATTTGAGTTCCAGACAAAAAAGAAATGAAAACAGCTTCTATTTTCTGTGGCCTTATTTTTGGCAGATAAAGGCTCCAGAAGCTTGGGAAGAGAGTGGGAAATAGAGCCAGAAGTGCTTTTTTTCTTAGCTGGAGCTGCACTTGCCTGCCTGTGGTTTCCTGTGTTTCTCTTGGTACCTGGCCACCATTTGTAGTCTAGGCAGCAGCAAAGACACTGTTGTGTGTCCTACTCATGTTTCCCAAACCCCTGTGTCCTCACCCCTTCATTCTTTTGACAGGTTAGGCACAGCAGCTAGCCTTCAGACCATCATTGTCTCTTTTGGTGTCATTTATAGTTGCACCATTTTGGCTTTGTGTTCAACTGGCCAAGAACAAGCGGGGAGAGAGAGAGAGGAACGTGACATACAAGCCGCATTGTTCATAAAACTGAGATTTGTTCCTATGGCTCATCCTTGGCTCCAGCCCCTACTCTTCTCAGTCTGGGGGCTTGTAAGGCTCTGCTGATGCTTTGTCTTCTACATAGAAAAACACATCTTAGGTCTGGGGGTGTAGCTCAGTGGTGGGGAACTGGCCTAGTATAGGAGAGGCCCCGGATTCAATCCTCAGCAACATAAAAAAGGAGAAGGGGAAAAACGGGAAAGAAAAGTCCATCTTTTGCTACTAGAAATTTCAGCCTGGGTATTTCATTCCTCAGTCTGGTGGTTGGCACTATGCCTGTCATATGTTCTAGGACACTCCTGACCCACAGTTGACAGAGAGTCACTTATTTTTATTTTCATGGGAATTTGCAAAGTTGAAATACATAATCAAAATTCTTAAACCACTTTAAAGAACATCCAGAGCTATGAGCAATCATACCTAAGAGCCTTGTGATCTACAGGACATAAAAATATCTGAATGAGCAATTTGGTAAATTCCCATTATGTCTAGTCTCTGTGAAGTAACCCATTTTTATATATTGTAGATATTTAGATTTCTTGGGGCTTTTTCTTGACACTTGGCATAAAAACATAGACAGCATTCATAGATTCCAAAGATCAAAAATATTTTCTCTTGGGTCCTCAGGTGGTTCAGGCAGAGGAGCAAGTACTAGGGCTGGGTTGCCCCTGATGCCTGGGATCTTGCTGTGTGTTTTGTAGCTGACTCGGAATAACAGATTGTTTTGCTTTAACACTCACTTCCCTTCTTCAGGCACAAGCTGAACTTTACAGTTCAGAAGTTAAGCACATTAGGATATTTATTTAAAGGCAATTGCTCTTCCTGATCTTCCTGGGTAGCTGAGCTCACCATGTCACCAGACCCCCAAATGAGTATTCACATTATATTGGCCCAACCTGCAGGGACATTGTCTCCCTGTTGATAGCAAATGGTTTCTTCCACAAACCTTTTAACTCCACAAGTTTGAAACCATTAATTCTTAAGGGTTTTGACAAATCTCCCCAGTTAAATATTCAATAAGAAATATGGCCAGGATGGTTACAGTGCTTTGTGAGATCTGTTTGAAGTGTCCTTTAAAATATTAAATTCAAATAAACGATTGAATCAGAACAAAGGCTATATCTTAAGACAAATTCAGCCAAGTCTCTTTAACCTTTGTGCTTTCGACATAGATTAGAAAGCCAGGGCAACACACGCTTTCATAGCAAATTGAAATGGGATTTTTAAAACAGTTCCTGCAAATACAGGTAACCCATACCTAGGTTTGATCAGCCCTTGCCATTTTGGAGGAGAGATTTCACTGCTCATTGTTTGATAGGAGTGTGGATTTTTTTAAGTGCTTATATTCAAAGAAACAAATCCTTGAAAATGCTTGCTTTGGGTGCTATGTTTATTCCTTGTCAATGTCTTCCATATGAGATCTGTTCTGCTTATAATATCTACCACAGTTGGAGCCTTGAAAAAAATCTGTTTTATATCTGCCCTTTGCACTCAGCTTATTTTGTTTTACACTTCCCCGCAGTTATCTGTCTGAAAGCATTCTTGCTTCTAAGCAGGTGGTCCTAAGGGTGGAGGAGCCGGGGAGATAGCACTGCCTTTTGGGGGATCATAGACTCCTTGATATTTGAGCCATATCTCAGGTAGAGCACCTTAGCTGATCTCACTAGTTGGAAAAAAATAACCTAATAAAAATCAACATTCTGCTTCTTTGTTGCTCCCACACACTATGTGGCCTGGTCCAGCACCCTTAGGCTCTACTCAGGTCTGTGCTTTCGATGGTGTGTCTCCATCTGCTTCCTCAGCACTATACAGAGCCGCAGCTCTTGATCTAGCCTGCCCAGAACAATGACTCCAGAGAAGCTCCCCAAAAGCAGAGGATGTCACAGTTGGCCTCTGGGAATGCACAATAAATATGGGCAGCGTGTTCTGAGCATACGGCTGACTTTGTGGGGGCAGAAGGGGATGAGCATGTGGAAGACAGAGGCACTGATCCAACACACATCTTGAACAAATACCATGGGCTGTAAAGGTTTCTAAGAGTGCAGATGTGAGATGCCTGCTTTCTTGAATTTTCTGAGAACTCTGTTGCCCACTCTGATGAGACAATGCTTCTACTACAAGGAAGGGCACATCCTCAGCTAAAGCCCTCGCATTGGAACCTCCTCTTGACATAGACCCACCCCCTAATCCTCAGCCCCTCACTGATATTCTGGTTGCCAAGGGTCCCCCTGCCTTCAGAAATAGACAAATCAACAACTGGTTGGCACAGGGGAGGTTAGAAATTGCCCAACCCAGTAAAGGGAGCTTTGAGATCCAAAGGGACAAACCCTGCCAGAAACCCAGGAACAAGGTGCTCCTACTTGTGCCATAAGAGAAAGAGGAATGTCACTTTGTGAGACACACTCTGGCTGAAGTCCAGCCTTGGTAGGCTTGTGTGGCACATTTCTGCCTTGCTGGGCTAGATTAATGCCAGGGCAGGGTAGGACTTAGGCCCTTAGCCTCTCTCCTGGTGGGTCCTGTCTGAAGGCACCACCTTCTGTCCTCATCTCCCATCTGTTCATGCCACTAGAGGTCCTCATTGGTTTGCTAGGACAGAGTAAAAGGCAGTTTTTGAGATAGAACCAGCCAGAAGAATGCTTCAATTGAATTGTTTCCTGCAGCTTTGTGGCTTTTTGCTAAGTTACTCACAGGCTCTTGGCCTCAGTGTCCTTATTTTTGCAACAAGAAGCAGGGGTTGAGAGCATTTCATTTATTGAAGACCTACTACATGCCAGACATAGCTTTTGTTTTAGTTAGGATTTAGGAAGGACTTGAACACCGCAGTAGTGAAGCGTTCAAGAAGTGTGGATCCCAGATTTGGGTAGCGTGGAAGAAGAAAAAGCTGATGTGGATGGAGGGTGTGTGAATGAGAGGCTGCTGAGGCCAACAGGCTGGGTCCAGGATGCAGCTGGGAAATACAGAACCTCCAGGGGGCCGGGTCCTGGATCCACTGGCTCCTATCCCACCTGGACTAAGGGTTGCCTCTGAAGGTAATGCAGCTTCCCACCAACTGGAGAGGGCCCTGGATAGAAAGGAGACACACGTGGAACCAGTTAAAGTGGGTGGGTCTGAGATCAGGAGAGCTGCCACTGAAATCAGTGGGAAACAGAGAGATGTGATGCAGAAGCCTGGGTGATCACTGATGCATGAACAGTACAGAGGCGCTCCCCGACCTCAGGCGGGGTTGCTGCTAAGTCCATCACAAACTGAAAAAATATTAGCTGAAAACGTATTTAAAATGCCTCAACTAGGGCTGGGGATATAGCTCAGTGGCCTAAGTGCTTGCTTGACAAGCGCAAGGTAGTGAGTTCTATCCCCAGTACCTCAAAAAAAAAAAAAAAAAAAAAAAGCCTCACCTAGCAAATATCACACCTTAGCCTAGGCTACCTTAAATTTGCTCAAAGCACTTATATTATTAGTGCTACAACTGGCACTCAGCATCCCTTGTAGTTCACTGATATGGTATTGAAAACACCAGAGTGGTTTTATGGATGTGCTTTCACACCACGTTAAAGTTGAAAAATTGGAATTTGAAACATCATAAGTCAGGGAGTATGGTTCTTTATATATACATATACAGAGATCCATTCCACACAGATGGTGTAAGGGCATAATATGTCCCTCCCGGGGTGAGAAGAGCATCTAATATAATAGTGTTGATCATGATTGATACAGGGTAGATTTTTTAAAATTTGGCAGTTTATTTGGGCTAGGAGAGCTATTCACATATATCCAGTGCCAAAGAACAGCGCCCCCCTCTGGCGACTCTTGTGTTTGAGGTGACCAGGGAAAGTGAAGAAAAAAAAGACCTTCCGCTGTCAGTGAACCCTTGGAGAACAATTCAGCAAATCTCCCAGTTTCTAAAACCTCTCTCAATGGACGAGGCCTGTTAAATGAACGGGTGTAATTTACAGGATTTCGCTTTGCTTATTCCTGAAGGTGCAGAATCTTAGATAGTTTTGATGTAATTAGTGGAAATGCCAACAGACTGATAACCTTCAGTGACATGTACACTAGCGCCACATTTGTGTACGTGAGTGTAAAAGCTTTTCAATATGATCATGACTACATCGCACACAGAAATGCTTATCTCAGCCTACATAAATAATTTATGTCAAATGGATACGAAATGTGAAGATAATTACCAATGTGCTTCCACATTAGGAGCTGATTTTATCTAGACAGTAAACACCCTAATGTCTACTCAGGGTTATCCGTGCCTCAGATTACTTGAGATGAATTGCTTCAAAAATCTTAGTGAAATTTCTCAGAGAGTCTACCAAAATCTGACCATCAATTGCCATTTCCTGTTTAGCTTCTATTATGGTTTGGTTAAAATATGTCTCCCAGAATCCTCAGGGGTTCAGAGACGGGACTTCCGGAAGGTGATTGTATCATGGGCCACTGAGCTCAGGGATGGATTCCTCATCAATGGTTCACAGGTAAATGTGCTCTTGGAAGGAGGGGTCTTGTTGGAGGAGCCGAGTCACTGGGGCGTGCTTTTGCAGCCTACGTCCTGTCTCCAGACCCTTTCTCTCTTTGATTCCTCCTTTCTTCTGCTTCCTGGCTGCCGTGAGGTTAATAGCTTTCCTCCAACATACATTTGCGCATGAGGTTTCTTCCGTGGAGTCTGCTACCTGTAAACTGAAACCTCTGCAACTCTCTCTAACCTGTGTGTGTCAGATATTTGTCCCAGTAATGGAAAAGTAACTAATACAGCTTCCTTTCCTCTTGAGCTTGCAACCAGCAAAAGGTGTTTCTAGTAAAAAATATTTATATACTCCACGCCAAAGTGTACTCTTCCTTTTGTCACCCTGGACACTGTTTTAGTTCAGGCTACTCCCCACATCCCATAAATTTCGGTAAGCTTCTCTGCTGTAGCGTCTCTGCCTCTCTAATCCTTGTTTTCTTTCCCCTCCTGTCCAAATGTCTCGCTACTCTGAGATCATTCCATGTTATAAATTCATTAAAGACCCTCCTTTTTTTCAGAATACGAAAACTTAAGACTTCACGTGATTGTGTCCTGTGTCTCTTCTGTGATTCCAGTTAGATGCTCCACTGTTTTGTGACACCCTTGCCTTATCCTGAAATGTTTTCCCCCTTGCTGCTTAGTACCTCCTCCTGACTTTCCCACCTTGCAGGCAGAGACTCAGGCTGATTCATCTCTGTCCCCTTTGAATCAAGAACATTTCTCAAAGAACAGTGAATGCACTAAACAGAACCACAAACAAAACTGTGTCTAAAAGTTATTTTGTCAAATTCTAGCATGGCAAAGAGAAGTGGTAAATGTTCTAGACACTGGTAAGAAAAATAAGTGATATAAATTCTCATTTTTTCATAACTAGGTCTTCACCATGGATTTTAGCTATTCTATTTAAACTCAATTCCAAAAGCACTACATTTCTGCATTTTTAAATATTTGAAATTTAAAAGCTTTGGCAAATGTTACATACACAATTCTTGGGTTTCCCATCATTTAAAATTGTCTGATGCCCTTTACTACAGAGAATAAGACTTAACTGGCTATCTGTCACATACATATTTCTGTTCTCTACCTAGTGAACTGATTAAGTAACATGGGTGTTGCCTCCTTAACATTCAATATAATAAGATTTCACTTGTTTTTAAAAATATGGAAGAAAATGAACCAAATTTTGGTTGGGTGAGGCATCCTGACATTAAGTTCTTATAAAAATTCTTATAAAAATTAGTGAAGCTACACTTTAATTTTCTGTCAAAATAATATCTCTTCCACAAAAGAAGTAAGCTAACTATATCATATGATTATTTAATGTACAAGAGTAGTCAAAAATATAGTGAATGCATCAATTTTAAAAAATTTATTATAATAGTACAGTTATCCCAGCTATCCTTCTGTATATATATATTCCCCCCAACTTATTACAGCAAAAGGACATATTGCCATTAATCATGCTCAAAATATTCCCTCTCATTTTGAACACTTTTCCATCTGTATTAGTCACTTTTCTGTCGCTGGAAGAAAATACCCAAAGCCCATAATTTAAAGAAATTTTAGTGGATCTCCTCTTCATCAAGGCAATACCAAACATATCTGACTCATTTATTCATTAATTAATTAATTCAAGGTATTTATTGCTGGGAATACTGTGACAAGAGACAATTTTCCCAGAGCTTGTAAAAGAAACTGATTTTCTAACCTCCTTTGCAACAGCCTAGTTCAGATTATCCCTAATGCGAGGGGTACTAGGCAGATCATAAGCAGAAGTAGTTTCTATGATTAATGTTGGGAATAGGACCACCCAGCAGGGCTAGGAGAAGGGACCTGTGAGGCAAGGGAGATATTTAACTCAGGCTCAATTTTAGAGGGTTAACATATGAAATTAACAAAAAAATCGAAATTTATTTTTTAAATCTTCTGCTAAAATAGTTATCCCAGCTACCGAGGTTTTCATGCCTCTTTAAATTTTTATTTTTTATTTTAATTTTCTAATTTTGAATTGAAAAATAATAATTGTACATATTTATAGAGTGCAACGTGATATTTTGACACATGTTTTCATTTTGGAATGATTCAATCAAGCTATTTAACAAATCCATCACTTCACATACTCACCACATTTTTTGCTGTGTGAACATTTTGAAGCCTATATTACACTGTGCAGTGGACCACAAAACAACTCATTCCTCCTCACTAACTGAAATTTTGTAACCTTTGACCAACATGTACCCTCCCTCCTTCCCCACACAACCTCTGGAAGCCACCGTTCTCTTCTCCACTTTTATGAGTTTGACATTTTAGATTCCACATATAAGGGAGATCATGTAGTAATAATCTTTCTATGCCTGGGTTCTCTGACAGCATAACATTGCCACGGTTTATCAGTGTTTTTGCAAATAGCAGTCTTTCCTTCATTTTAAAGACCAAATAGATGCCAGCACTCGGGAGACTGAGGCAGAAAGACAGCTGTGAGTTCAAGGCCAACCTGGGCTACGGAATCACATAGTGAGACCCTGTTTCATAAAGACAAAAAACAAAAAACAGCAACAACAACAACAACAAAAAAGACCAAATAGTATTCCTTATTACATATCTCACACTCTCTTTATCCATTCATTTGTTGATGAACACTTAGAATTGATACTACAGAAATGCAAAGGATCAGAAGACATTACTAAGAACAATTATATGCCAACAAATTGGACAACTGAATCCCCTTAAATTTTATAGTAAAGCAGAATTCACTGCCCTCTCCTTCACTCTGACCCTGCCACTAGGCAAACCTCATGGGTGTCTCAATATTGTAAAAACACAGGGCTGGCTTTTATCCCCCTGTTCCTTCATTTCCGTATACTTATTTATCGAGCGGTAAAGCAATTCATTCCACAATAACAGATTCTAAACTTAATATATCGGGGAAAAGTTGGAAGAGTGATTTTTTTCATACAAATGAGTAAATGACTAATGTCAATTCTTTCTGAAGATCAAATTTAGGATGAAAATGATAGGCAAAGAATCCACATGCTCTGAGTGGGAGAAAATGAGAAGGAAGGGCTGGGAACAAATATGACATACATATCTGCTGCAGTCTAGATCGTTTTCAAGTTGCAGAAGTGGTAGATCCTGAGCTCTGCAAAGCAATGACTATCCACTGTTATATGGTCCATGAGTACTGGGGCTCCTTGACCTATTATGGGGTTACATCCCATTTTAAGTGGAAAATATCTTATTTTGAAAATACATTTGGGGCCAGGGATGTAGTACAGTGGCACAGTGCTGCCTGGTAAGCTCGGGGCCCTGAGTTTGAGTCCCAGTACCAAAAATACAATACAATACAATACAATACAATACAATACAATACAATACAATACAATACATGTGATGCCCTTATCCTACTGAGCATCACAGCTTAGCCACAGTACACTGTAAAGTGTCATTCATTTCCCTTGACGTCTTGTGGCTGGGGCCCAGGGCTCCATGCCAGTGTCTAGCATCTCAAGAATCTATGGTAACTCATATCACTAGCATAGGAAAACATCAATATTCAAAATGCTGTTTCTATTCAGTGCATATCACTTTTGCACTACTGGTAAGTTCAAAAGTATAAGTTGAACCATCGTTATGGGGAGGCCCTTCTGTGTACATAATTCTCTTCTTGTGGGAGTACCATGGGCACAAGTTGGTATTTCCTTCATAACACAGCTGATTTTAATGGACAAGAATGAAAAAATTTAGAGTTAATGGTGAACATCTGCCCATGGTTAGCCAGGTTGCACTTAGAAATTAGAGCCCATCATATTATTTTGAAATTGCAGTATTACTTTCAAGTGAGACCTGTCAGTCTCAGCTTTTTTTGTCACCAAAAGACATGCCAGCACTCAGTTTTGAATCGTTAGGTTTCTGAAAGATATTTTCTAATAAATGCAATCCTTATATTTTTAAAAATTTAGGTTGGTGGTATTTGCCTCCTAAAAAATGAAAAATAAAACCATGTCTTTGCACTAATCTTTTGACCAAGTGAATGTTAACAATAATACAAGTGTATGCTGTTTCACCAGTGTAAATGAGAGCAATGTTATGGACAATGCAATGGGTTTTTTGGTAGGAAAAATTCTTCGTCATTCCTGTAGCCCCCATCATACTCCTCAATGTATAACGTGGGCAAAGACAGAGAATTTTGACAGAGAAACTCCAGCTCAGCCCTTACCTCAAGATTGAAACCCATTTAAATTCTGAGACTAAGGAGCTGACAAAGATAATTTTCATAGATTAACATTTTTCACCTGGGTTTTATATTTCTGCAAGAAATACACACTGCATTGGTTATGCATTGATCAAACTTTTATTGTGCCAGCTGTACTTCATAGACCTGAAAAAGTGATTCAAGCAAAACAAAAGAGAACATAAAAGCACAACTATAATGGTTTTAAATCCCAAAGAGGCAATTACAAGTTTGATTCCAGTGATGCAGCTGGACTCCGCCGGAAAACTAAACACCTTATCCATATTAAGCAGTTATGAAAGCTAGGGCTCAGGATGTAAATAATAAATTTGCACTGCAGTCATATTTGTGAAGTACATCCCTTTTAATAAGTGGGAAGAATATGGTAATAAATTTCTCACTAATTCTTGTGCAGGGGAGAATTTTACAGAGTTCAAATATGTTAAGACAGGTAAAAAAATGGAGGTTAGAAATAACTAATCATTGGGATAAAACAAATGAAAAAAAGATGGGAATAATGTGCACAGGATTGGATAGTAACTCTTTCACCACTTGGAGCTGAGCTAATGCAGCTTTTTGTATGCATGATATTTCTCTGTCTCTTTAAAAGAAAAATGAAAGCACATGGGGCATTGTATTCCCAAATTAATTTACAAAAGATCAGGACAAGACACTTATAGAACTAACTATTGCATAATTTAGGATACCTTTCTCTTCCCAAATTTTTTGACATAGGAATTGAGAAGGTTAAAGTATTTATATAGAATCGATCCAGCATTTAGCAAGCAGTTTGGGGCTCTTCCAAGCTCCCCTCTGAGTGCTCAAAATATGCTCATTAATTCATTAATCTGTCAAATATTTAGTGTCTAATACATGTCAGGCATCACAGCAGCAGAGATCAGAAGACTGCCTCAAACCTCAAGGTGCCACGGTTTAATAGGAGAAGTAAATGGACACATAGGTAACCCCACTCCAAACATAATTGTTAAATGGAGAAATTCAGCATATCAAAGGAAAAGGCTATTTAACTCTTCATCTTATGGGAAGGGTTTTCAGACAAAGGCTTACTAAAGAATATGATCTGAGTAATTTAAAAATATTTTTCTCCAAATCTTGCTGTTGTAATAAATTACTGAGGGTGGTACAACACTTAGCCCATATTTTCCTCCATGGGCCATTAACAAACATTGAGACCAGTTCTTACCAAAAACAGTCTGACAGATACAGAACTGATTTCCTCTTCATGCTAAACATAAAGGAGGATTTAAGACTTAAATATAAAAGGCAAAAAGTAAATATTTAGGAGGAAATAATGTTTTATAAAGTTAGAGTAAGATTAATATCTTGTTCAATTGTCCAAAAATGCAAGAACTAAAGAAACTATAGACTATTTTGACATTAAAAGTTTAAAAAGGTATGAGACAACAACCTATAAACAGGAGAGGGTATTTTCAACTTTTATAACCAATGCAGAATTAATATACAGCCTATATGATGTTAACAAATCAATAACTTAATTTAAACTTAGAAAAACAGATAAGGAAATGAAAAAAGCAAATAGCCATATGAAAAGATGCTCAACTCTTTCAGGTAACCAGAAAAATAAAACTATAGAATCGGTGGAAAGACAGGAGGGATGATAATACAAATGACTGACAGGGGCGTAGAAACACAGAGATTCTCTTTTACTGGTAATGGGGTTGTAGCTTGGTTTGTCAACTTTGAAAAACCATCTGGCAAAACTTAGTAAGGGGCAAGATTGCAGACTTCATGACTGAGAATTTCACTTATGTATATAGGAGACATGTCCAAGAAGGACATGCTTTGGCTGTGAAAAAGCCAAACTACCCATTCATAGGAGAATGAGTAAATCAATCATGGCACATTTATATAATGAAAAACTACAGAGCAGTGAACATTACTGAGCATGGAAGGTATTGATTGAAAAGGGGAAACGCTTAATATGAAAAATGAAGTGTGAGTATTGAATAGAAGCTGATCCTGGAACAACTTATAGATTATTCACAGTGCATAGAAACTCTTAGAATGAGGGTCTGGAGTTTTAATGCCAACATAGGGTAGGAGATGGCTATGGCTCATCTCAATTAGGGAGGCAAGACCAAAGCTCCATCTTATAAAGATTTCAGCTTCAAAGTCTTTCCTGCCCTCCCATCTAGAAAAACTCCACTTACTGTGTTAGTGAAGAAGAGCAGAAAGCTCTTGGAAAGGGAAGAGATCACCCACAAAAATGGAAAATTTTATGCCTGTCCTACTGCCTTGAGTGCTCCCATATGAACTGAAGACATACGCTGACTCTCCAAGTGAGCGGTCAGCCTAAACGCTATTTCAGAGTAGGGACAAAATTATACGAGTTGTAGTGAATGACTCAGTTTACTATGCACAAATACTCATTTAAAGAAATACTAAGGGCTGAACTGTCCAGAAGGAGCCAGGAGGATGAAGTCATGAAAACAAAAAAGAGTAAATCTACATAAAAATGGTTATAAAAGCAAAACTAACACCAGTGGCTAAATGGGAAGTTAAGTAGTTTAAAATAGACTGGAACTTGCTGTCATGGCATATACCTAGATGTTCCCCAAGCCCTCAAGTGCTCATAGGTGGGTGGGGCTTTGGGAAGGTGACTGGGTCATACTGATGTGATACTCATCAGTGTAGATTAGTTCACTGATGAGTTTATAGCTCAATATGATGTTGGGAGTGAAGCCTGGCTGGAGGAGCAGGGTCACTGGAAGGGTTCATCTCCTTCTCCCTCTCTCTGTCTCTGCTTCCCACCACCATGCCTGGAGCTATTTTTCCACTGCCATGCCCCTTTGGCATGCTGTCCTGCCTTGGAGCCAGCTGGCTATGGACTGAAACTTCTACAAACTGTGAGCCCAAATAAACCTGTCTCTTTTGAGTTGTGCACTTCAGGTATTATGTCTCAGCAACAAGAAAGTAACTAAGATACTGAGTCTCCTATATTCTTAGAAATTATTCTAAATTTCTGTCATCTAAAATGTATCAAAATAACACAAAAAACTAGTAGAAATAAAACTAATTTGGACAAAAATATGTTAACCTAGTCACTGAATAATCTGTATATACTTAGAGTGACCATGATGATGACACTGGAGAAGGCACCTGACCAAAGTGCAAACCTAAGGGACAATATGGCCGCCACATAGCTCCCACCATGCCTGGAATGCCACATGTTGAAATATGACATATGAGATTCAGAACCAAAATAAGAGATTAGAATAACACAGAAGACTAGGACTGGGAAATTGGGTTTAAAATTTCCCAAGGCCATGGTATTATAGGCTAGACAATTAGATAAAGAGATTAATTTAAATTTTATTACGTGAAGTAATCCTGTTAACTATGTCCCCAATCTACAAATAATCCCTTTATTAAGCTCTTGGTACTTGACTCATTTGAATGTTCTGATTTCTGCATTAACACATTTTTGATGCACTTCGATATTTACATTAGTAATTATGAAATGTTGTAAACAAATGAACAAAAATTTCAATTTGAAATGCAAATCCAAGGCAGTAGAATAAATAAACTGGTAAAAGGAAGAATCAAGATTAGTGATATAGGAAAGAAACATATAATAGAGGGAATCAACAAGATCAAAAGTAGTTTTTCAGAGATTAAAAAAAGATGTCCTATTGCTCAAGGAAAAGCTAAAAGAAGCAAACAGATATTAGATGCAGAATGGCCATGGCTATAGTGTGAAAATATATCCTAAGAAAATAATTTGAGGACTTTGTGTGATAGAGGCATTCTTTTAAATGTAGAAAAAATAGATTCACCATGTACCAGTCCAAGTTACTTGACACCTGCTGCTTGACACATGTCCAAACAGCACTAGGGACAGTCACAATGGAAACAAACGTGCTGCCCAAGTGACACTTGGGGTAAACTAAGTGGCTAATCATCAAATGGGCTTGAAAATAATTAGAAAATTCTAATATTCTCAAAAACTTTAATGGATTGATGAAAGCTAGTATATATTATATCTAGATCTCCCTTCAAAACCTCATGTGGTCATAGGTGAGACTTCTGAAAGATGATTGAATCATGGAGATGCTGCAGCTAAATGTGATATGGTATTAGGAATCAGGGCCTCATTAGAAAAGGTAGGTCACCGGGGGAATGATGTAGAAAGGCCCATCTCCCTCCCCAGGTCCTTGCTTCTCTCTCTGCTTCCTTGCATCCATGAGGTGAGCACCTTTCCTCTGCCCAGGCCTTTCTACCATGCCTCTCTTGGAGCCATCCATCTGTACACTATAATATGTGCCACAGTAAATCTTTCCTCTCAGTTGAAGTACAAGGTGTTTGTCCCAGAGACAAAAACAATGACAAGGCAAAAATCTGATTCCTTAAAGTACCACACTTATTTCTATCAACCTCTTAGGGAAGAGAAGGCCCCTTCCTTATCCAATTATTCCAGAAAAAAAAAGCAAAAGAAAAAGCGACCCATCTGCTTACAAGAGTCTATTCTACTGTTGAGGCAGTTGTCTTAAATCTGTGTAATCTAAAATATATCAAAATACATAAAGAAAAAAATGACAGAAGTGAAGCTAGTCAGGGCAAAATTATGTTAACCTGGTTGTTGAAGCAATCTCACTGTATTTGTATAAAGTATCCACCAGCTGTCCATGGTATGAACCTAGAGGCACAACACAGTTTGCCTTGTGGCTCCAAGCCATGACTGGGTTGCATGTGCTGATCTAGGTCCCTTTTGGAGCTTTCAGACTTGGGAATTTGTGGACAGCTGAGAGCAGAACCTATCTATGTGTGAGAACATCATCGAAGTGAAGGCTGGGAAGGAAGGGGAGTTCGGAGAAGTGGAACTGATTTGCTCTTGAATTTCCCCTTGTGTGGCCTTCCCATTTATGCCTAGACTCTGCATAGCCAGCTGGATTTCCCTGTGCATCTGACAACCATTGATTGGTACATGGCTTGACAGTGATTTCCAGGTTTTTTACAAACCCAAGTACAATCTTACACCTGTCTAGGTGCTTTGGAACATCACGAAGAGTGACTGCTCTGCACTGTTATACTTAGAATCATCTGGGTCATGGAATTAAAATTCACAATTATTTCCACTCCATAAGGCAGCGTCAAACAATGACACCTCATTTCCTATGGCCATGTTCTGTGCAATTAATCATCTTGTAAAACAAAATATTTTTTTTAAAAAGGATTTTTGACATGAGCGTGCACTCTTGCTTTCTGAAAATACTCATTGCACATTGCGGGTGTGCGTGTACTGAGTGAATGTGGACCTTGGGGCACTTTCCAATGAAAATGTCACTTCTCTCTACCTCTTACAAAGTCCCTGTTTGTGTGAAGCCTTTGCACCTCTTTAATCTCCTGCAACTGAGGGCTAGTACTGTATGAAGGAACAAGAAATCACTAAGGGTGCCACGAGCTCTGGTGCAAAATAAATATTTTACCATGTGTACTTCTTCACATGCCTTTTAAAAAGAAAATAATAGCTTTAAACCCAGGCAAAGAGGAGACAGCACTGCAGCCTGTCTCACTGGTGTGGATCCCTGTCTGATTTGTGTCACTCCTGAGCATTCTGTCTAGTCATTAAGAGCTGTTTTTGAATGATAGAAGACCTGATTATAAATCCTGACTCTGATATAAATACTGGCCAGGCATTGAGGTCCTCTAAGCCTCAGTTCTCTTTAAATGGAAAGTTGGGATAATATCTATGCCGAAGGGCATTTGATTTAGTAATATAATTCCTATGAAATCCTGCATTGGTAAAACATTATGGTCAAAATCAAGTAGTTATTTCTATTCAGAAACTGACCCAAAAATTCTGTGTGGAGACCCTTCTTGGAAGGAAGAAACGTGGGTGAGGTTGGTTACAGGTCAAGACTTGCATGTGAGGCTATAGTATGGTGTTGTCATGCAGACTGTCCTACAGCCTGAGGCTTGGGGCTTCTGCCCAAATCACAAGAGATACAGTATAATGAAGAACACGTCAAAACCAACACATGGTTGTACCAAGGACTTTTAGGTGCTGTGAGGAGAAACCAGCACTGTGTGGCAACCCAGCTACACAGGCTTGGTGAGGGTGTCAGTCATGGATGGGGGGACGTGCTCTGGAGACCTGGGGAAAGCATGCTTCAGCAGCCTATGTCCTACCTGCAGCAGGTGACCCTAACAGGGTAAATGAGATGACAGATTTGTGGAGCTGTTAGCAGTCATCCTAGAGTGAGTGTGGAGGTCTTCAGAGCAGTGACCAAGGCTCCACTGACCAATGGGTGAGGCCAGTGTACTCTTTCCCAGCAGGGGCTGTGTGATCCAAGGCTATGAGCTATATCCTGACAGACTGACACTTCACGAGCTCTGCATTTTAGATTTAAATACCGATTCCTCCCTAGAGAGCTTGCCATGTGTTTCCCCATTTCCAGAAAGTATTTGTCTGTCTCTCATTTATGTTTTCTCAGACTATAAATAACCACCTATCATGAAGTGAGTTTGATTCCATTTGGGACAAAAATCATGGAAAGTATTAAGTTCATGAACTGAGATGCTACTGTATGTGGGATTGTATTATTTGGCTTTGATCTAACATTAAAGTGTATAGATTATAGTAGTGTATATTGATAGTATTCACACTTCCTCATTTTTTCTTAGTATTTTCTCTCCCATTCCCCAACTTGTTCCTCAGTTTATATCTTTTGGAATATCCTTTTTCCTATAGTTCCTACAGTTGCTGCATTTTATCAGCCACTACTTTCTTTTTATCAGCCACTACTTTCTTTTTTGACTTGGCAGATCTAACAAAGTCATTGTCACATCTGAGGGAGTCAGGGTAGAATATCACCTGTTCACTTCTCTTCCTTGCTACTAAAATCTGGGAAATCTTCCTGGTTCTTATTTTTAAGTGTATTCCCCAAAGTACTTTAAAAATTTTTCACTTATAATTAAGTTTGTTGGCCTAAATTAAAATGTTGAGTACATTAAAAATTATTTTCAGTATTTTAAAATAGCAAATGATGCCATTAGCAGTGTCTGTAATAGAAGGTGAAATTTGGTGCATCAATAATAACAACTGTTATGACTTGTATCTGGATGTCCCACCAAGGCTTCATGAGATCATAAGTGGGGAGTTTGGAAGGTGGGTGCATTAGGATGTGTGAGTGTGGCTTAAGGGTGTGATACTGGGATTAAGGATGTGGATAATGGAAGCCCCACCCCAGGTATGAATGGCACCAGTCAATAGGTTGGTAGTCTGGATGGAACATAAACGTACAGAAAGAAAGCAGGCATGCTGCTGCTTCTTGCAACTTGCTTCCTCCTCCTGTCATACCATGAACTGGTTCCTACAATGGACTGAAACTTTCTTCCTTTAACTTGTGGGTGGTTGGGTATTTTGTCCCAGCAAAAGAAATGTAACTAAGATAACAACCCAAAGCAGCATTTTAGAAAACTGGGAATTCACCTTGATTTCAAATCCAAAATGAAGTTAGTCCACATTCTACTTATTAATTAGTAACTTGGCATTTAAAATTAATAAAGTAACACATGAATAAAGGAGAAAAAGAGAAAGAAACAAGGGGAAACCAGGAAGGAAGGAAGACAAGATGAGGAAGGAATGTAAAAAAGAAATTTTTTCAAAGCTTTGTATTTCAATAGCATGTTTAGTTCCTCACCATATTTTTCCATTAATGTTGACTAATACTTTATGATTTCATATTGAGGCTATATACACAAATAACATCTTCATACTACTTTTTGTTCCCATTTCACTAACACTTGAATTCACATAGGGCACATATATTCTAGCTCAGTTATTTGACTTGTTTTTATTTCTCTAAGGGATCAAATTGATAAATCATTAATAGGATATTAGAACCTTCCCCTTCCCCTTTTGCTTAAATGTTCTTGGTAATGACTTTTCTTGTCAGTCTTCAATGCAACCATATTTCTGCTTGCTTTGTTTCATCTTTATTTTAAAATATGTGTCTTTTCCATTTTACTTTCCTGTCTTAAACAATAATTTTGAATGCATCTTCACAAAGTAGCATTCAGTTTCTTGCTTCTGGTGTTGATAGCCCTTTATATCTTGGCTCTTAGCTCCTAGGTTAGATTAAGATTTTAACCAGTCCACTAACCACACTTTATACCATCACCACCATGAGAACACAAATATGTGTGTGTTTTCATGCATCTGAGTTGGCGGTATGAACCTAGTGCAAATGTTACTTCCTCTAAGACATCCTCTCTGATTACCTCTGTGTCCAAACTATTGCTCATCAAATGCAGCTCTAACAATAGATTATCACAGGGTGTGGTAGTGTGCCTTTTTTCTTTCCATTTCTATGTCTGCCATTAGACTGAGCTCCTTCAGAACACATTTTCTATCTTTTTTTCTTTCATTAACCTCAACATCCAGCTCAGACTGTGGCATAAATACTGTATCACTTGCCTAATAAACTCTAGTTGAAATGCACATGCCAGGGGAGATTGCTGGTTAATTATAAAGGAATGAGTTTGTTACTTCATTTCCCAGGTAGTTGAGTTTGGAAAACGCCCCCAACTATCCTTTTCCCTGGTCTAAAAAACAAGGCTTTTTTCCTACCATTTGTGCCTGTAATCCCTAATCTGATCAAGGTTCCTGGAGAATTTAGAGGTGACAGCTACATGCGGTACCCTAAAGTTACGCTCTGAGAACTGCGTGAGTTTCAATCTAGGTTCCTCCAGGCTGTGTGACCTCAAACCAACATCTAACTTCTAACCTTTCCTAGACTTTGAAATAAAGAAATTCATCACTGCATCTAAATTGTTTCATAAGGATGAAGTGAAAAAATCCGTGTAAAAATAGCAGCTCACATTTGAGGATGAGGTATAGTTCTAGGTACTTTATACATAGTACCTTATTAATAAATACAAGAGATAAATGCTGCTGCAGTCTTTTGGCACATAAGGAAATTGAGACATAAAGAAACCAGCTGAGTTTGCAGTATTCACTCACCTTTTAAGAGGGAGAGTGGAATTCTGCTTCTCAAATTTACATGCTTAATCACTACTTTATTTTAATTTTAATTATTATTATTGTTGTTGCTGCTATTGGTTTTTGTGGTGCTGGGGATTTAACCTAGGGCCTTGCATATGCTAGAGAAGTGCTCTACCACGGAGCTATATTCTCAGCCCTATTATTATTTTTAATTGTCAAAGCATAATTATATGTTTGTGGGGTACAAGGTGATATTTTGATATGTTTATACTGTGGAATGATTAAACCAAGCTAATTAACATATTTATTACCTCCTGCATGTCCCATCATTTTTTCTGGTGAGACATTTAAAGTTTACACTCAACAATTTTGAAATATTTACATTATTATGATTGTAAATAATGCAATAGTATCCCAAACTCTGCAGTAGGTTTCAAAAACTTATTTCACTTAACTGAAACTTTCTATCCTTGGACAGTCTTACCTTCCATACTCCTTATATCTAAAGGCAACAAGCTGAACTACTTCAGATGAACTAGAGCTATTATCACCCCTCCGCTTTCCTCTATGCCAACATTTTCTGTCTCCTTACAGCGTCTTTTGATATTCTTACAGAAACAGAAAGGTAAAAGTCAAGGTGTACATTCAGTGCAGTTAGGAATGTCTTAGAAAATAGGTCTTAAAAATAATTACCAAGGATCACACATCTAAAAATGATCGTGAAAATACTACTTTGTGAAAATGATGTAGTAACTGAGAGCTGCTGATGGAGGGAAAATTTTGTTTTTTCTTTCCTGCTCTCTTGAACATTAAGGGTGCTTATTTATCTATTTACTTGTTTGTTTACTTATAGGCAGACTGGTCATTTTCTCTCAAATTCATCGCATCTAATTCAGAAGTCAGAGTGTACTACCACATAGTAATCAGTCTTTAAAAGTGAATTTCCCATGGTCACACTTTGTCATGCATTTGTGCCAGGTAGTTTGGTTACCTGACAATGGACAATTTACTTATGATAAACAGTGAGACAGGTGAATAAACCAGTTACCAACCAGTTACCAAACTTCCTTCAGATAATAACCCAGTGTTCAACACATTTTAGCACAGATTATATGAAAAGTCTTTATTTTAACCAAAGCAGAGATCAGGATTATTGTCCTACTTTTATTTTCTCAAAGATAAAATGATCATCGTAATAATAATACTTTGATAATTTTTTGGTGTGAACAGTTCCTGGGCTCCATTACTAGGCAGTGCATTAATTTTTCCCAGGGAATGGTTTGATTATATTGTAGCAAAATATGAGAAGTTAAGATATCCTTCTTGACTTCTACCTCCTCTTTTTTTCTCCTCCACAGGTGATTTTCACAAATATTGTCTGCAAGACTGCACAACAAAAGCTGAGCTAGATTCCAGAATTCTCATCTTCCTGTTTCTCATTTTCTATAAAATAAATTGTCCCTTACTATTTCTAATGTGCAACATGACATGATATTTTGGGACCAGTTTAGTGCCTATTTCCAATGAGCAAAGAAAACAAGAAATGAAGTGGGGGTATATTTTTCCACTTCTATGTTTGCTATTCTCAACCTTCTACTTTCAATACTTAGTAATGAACTACCATCTTTATAGTTCACTAGAAACATTCAGAACATGGTGCAGTTCTTTGGCTGTAGTAGCTATTAAATAGTCCTAAGACTTTCTCTCATATATTTGCTGCTGATACAAAATTTGATTCTTATCTACTGTTAGGGTTTGCATGTAGGTGTCTTCACAAAGCTTCATGCAGTCAGGTCATAGGTTGGGCACTTTGCAGGTGGGTGGATCTAGAGTGTGTGATGCTGGGATACAGGGTGTGTGATTGCTAAATTAGCCCACTGATTAGTTGGGCATAGATCTAAGTGTGGATGATGGGAAGGCCCACCCCTGATAGAATATAAAGGACAGAAAGAGGGCTGCTGTCGTCACTTGCTGCTTGATCCTTTTGCTGCTTTCTGCCTGTTTCTGAACTGTTTCTCCTCTGTGATGCCCCTCTACCATGACACCTGTCTTGGAGCCAGCCAGTATGAACTGAACCTTTACAAACTGTGAACCAAAATAAACCTTTCCAGCTTTAACTTTGGGTATTGGTTATTTTGTCTCAGCAACGAGAAAAGTAACTATGACAACTAATTTCTAGTCACAAATGTATTTTTCGAGTGATACTTGCTGCTATACCATTCAGTTACTGTAAGAAGTCATACTATAAAAAGATGCACCTACTGTAAACTACTATCTTATTATAATGAAAAATATTGTGGACATCTTTCAATTTCAGTACTTAAAGTCTGTAACAATTACAATGTTCTATTATGTGGATTATTATGGTTTAATTAAATGATCTTTTAATCATTTCTTCAACATTAGAAACTTGTCAACATCAGGTTTTGTACTCAACATTAATGATACAAAAATAAAACACATCCAAATTCCTTTTTAAGAGAAAATTTTCTTTACAAAAGTTTACTATAATGAATGTCCTAGTACACACATCTGTGCATTTGCTTAATTTTTTGCTTCAGATAATTCTCCCAAAGTGAAATTCTTTAGGCCAAACTCAAAACACATTTACAATTTTGTGACTTCAGCAAGTCTTCTCTCCAAATTTATTCTTCCATCACACTTAAGATAGCAGTAAAGGGCTGAGTACTTGGGTAGAGAGGAGGAAAGGAAAGCAGCCCAGCCTGCTGTGTGGGCTGCAAGTGACCAGACAACGAGGCTCCTGTCTTTTGGCTCGCTCTTCTGCCTGGTGTCTTCTGTTCTCAGGGCTTCTCCCTGTTCACGGTGGACTCCTAGAACTCCAGCTGCCATATCTAACTGGCAGGAAGAGGAAGAGGAGGAAAGAACCATGGCATGCTGGTCCCAAGTAGGCGCCTTCTTCAGAAGTCATCCCAGCCCTTCTGCTTCCATCTCCTTGAACAGAGCTTGTACCCAGCCTCAAGGGAGGCTCCAAGGCCCCACAACATAGAAGGGCAGTGGCCATTGGACTTGTAATTGGCCATCTCTGCCCCTGTCAGCAACAGAGTACAGACAACACAGTCTTTATAGTTATTTGGCCCATAAAGAAATAGTAACACTATTTTTTTCAGTGCATATTTGATATTTTACTGAACATATTTCTATGTACAGACCATCTCCAACTCATAATTTTTTGACTTTACAATGATGGGAAAGTGATATACATTCTTCTGCTTGTTTCACATCTTTTTTTTTATTAGTGCAGTTAGTTATACAAATTAATGAGTTTCATTTTGTTAGATTCATACACACATAACCTAACTTTGACCATTTCTACCCCTGTTATGAGTTTTTATCTCAACTGGTCTTGGAGCTGCAAGCCAGCCACCAGTTTGCGCTGGAAGTTTCTAATGGCTGTCATTTCTGAATGCACTGAGTAATTTCATTTAATAATCTTTTTTATTTTCCCTGTATGTAAATTTTCCCTAAGAGAAAGTTAGGCTCATTGGGAGATAAATTCATTCTCTCAGATCATTAAGGTTCCAGTTAGTGCTTTGTGGCTATAATTAATTAAACTATACTAAAAGATGAAATTCCCCATTTCCTAGTGGAATACGAGGTGCACACAGAATAGGTGTAGACAGGAACACACCCACCTTCTTGAGGCTCATGTTGTCCATGTCCTTTGTCCCTTGTCCTGTCTTAGTGGAGACAGTTAACCATGGGAGCATGTTAAAGTTGATGTTTCATCTCTATTTTTGAAATTTATAGTTTTTAGTTCTACCCTGATTGTCTTATACGGTAATAATATTGGAGAAGAGGGTGGTAAACAATAAAGGGGAGGATTTAGTCTTAATTTTATTTAAAGTGTTAACATAAGGCATGATCATTGAGTAATTGCATTACAAAACAGCTACTGCTTGCCATAGTTAAGTGTGATTTGATGCGTCCATTAGAAGCCTTTATTCTCAGGGGTTTATATCTTGGCCAAAACAGTCCCTTCAGGCTCAAACTTGGCAGACATCTCGGCCTAATTACAGTAATTTTCCTTTTTGGATTGAGAAAATGGAATTATTACAGTGCTTTAGCCCACCCCCATATTTTCAAATGTTTGTGTTTATATCCATGTAAATTGTGGGCTCTCCATCCTTTCAAGTAAAATGGCAAATTAGTAAGGATTTCTTTAGTACCTGTGAGGTCCTCGATCCAGAAATTCCATACAGAAAGACTCAGCCTTCCACAAGAAATTGCACTGAGAAGTCAAGGAGATCACTGAGTTAATAATGAGGCTTGTGGGGATATAGAGATGGTCAGTGTAATGCGTTTTACTGCCTGTAGTAAATAGGTGATATATGTTCTCTATTCCCAAATCCTAGGGCTGCAGCTGCTCTCACATTCCTGCCTAGACTTTGAGCTGTCCCCTTCAAATTGTCCTACCATCTGTCCATCTTCTCCTTCTTTTATTCATCTTTACCCATCAGCAGAGGTAGACAAAGCCTAAGAAAGTCAGAGGTGATGAAAAGGGCAACAGCCATTCTAGGAGAAGTCCTGAGTCAGCATTCTTCTCTGCAGTTGTCTCCTGTGTTATTCTCTTAGTGACCTCAGGGTAGGTTCAGTGATCTTGCCAGCTTCCAGAAAGCTGCAGAAGTGACCCATTTGTTCTCCCAAACTATCAGTGTAGTACTATGTTTGCTAGAGTTTCAAAACATATGGTAGCTATGGGGAATATTTAAAATGTCCTCATTCCTTGAGGACAGTAGGTGAGACTGGACTTAAAATTTTACCTTTTATTTCTCCCTTTTTACATTTTTATTATTTGAAACACATCATATTCTCTTTCCAGTGAGAAATGGTAGAATGGTGAATGCTTTTTTGCAACTCTTAGACAATTTGGCCAACTTAAACCACTACCTATAATTTGCAAGATTTTGTGAGGAAATCAGTGAGGTTTCTACAGTTTACAGCTTGGAATTCCCAGGGTTCTCGATTATAAATCTATCCAGATATAGATCATGAATATGTAACATGCACTGATGTGGAAGGTAGCACCACAGTATAAATAGGCTACATGGGCTTTTCAAAACAGCAACAGGAGTTGGCGGTAAAAAAAAAAAAAATTACACAATTTTCTACACAGTGCTGCACAGCCTGTTAAGGAGGCTGTGGAATTAGGATGTTGGAGATGCTAAAAGGAAAGTTTAGCTGAATCAGTTCCTTCTAAGAGGCTGGCATGAATGAGTCACGTGGTACAGAAGGACAAGCCCAGGTGTACCCTTGGCTGTCGAGGATTTCAGGTACTTAGAAGGCGTGTTATTTGTGCGAGTTCAGCGAGCAAAGAAGGTATGTCAATTGTACATGAAAATAAAGTTAACAATTAAATTAAAAACAGAAAAGGTTTTGAAAAGCAAAACTTAATATGTTTTAACTGAACATAATTCCATTGAAGACTATTAAATTGCCACCTTGGAACAGATGCACAAACAATGCAATAATGAGCTATGGAACCAAAATTTAGAACAGATACACTGAAAAAAATTACAGGTACCCCAGTGTAAGAAATGCACAGTGCTGATGATATGAAAATATGAATTATTTATATCTTCTTTAAATGTAGAATGTAAATTTGCCTGGAATAAATTTCTGTTGGGAAATCACTGCATAGTAAACATGGGGGTCTCTTAGGGTAATAGTTGCCTCCTAAATATTATTATTATTATTTTATTATTCTTGTAGGGGGCAAGGAGAAAAGATGAAAAATACCTAATGTTGTGAACTGCCAGGTTATAGTTACACTAGAAAATTAAGTATTTTATATTTACACAACATGCAGGGCAGACAGAAACTGATTTTTTCCCCCACACTTCTCTCCAAAGGATTAGGAAGATGGAGTGTTACAGAGTGGAGTGACTTTGGACTCCTCCACTATCATGTATTGAAGCCCTAATCTCTGCTACGACTGTATTTGAAAATGTTGTCATTGGAAGGTAATTGAGATTAAATGAGGCCATAAGGGTGAAGCCCTACCTTGATAGAATTGGTGGCCTTGTAAGAAGAGAAAGAAATAATTCTCTGTTTTTCTCTTTCTCTTCATGAGCACGGAGGAAGGGTCACATGAGAATGCCCTCTGTGGGCTAGGAAAAGGGACTTCACCAGAAACCAAATCAGTTAGCACGTCCATCTGAAATTTCCTACCCTCTGGAGTTTTGCTTAGAACAAAACAGAAAAGGAGAAAGGTAAACTGGAGCAAAGATTGTTAAACAGGAGCCAGAAGTTGGAAATCTAGAAAATCCTCAACCTGTCCATTGTGTAACAAAATGAGAAAGCCCGCTCTTGCTCTGAAGAGAGCGCTGAGAGTATAACTGAGCAATCGCTGGAAGAGTTGTGACTGTGACTTGCAGAGTCAATCAGCCATCACAGGAGAAGCTGGGAACAGAGATGAGGTTACCCTGGCAGCACCACTGCCAATTTATAATAAAGGAGACTGAGAAAGTGACAGGAGGAGGGAAGGCTGTGAGGCCTCTTGGATTCTACAGGACTGCATCCACAGCTATTTTGCTGTGAGGCTTGCCATTCTTTAAGGAAAGCAAAGAACGACCTCAAGGGTGATTCAAAGAGCTTCAGGGCCGCCATGCCAAATGGACGGGGCAGGGCTGGATCTCCCCATTCAGTGTTTCCGTGAGGGGACTGGCCTCCTAGATTGCTGCACTGGTGGGGCCCTCAGGGAGAGTGAGAGCAGATCAGCAGCATTTCTCTGTGGGAGGGATGATGCTGCCACCCCAGGGGAAGTAATAACAGACCAAAGAGGATTATCCTTAAACTCTAAGGTCTTCTTCCTCGCATTTTCCTTCCTTGGTTTTAGGACTGTTTGGGACCCACCACTACTTTCCTTCTTCTAATATTGCTCTTCTGCAGTGGTAATTCTTAGGTCTGTCCTACAATTGCTTCTTGGAAGTAGATAACTTATTTGGTTTCACAGGTTCACAACTGCAGAGGAATTTTGCCTTGGGATGAATCATACCTCAAGTCTCACCCATGTCTGATTTAGCTGATATTTAGAAGAGACTTTGGCTTTCAAATTTCAGAGTTGATGCTAGAATGACTAAAGCCTTGGAACTTTCAGGATGAAGTAAATGCATTTTGCATGCAATAATGACAAACTTTTGAAGGTCAGGGTTATAATGCTATCGACTATATGTGTGTCTCCCTCCAATGCCTATGTGGAAGACTTAACCTCCAGTTTGGTTATACTTAGATACGGGATGTTTAGGAGGCAAATAAGGTTGAGTGAGGTCAAATGGGTGAGACGTTCATCCTATAAGACTGGTGGCCTTTTCACAAGAGGAAGAAAGGGAGATTATGCTCTTTCCTCCTGAGCACAGAAGAAAAACCATTTGAAGAAACCCAAGAAAATGGTGTCTATAATCCAGGAAGAAAAGCCTGAAGTCAGCGGGAGGAGTGGGAGATACAAAGGATGGCCACTGTCAAGCTGACACCACTAACTTTTTGCACTACCGTGTTTGTAAGCTATACCTCTTTTCTTACCTTTAGCTGGCCCAACTCACTCTGCAGGGCATGTTTCCTTTTTCTTTTTTTACCTTCAGTAAATGTAAAACCTCCCTACATTTTGCACTTGCCTTGACCAATTCCTTGTTCAGGACAGAAAGAACCTAGAAACCACTTCTAGAAGGAGATTCCCACATCCCCAAACCCAGTAACAAGTCTACCACACTTAGAAGAACACATTCAAATGATCAGTCAATAACTTCTTAGGTCTTCTTAAGTAAATATGTGTGAATTACACCAACTCTAGTCCATGACCAAGAAAATATATTATTTGTGATTATCCACCATGAACAGTTACAGTGACTTTTAAGCTACAAAGTGCTTCATATACAAATGAGTAAGCCTCAGGAAAAACCTGGAGGACACCAGCAATGCGAGCAGCTTGCAGGCCTTAGGTGGAGGTGTGGCTATGTCGCTTTCAGGTGGAAATAGAGCTGTCAGAGCCCAGGATTCCTGGGTCCCTAAAGGAAGAAATGGAACAACTGTTTCCTTCTTTCCCAGTTTCCTTTTTTCATGTGATTAGAAAACAAAGTAAGACTTATTTACTCTTACTTCTATTCATTCAAGAAAGGATCCGAAAGTTAGAGGCAGAAGGTGTGTGAGCAGGCCTCAGGTGTGGCCCAGAGCAGCACTGTGGTTCACTTTTGTCTAGAGTGAGCCACTCGCTCTCTTCCCTGTCAGTCCTGGGCCTTGAGGATGCTCCCACTTGATCAGATACAGGTGGGGCCAGATTCTCCAGTGGTGCCTGACAGGGTGAAAACACACTCTCCCTTCCTTTGCCACAGGCAGAACTGAGGGGGAACAGTAACTATGAGGGTTGGCATGGAGAAGCAGCAGGCAGGCAGGGAAAGGGGGTGGCAGGGAGGACAGAAGCAAGGCTGTGGTCTCAGGAAGGAAGAGACTTCCTTCCCTAACCATTCCATCCCTGAATACCCTAACCTCCAGCCACTCCCACAACCTCCTCAGACCTGCTCTCCTGCTCAGCAGCATCCTCATTCCAGGCCTTCTTGGACTCCACTCCATTCTGCTCAGCAGTGTCCACAGCTGTTCCGTGGCTTTTCTCCACAACACACTGCCCAGGGCATCGCCTGTGGATTGTCAGCAAAGGTCCCTGATCACGTGGCTCAGAGCCCTAGCTCATTAGAACAGAGTTGAGGAAGGGCAGGCAGATCAGCTTTGGGGCTAAAAGTAGGCTATGGAGCCAGCTGGCCTGGTTTGATTCCCAACACTGCCACTTAGTAGCTGTGTGACTTCAGGCAAATTTTTTAACCACTTTGTGTCCTCACGTTAGAAATAGCGTCGCTGGGGATTAAATGAATTGATACACATAAAACATTTAAAATCAAACCAGACACATTATAAGCACTTCATGAGTATTTGTGTTTCCATTATAAAGGTTTCCTGGAAATCAGGCACAACATCTTATACTTCTGCAGGGCTCTGTGTCCTCAGTTTTGTCCTAAATGCATCATAAACACATCATAGGAGTTTTAATAGATCGTTAATTGATTCATGGGTTTCTTCTGTCTTAATAGATCCAGATGTCTGAGAGCTATGGTTGTTGTGAATGAGACAGGCAAATCTTGCACAGTGCGTGGAGTGAAACCCAGTCGTGCAGGATCAGGTAGCCTAAGTCCAAACGCTGATTCCCAATTTGCAGTTGTGACACCTGGACAATTACTGGTACTGCCCAAGCTAAAGGTTTCTCATTTGTTTAATGGGCACAGAATAAATGCAGTAGAGCACTCATTACAATGCCAGGTGCATGGGAAAAACTTAATAATTGTCAGCTGTTACCATGCCTCTGTGTGCTGTGGTAAAGTCATGGGGTCTGTTGGTAGATTAGGGCTGAAGGTCCATTTGCTGAAATTCTGGCTTCTGGAATAGACAAGAGTTAGACTTAGGACCAGTGGTTTGCTCTGACCTTGGGTCTTGACCTCTGTCCTTATGAACACCTTCCTCCCTGCCTCCCCTTCCCAGGAATTCTCTAATGCTGCGGAGATAGAAACTGTCCTTGCATGCAAGGCAGGTATCCGCTCAGGGCAGCAACTTAGCACCACACACCTTTCACTACCGTACAGGTGGGAAACTGAATCCAGCAAAGGAAAGCAATTGGCTTGGTCAAACTACACAGTGAACACTATTGGTAGTAGAATAAACACCCAGGCTCAGGTCTTCCAGCTTTCTGTCCACTGACATCATTAAACTATGGCTTTCTGAGGTGATATCACAAGGTCTGCTCAGCCTTCACCAAAATAATTCACAAATTATGTATATAAATCACTAAAGGATCCATCAAGGGGGTAGTGCATGGGAGGAGGAAGAAAGGATCTGAATGCATGAATTTCTTTAATTAACATAAATATGTAGCAATTTATCTTAGCTGTTCAGAGTTTCTTCATGTCTCTTTGCCATTCATCCCTTTACTCTCTCTGGCTCAGCATGAGCCATGCTCTGGGATGGTTAAGGCCAAAGGTTCTGGAGCCCTGGAGGCCAGCATGCACTGTGAGTTCCTGTGCATGGAACTTCTTCATGACTCTATTTCCTCAGCCCATAAAATGCAAAGGAAAGAAGCACCTACCTCATAGTGTGGCTGAGGGTATTTAATAAACTAAGACATTGAAAAATACAACAGCACATGCTACATATTAAGCATTTAATAGATGGCAGTGGTTTTGCAAGACAAAATTGCCACATAAGTGGATTTCAAAGGATGAATGGATTTATTAGTTCTTACTCTTTTCTAGGAAGATACTGCTTCTCTCTGGAATATCTTCTCTTTTCTTTGAGTGTATGGGACACATATGCAATGGAAGCCAAAGTCTGGAAGCCAAAGGCCATAGATGCCAGCACTCACTGCCTCTCCCAGGATTCTACAGCTGGACACTCTTAAAAGACTAGGAGGAGAAGACTTCAGGGTCCTGGTCAATGAGGGCTTACTGGTCTACCAGGACTCTCAGTCTCCCTGCTGCCCACCTACTGCTCACCCTCCAACTTTAGCCCCACCCTACCCAGCTTTCCTTGAGTGCCCAGGTTCCCTCCGCATTGAACCTCTCAAAGCGCCCCCATCTGGTCAACCCCTTACCGATGTAATATCTTTTCACCTACCTTTCATTCTGCCTAGAACATTCTTAGCATCCACGCCCCCACACACACACTTCACCTTCGCATGTCAGTATACAAAACCAACACCTGGGTTTCCCTAAATTGTGAGGCTCCTGGGTTCTCAGCATGTTGTGTTGAGCTGTGCTAACATAGTGTGGTGTGTCATGTCTGTGTCTCCCTTTCCTGGCCAAAGAGGGCTCCTTCTGAATGGGCCCCACCACCCCCACCATGGTACCCCCAAACCCTACACATGGCCTGACACATAAGTGCCCAAGTTGACAAGCAGATAAATGACTTAGCATCCTTGACCACATCTGATCACCATTTTTGCCATCTCAGTTCCAGAGCTCTTCCTCTTTTGCATTTAGAGTCTGGAGCTCAATTAGGCTTCCAAATGTAAATTTTGTCTTTTAATTAAGAACTGCAGAAAAATATGTGTGTAAATGTGGGTATATTTGCAGGCATGGATGTCTGCATTCTTTCTATCCCTGCCACTTTTGGAGCCCCTTGTCTCCCCTGGGATCACGAATCTCTCCCAATAAATACGTGGGAGAGTAAAAACGTGAATATTTTTATCTGACATTATTTTGGAGCACTGCTTTCCTATTTGCGGCTGTTTCCTTTTCATGGACCATTAGCAGCTTCCAAAGGCAATATCCTTTCACTGTCACACTATGCCATGGGGGGCCATTTCAACAACTTCAGACTAGGGCATTAAGTGCAATTCTGGATGAGAGTCAGCACATAACCAAATAAAAATAATAAAGGGAAAGCTTGTAGGAGCCATTTGGAATGTAGTCCCGTGCTGAATTCATTTGCAGCCTCGCAGAAACCTACCCATCACCAGTGATCAGCCCCAAGCCCCACCATACCTTATTTAATTGTAAAGTATTTCATATCCTCAGAAACAGCCTTGTTCATTTGCTTTTCCTTTTTTGGAGATCTTCTTGGTGGAATGCTGAGATTTTAATCAGTGGGAGAAGAAGAAAATGCAGGTTTTGATTTCAGCAAGCAGAAAAAAAAACAAGGTACACTTGTAGCTGCTCTTCTCTCCTTAAAATGAACATTTAGGAAGTCTTTTTGGAAATTCTTCTAAAAAAGGCGCTTGGCACAGGGAGAAGAAAGCAGAAAGGCAAGGTGATTAAGCTCAGGCAGTTAGCCAAGCATGAACTACTGCCACCATATCCCTGGTCACCAGGTGGAAGAAATTTCAGAAATGAGCAGGGAAGCCTAGCATAGAATTCATCCCCAGGCCTATGTTCCTCTTCTGGTAGACAGTCCCCTGAGGCTGAGTTCCAGGAAAGCCTAGGTTCTGGCCAAGTCAGGGCAGGACAGCCCATATCAGCATGTCCCTGATTTGCTCGATACCATAGCCACTTAGAGGGACAGAGTTGTTAAAAATATTGATCCCAGAGATGCTTCACCTGGAAATTCCGACTTCGTCTTTCTAGGGTAAGTGGAAAGAAAAATGAGAATCCATCACCTAAGAAGTGATTCTGAATAATCCTTATGGTCAAACAAGTTAGAAAACACTGACATAATTTATTCACCTATCTTTTTAATGAACTTCTGTTATAACCAGTTTTGCATAAGACAGCAACCTAGAGACTATGAAGACAGAGCAGAGGTAGACATGGACCTGTCTTCCAGGATTCCACAATGTAGAAGCCTATGGCACTTTCTGAAACCAGTAGTTCATTTTTTGCTTCTTTGGTGTAGATAAATGAATACTAGTGGTGTATTCAGTAATCAGCCAGTCAAGAAATGCTTGGGGAATGTTTGCACACAAACCATTCCTGAGATCTGAGACAGGCACTATCTCAGGTTGGCCCCAAAGCCCATCTAAGGATGCTCTACATCTGGGAGCCAGGGATGAGCATTTAAAAAAGCCTCACAGGGGCTGGGGGTTTAGCTCAGCGGCAAAAGCGCCTGCCTGGCAAGCGCAAGGTCGTGAGTTCGGTTCCCGGTACTGGAGAAAAAACAAAAAAAAAATAAATAAATAAAAAAATAAAAAATAAAAAAAAAAATAAAAAAGCCTTACAAATCTGTGTAATGAAATAATATGTTCATAAAAGTCTTAGAGTTTACTTTCTAGTATGTGCCTAGCAGTGTATTGTACAATTTTCCTCTAGTCTCTTTTAAATTAAGGATTGTTGTGTTTGTGTTGTTCATTATTATCAGTCCAATTTCTAGGCATATAGTAATTTCTCAATAAACACTTCTTAAACAAATGAGTGAAGGCATTATCAGCTTGTCTAATCTTGAAGATTAGATAGAGAGCAAAACTAAATGTTAAATATTCCAGGTGTTCTAAAACTCTGGGAAGGGCCTAGAGAACCTCTATTTATACCATGCTCTTTGTAAGATTCTTCAGATTACTCAGATGTGTGAAACAGCAAATCTAGACCAAATTTCCTAATGGATATTTAACTCCCCTAGACAACATCCTGTTTCCATGCTCACCTTATATTTGCACATGCCAAAGACAAAAAATTCAGCCCTTCTTATTGTACTTTACACTGCAGTTCACACCAAAATCTAATTATTTTTATTTTTAAAATTTTAACTTAATTTTACAGTACTAAGGATTGAACCCGAGGCCTTCCCACTAAGCTACATCCCTTGCCTTTTATTTTATTTTATTTTATTTTTTTCTTTTTGAGACAGAGTCTCCCTATGCAGTTCAAGGTGGCCTTGAGCCCAGGCTGGTCTCGAACTTTCAAGGATCCTCCTGCCTCAGTCTCCCAAGTGCTGGGATTACAGGTATGCGCCACCACACTTGGCATTCCCTAGCCTTTTAAAATGTTGTTTGTTTGTTTGTTGTTCTTTTGATACAAGATCTTGCTAAGGCATCTAAGTTTCCCAAGTGGGGCTTGAACTGGATTTGCAGGCTGGCACCTGCTGCGCAGTTTACTGCAATTATTAAAACATTCTTCTTCACCATAAAGTGAATTGTGTATTTTTTCCATATTTACTCATTGCTCTTATTTCCTCTTCAAAGCAAAGGCCATACCTGCCATGTTCAGCTATCCTTTACTACGTATGATGAAGAGTTAGGATTATACTATATTTCATATATTCATGGGTCAAGCTAGAGACAGGAGGAGTTAGAAACCATGGCCTGTCTTCAGAGGAGAGGTCTACACACCTGTACTCAGTAGAAATTACCCTCTGCCCTGAGTTTAGGTAAAACATGAACTCACGTGTGATGAACTTGGAATTGAAACTGACCTCTAACACACTAATCCTGTAACCTTGTATAAATGACTTAGTCTTTTCAGGTTTCAGTTTTCTTATCGTGAAGTAGGAATAATGAAATATAGCGCTCTGAGTGTAAAATATAATTGCTAAAAATAGCAAACCTACAGATAATGCTGCAAATATGTACTAATAGAAAACTACATGTAATAATAGTCTGATACAAAAGTAATCACAGCTAACATTTATCACATGTTTACTGGGTGTCCAGAACTATGCTAGACAATTTCCCTTGATATTCATAAGTTATGACTGTTTATTTAGGGACTGCTTTGTTCTTTCTTGTATCTCTAGCCCCTAGGGCAATGTATAACACATAGAAATTGGTTAATAAATATTTGAAGAATAAATAAATAAACCCACTATTAACTATCTAACCTTCAAACAACTCTCTGAGCCAAATGCTCTATTAACATAATATCAAACATGAGAAACTGATACTTAAGAATTACCTCTTCAACCAGTGGGTGATGGAACAGCTGTTTCAACCCAGGCATCTTCCTTTGCCCTCTGTCAATTAGTTATTGCATGCGTATTGCCATTTATTGATGATATGAATAAATCTAATTTTGGATTTGCATCCTTACATCATAACATCTGTTGCTGGAGAGAGGTTGCATTAATTTGGTTGTGATATGAAGTCTCGACTTGCCATCACTCCAGCATAGGGATAAGTGAGTATGTGCAGTGGCTGGGTGCCACCACAGAAGGGCAGCATCCTTCATATCAGCTTCTGGTGGCCTGGTAGTCTCGCTGCTTACTTTTTGAACCCATGCTTTGCAGAGTGCTTTTAGCTGTCTTTTCCTCCCATCGAATCGTCACCAGGAAAAGCGAAAACTCTAAAACTGCTGGACTGAAAATGAAATATGCAGTGGCTTCGGGCTATGTTTTCCCTTTGCTGGGAAGCACTGCCATGATAATTGTTTCTGCGAAAAGAAACTACAACTCTGGCAAAAAAAAAAAAAGAAATTCAAACCCTCTGTTTGCACAAACCTATCATAAACCATTGCTGGTAATTATAGAAGCTGATTGTGCGACAGTTTAGTTTAACTTAATTGGCAATTTTTTTTAAGCTGCAACGCAATAAAAATAGTAAAGAGCAAGTCAGGTTCTAGAGATGGAACATTTAGCTTTGGTGAAATGTCAAAGATCTGCATGCACTGCCAAAGGTGTGCGACTATAACTCTCTGCTGTCGGCTCTGTTATTTAAATCTTCTTCTTGTATTTTAAATTCTGCTTCTGGAGCGCACAGAGTCTGGTGTGGGCTTTTATTCTATTGTGGTTAAGCAAGATTTGAAAGGGTTGTGGGAAGAAATGGGCCCCATAAACCAATCTAGAAACATTAGGCTCCTGTGTCTGGGTGAGACGGCTTGTGCAGAGTGAACTAGCTGTGTTCCATTACACGCTGCAAGTTAAGTGTAATCATCTCTTTTGGGAGTCCATTTTACTTGATTAAAAAAACTGATTAAACCTTTACCTCTTTTTCTGTCACCAAGGACAAGCTCCTCTTTGTTTCTCCGTCCCAGTCTCCATCTTTATGTTTATCATGGCAATTCATCTCCTTGTCATCATCTCCATCACAGCTGCATCATCATTACCATCATCATCAGACCAGCTTAATAATAATAGGAATGGCTAGTATTTATGATCACTTCCAGAGGCCAATTACTAGGCCAACAACTTTAGTCAGGTTATGTTGTGCAGCTATCAAAACAATTTTTAAAATCCACTGGAAAGTGTCAGAGCTTAGATTTATACTCCTATCTATTGGACAGCAGGGCAGGCACTTTTATTCAAGATATTTCCCCACCATTCTTACAGTTTTGTCTAAAACTAGATTCTTATTCTGGGGCAAATCTTAGCCCAGTTTCATAGTCAATGCAGAAAATAGAGAAAAACCTGGTGATACCACCATGTAGGGAGGTTTGGAATTTGTTTTGCAACCTGTAAAGCTGGTATGTAGTGTGTCAGGATGAGTCCTGGGGTCCTGTGTCCCTTCCAGGTGGCAGTCTTCCATGTGCAATAACCCTTATCCACTCTCCTCCTCTGGGTGGGAGTTCTGGACTCCTTTCCTACCCAATCTGCCAGGTCCCCACTAGGCTTGGAGTCCTTTCCTGAATGCCAGCCCACTGTCAGGGTCAGACAGACTCCTCTCTGCTCCTATCAGCCTCCTGTCCCCAAGGCTTAAACTCTCATTCCTCATACTCAAGAGCGCACAGTGATGCTAACTAAGCTGCATACTGAGTGCTTTAGCGACTCTTCTTTCAATGAAAATCTCAGTGATGGTGTTTATTGGGTACAATTTTCCAGCACTAGTCTAAATTTCTTCCACGTACTATTTTCACAATGACCCTAGGCAGTGGGTCTATTGCTTGCTTTCCCTATTGTCCAGAAGAGGAAATGGAGGAGACAAAGGTCAAGTAGCTTATCTAAGGCCGTGTACCTAGAAAGTGGCAAAGCCAAATGGACATCCAAACCTGGTAAGTTCAATCCTAAAGCTACACTATGATGTTTGACATTGTAAAATATTTACTTGGTCTTCCTCTGGTCTGCTGGTAGACAACTTCTAAAGTCCTTGGCATCTTTAGCATGATAAGTGTCTTTATGTATGCTAAGAAATGACTGATGGCTGGTAGCCCCTAGATAACTTCAGGTTAAGAACAGGTCACCAGGAAGATCAAGGAAGGATTACAGAGTTGAGACTTTCTGTGTTATCCCAAAATCTGAGGAGGGAACAGTCCCTCCTTCAAGACTGAGTGGATCACTAACAGCCGAGGATGCAGTCAGTTACATTATATATATGATGAAATTCCCATAAATCCAAAAGACTAGATCCAGAGACCTTGCAGACAGCCTGTTTGACTCCACAAATTGGAGTGTAGCAGCCCTGAGTATGCATGGGAGCTACTTGTCCCTCTCTTCCTATGCTTTGCCCCATGTACTTCTACATCAGCATCCTTTATAATGAACTGGTGAATGTATTTCCCTCAGTTCTGTGAACCACTCAGGCAAACTCCTTGAATGCAAAGAAGATGTTTTGGGAATCTGATTTATAGCCTGTTGGTCACAAGGAAAGGTAAAACAATCTTGGAGTTGTAAATGCATCTGAAGTGGGGGGGGGGTCAGTCTTAGGAATTGACCCCTCAAAGATCTGTGATAGTGTCAGAATGGAATTAAATTGAGGACTCCCTGGTGAAGTCCACTTCTATGGAATTGCTTGCTTGTTTGCTGGTAAGGGGAAATCCCCACATGTTTTGAGATCACAGAAGTCTTCTGGGCTGACTTAGAGACAGTAGGGAAAAATACGCAGATTATTTTTCCTACACACATACCAAAGTAGTAAAACCAACAACGAACTTCTGCTTCAAGTATATCATGTAACCTGGAAATGGTTTTAAGTAATGTAAAGCTTAGTTCCAATCCCCTTGAAGCAAAATACCACTGCAGTCAATGGCATTTTCTACATTCTAATTACATTTGGGAGTAAACTTAAATTACTTAATGCTGAAATTCATTTAATGATTGGATTGCAATTATGATCCTACGTCATATTCTTTCACAGACTGATATTTTCCTATCACAGTATAAATGATTACATTTCTACCTATATTTGCATGACTTATTAAATTTCAACAATATTATTGGCATTTGTACATGGCATCGACACTGAGTGATCCAATAACCAGCCACTTAACAGCCACTTAATTTATGCAGTTAGTTATATATGTATAAAACTTGGGACAATAGCAGAATCTAGACAGGGTCGTGCTTTGCTGAAGCAAGGAGATGACACTGATGGAAGAACCAGGTAACAGGGTGCTGTGGCCAGGGAAGTTCAGTGTCTTCTACCTGGGCTGCTACTTGGAAGGATATCCTGAGCAGATCACTAAGCTTTTCTGTGGGGCAGTCCAAACCCTGCCACCCCATTTCTCTCTCTGTCTCTCTCTCTCTCATTCTCTTTCTCCCCCTACCTCATTGCTTTTAGACAGTCTTTCTATATATTTCCTTGGACTCACTGTGTAGCTCAGGATGGCCTCAAACTCCAGGTAATTCTCCTGTCTCAGCTTCCTGAATACTAGGATTACGGGCATGCACCATCACAGCCAGTTTATATTCTCATTTTTAGAAAAATTTTCTTCATAAGTAATGGCAGCTTTTGCAATTAACTTACTGTGCCCCCTCTTAGTTTGAGAGAATATTCAAACTTTTCATTTAGAAGACTATAACTGACATGGGGGAAGGACTCAAGAACTCACTGCCCAATGTGCATAGTTTGGCAGAAGTGCCAGGCTTTTGCAAGAAGAGCAAAGACACAAAAGCCAAGGGCTGGCGTAGATTGAATCTGCATCCCTAATGGTAGTGGGAAATTTATGAGAAGGGAGAGGGGAGAAGCAGTTTGTCGACTGAATGGCTAAAAGGGGCAGGTGTTTAGGAGTTCTTTATCACAGGTACACATAGGAGGTGATGCTGCCTCTTCACGAGCCCTACATCTTAGGGCTGAGTTAGCCTGTTCTGCCTGGGGGACTTTAAGCTTGAGCTATCAAAAGGCCTTGGACTAGAGGACCTGGCCACTCCTACTGCATGTCCGTTTTTGAAAGCCGATTGCAAGCCATCATTGAGTAGATCCTGGAGGCTTGTCCTGAAAGACAACTTGAGCAATGTGCTATTTAAGGAACCTATGTCTGGTGTATCTGGCATTTGCTGGTTGTTTCCTGGAGGAGCTGGCATCTCTTGAGGAAGCAGGCCACAAGGCCGGGCTTGGGACCCTGGGGAGCAGAGGCTGCCAATGCTTTGAGGTATCTGGTCACCAGGGCAGGGGGACAGAAGTGCAGATGGTAAAGGCCCTGCACTAAGATATCGGATGGTCAGAGAGGCTAGGACTTCTGCCCCTGTCCCAGAACATATCTGGGGGACATGTGTGCCCTGGGGACATATGCTGTGCATGTGTGCATGGACTGCTCAAGCTATGCAAAGAAGCCCTGGAGGACAGGGGCTGTGGGTCCCCACACTTGTTCTTCCTTGGCAGGTCCCTTGCCGGCCCTCTGTGAGCACCTGGCGGGGGAAAAGGTGAGGCAGGTGTGGCCTACGGTGGACTCCTAAGCAGAAGCACAGCCTGAGTTTCAGTCCCTGTGTGTCTGGGCTCTGCAGAGGACAGACTGCCTGGGACGGACTGCCAGGGATACCACACAGCTGCAGTGTGGCCACTGCCACCTGGGATTCCTCTGGGTTCCCCTGGGGAGAAAGGCTGCTAGCTCCCTCTTCCTGGGGTGAGTTAAGCAGACTCCCACACAAAGAGGTAATGCCCAACAGCTTTTGGGCTTGCAAGAACGTGAGGGATTGGGAGGAGGTCTTTTTCTAAATATTAAGTACCATTTCAAAGATAGAAGACCACAGACAACAAAATAATATATAATTACATATCCAATGTTCAGATTTAACAAACATTAAAGCTTCATCATACTTACTTCAGATTAAATCCATTTTTGTTCCCTTTCCTTCCTTCTTTCTTCCTCTTCTAGAGGCAGTAGAGCCTTCTTATCCATGTTTTTATGTGTTTAATACACATGTATGTGTTTGTAAATGAGATTAAGTATTGATGTGTTTAAAATTTATATAAATGTTACCATATTCTGTGTCCTCTTCAATTTCACCCAACATTAACTTTTTAAAGTTATCCATTTGATACAGTAGAATTAGATCTAGCTCATTTGTTTTAATTTCTCTCTCTCCCCACATATACACATGTATATATGTATAATACATACCTAAAACATTTTATGTGATATTTATATATTTAATTTATCCATTTTTTATCAAAGGGACTTTGGTTTGCTTTTTAACTTTTCATATTGGCACATCTAATTTGTAAATTACAGTGTTACCTCAGTTCATGAACTTAATTTGTTCTATGATTTTGGAAAAGATGCCATGTTTGTGTTTGCATGGGAAACACGGCCATGGTGGTGTTTGTCACTGGATGCAGAGTTTGTAAACAAAACAAAAACTTTGCCAAATGCCTCTGTTTGCAAATGAAAACACTGTGAACCAAAGTAGCACTGTACATTAGAGCTTATTCTTGTACAATATGTAAGGTATGATTTCCACATGTCACAGTGTCGTTCTGGAGCACAGCGTCTTTTCCTTTGCTGCCTTGTAATGCTCCTGTTTCATTTCAAATGTCGATAGTCTACGTTTGACCACGCTAGTATTCTATTCATCTATGCATACATTTTTTATCAGTGCAATATTCTAATTATTACATATTTATGGCAAGATTTGCTACCCAGGGGGTAAGACTCGCATCTTTATTTTGCAACATTAAAACACTATGGTTGAGATATTGAGATTTAGCTTTGAGTTGCTTTCTTGAGTCAGACACAACATGTGAATTTGTTCCCTTCCCACAGTTGAAAGTGTTTTGCCTATCTTAGAGAAAACAGCACTAGGAACTGGTAATGTTAGGCAACCTGCCCATGTTAAGGCACTCGGGAAATGGCCATGTATACTCTTTGGGACTCTCAGCTTGGTCCTCATTACAAATGTTTTCCCACAAGATCACCTCCTGTGAAGCCCCATGAAAAATGATCCCTTCTTTCCTCTGAAAAGAGGTGGTTTTTCCAAATTTTCCTCTTTTGAGCATGGGAAACATAGATTCAAATTTGTGCTTGACAATTTAACTCAGACACTCCTTATGATTTAATGATCTGTAGACCATTCTTACTTTTTCTTAATATTTTGTTTTCATGTGCCTTTATCTTGTTTTGATTTTTATTATTTATTCCTAATATGTCATGTTAACACATGTAGGTTTTATTGACAATCTTAAATAATTTACAAATAAAACGTACAGGAATATATGCTATTTCTATTACAACAATGCTTCACTAACTTTCATGTACATCCAAGTTAATTAGGTTTTGGGAGAAATGCAGATTTTTAATCGATTGGTCTGGGGCAGAACCTGAGATTCCATCTCCAACCAGCTCCTAGCCAAATCCATGCTGCTAAACCAGGGCCATCTTGAATTGCAAGGCTCTGCCCTCCCCAAGGAAGGAGAAGAGACTATATCATCAGACCAGCAGCCTTGGGGGTTGGGGATTTAGCTCAGTGGCACAGTGCCTGCCCAGCAAGCACAAGGTTGTGAGTTCAATCCCCGGTACTGGAGAAAAACAAACAAACAAAAAAAGATCAGCACCCTTCCCCAGAAGAAAGATGGATGCCACAGTATCCATCTGTGAATCATGGTCATGGTCCACAGATTTTTCCACATCATGAGTACCACTGGGAACCAAAGGTGGTTTTGGGTATAATCTATAAAGTTATTGAAAGCAATAACTTTCCCCAGCAAGGACAAAGGCTTTTTTGGTGAAGGAAGACCCATAGGCAGTGGGGATATTTTTCCTTCCTAACAGCAAGTCTCAACTCTGGTTCCACGTTAAAATTGCCTGGGAAGCCTTTAACACTTGCTGCTCTCAAGACACACTCCAGCTCAATTAAATCTGAATTTCTCGGGGCAGAAATTTTAGAATTTTTAAAGGTTACCCAGGGGATTCCAAAATGCATGCAGAGGTGAGGAGCACTGCTTTAGGAAGGAGACAAAAAGATGGTCCCTTTGATCCCTTTTAAGAAGAATCCCACCCTCCCAGACGACAGCACTTGTGAGGAGGGGAAGTCTGTGCAAATGCCTCAGAATCTCCTTCCTGTGCCGCCAGCATCTGGTCAGAGCTCTCCGGCACTATTCTCAAACTGCCTCTATTCCAGGGTCTCTGAAAGTCCCCCATTTAGGAACCCTATATCAGACTGAGTTTTTAAAGAAACTTCTTATTTTAATATCCAAATGCCAACTAAGGAGCAAATATTTTATATGACACATATTTTTAGAATATAAAAGAAGATTAATTATGGACATAATCTGTCACTGCCTCTTCTTTATATGCCTCAATCTGCATTTCTCTTTCTTTGTCATTATTTTTAATGTCCAAATTCATTGTATTGAAAGATAGGTTTCAAATGTCTTCTTTAGGCATTTGTATGAAGTGGGAAGTGGGACGTTTGAAACCCACATGAACCAGGAATTGAATCTCAGCTCTTGTAAATATGAGCTGTGTATTAAAGGGCAAGATTTTTCTTCATGCTAAAGAAACCCTGACAATACACAGTTCACATGGTAACTGAATGGTTAAATGAGGTAGTGATGTGGGAATGTGTAATAGATTTTCTTTTTTTATAGACTTTCAAATTTTAATTTTTTCCTCTCCCCCTTCTTATTTCTTTTCTTCCCTCCTCTCTCTTCCTTCTTCCCTTTCCTCCATCCTGCCTCCTTCCTTTCTCACCTGGTTTTATTCCTCCTTTGGAAAGATGATGCAATATATACTTTCATATAACCGTTGCCCCTCCTTCTCCTAAAAGAAATTTGAAGACACAGAAAAGAACAATATAAAACTAACATACGAACAAATATTTAATGGGAAGCATGTGCCTGAATGAGATCATCCTTTCAGCGAGATAACTGTCACATTCCACCATTAAGAAGTGATGTGTTCCCCATAATCTTAATTCAAATGAATAAGTTTGAATAGAATTGCTACTAAAATTCCTAATGAAACATAGCAATTACTTTCTCTGTTTTTTTCTTCTTAATTTTTTTCTTATAAACTGAAGTCTGTGAATGGCAAAGAAATTAAACACAATGTGTTTACAGCCTTTTTAGTTAGTTTTTTTCAATTTCAGGATTTTCCCCCCAAATTTGGAAAATATCACTTTAAATATGAGCAAAATTTAGATTTACTGTTTCAAAAAGGAATCCATTCCCATCCATTGGAGTAGTTTTCAGTAGGAAGATTCTTTCCTGCATAGGAGTATAGATTCGCTTTTCTTATACCCTCAAAATTCACAGTATAAGTAAATTTGGGTTGCAATTTTTGAAATAATGAGAGACTATCTGTTCTTGGAAAACACCGGTTCTAAAGCACAGCAGGGATAAACTTGAATATTATTATTAACGTGCATGACTTCCTAATCTTGTTTCTGCCCACCAATTGACAACATGTTGAAAAATATATTTCAGTTTAAGCCACCACAATAGTTTGTTTTGTGGGATTTTATGATTCCCTTTGTAATATTTAGAGACACAGGGCTGAAAGTCAGCATCTTATACAGAGGGGTTGCAAATTTCAATGGGCACTGGGGTAATTAAAACAGTAAAAGTGGCATGACATTGTGTTTATTTTAAAATATATACAAATAGTTTTTAGTTCTGCCAAAAAAGAGACAAATGCTCATTTTTCTTTGAGCATGTGGTCCACTGTTTCCCATTTTTCTCTGAGTATAGAAAAATAGTTTCCTAACAAAAGAAATGAAATAACACAAGCATAATGATAAATGACTCCCACCCTGTAGCCTTTAGGTTACTGGGACAGTAAGAAATGGTAAGGTTGTGGCAAACCTTGGGTATGTTCAACTGTGCGAGCATGGCAACGGACCCCAATGTTGCCAGGTCTTTGAACTTTTCAAGAGAAACAATCACTCTGGATTTTGAACTGAAATATCCTACTTTTAAAAATTATGTCTTCAAAAAACTAGTAAGGTGACAAATGAAACATGACTACACACCAATTTCATCCAGGAGACCATGAGTCTGCAAGGACTGGTTAGGGAAAAAATAATGCAAAAGCTTAGGAAGGAAGCAATTTTAGTGTCTGAGTTGGAGATTAGCTCTTTTCTAGAATGAATTGCTGCCTTTTCAAGGGAAATGTGAGAAGCTATGTGAGTGTGTGTGTGTGTGTGTGTGTGTGTGTGTGTGTGTGTATATAGACAGTAGGCCTTTTGGAAAATCCTTTTGGTGGGATGGGGCAGTATACAAGCTTTATAGCATTTCTGTGATGTTAGTTGCATGTGTTTGGAGCAGATGGGGAGGGTAATAATACAGTAGCCACTGCACTGGATGGTAAATAGCACTCCCTGAGGACTGAATAAGGTTCCCAGAGAAAACATCAAAGCAGAGAAGGGGATTATAGTCCACATAAAGAGTAACAAATCTGCCTCAGACAGTGACATGTTGTGTTAGTCAGCTGTCTGTTAATGTACCAAAATTCTCAAGATTACAAATTTACTGAAAGGAAAGGTCTATTTGGTTCACAGCTCATGATCAGTAGACCTTATTACCTTTACATCTGTGCTGAGGCCAGCACACCATGGCAAAGTAGCACTTAGTGGATCAAAGTACTTGTCTCACAGAAAAGTGAAAGAGAAGAAGAGCAAGAGTCCCAACATCCCCTTCTAGGGCACACCCCCAATTACTAAAAGACCTCCCAGGAGGCCCTACCTCTTGAAGGCTCAACCACCTCCCAACAGTGCCATGGACTGGAGATCAAGCAGTTTTACACATGGACCTTTTGGGGTCACTTACCCATACTGTGACACATGTGAAAGATAAACTACCTTTGTGAAAGTGTTTTTGTTTTTAATGACTAAGTGTTAAACATTGCATTTCTGCTCAGGATGGGCCAGACCAGTGTTTCTCAAGGTCTTTGCCTTGTGCTCTCTCCCCAGCAGCTGGACTTTGCTGACTGTCCCACCACCGCCTGTCATCCTCCCCACTGTGACACTCGGAGAAGTGTAATAGCAGACTGCTCCAACCTGCACGGTCCACCTTTCTGGGACCTGGCCCGCAAGCTCATTATGGACAATTTTTTTTATACTGGTAGATGGAAAAGAGCAAGCATCCTGCACACATATTTAGTGAATTCTGAATGTGTTCTACATGTTTTATTTTTTAAAGCTGGGAGTTTCCCCACATGAGAAAGAGGATAATTTGTATTCACACTGCTTTGTGGAATTCTAAAATGTGTTTTGGGGGGATTCAATTCAAACACTAAAATAATCCATTTCATGCATATTAATTGATTTTTACATGAAAACAATTCCCATTTGCATGAGAGCTTTGGCAAGTTTAGAGTCTGGGGAAGATGTTATAAACAGTAGTGTGGAAAAAATGAAACCAAACACTGCATTATATTGGCAAGAGCTTGGGAAGACAAACTCATGCTCATGCTCCCTTTTCTTGCGAGTGTCAGGAATCCACTGGCCTGCCTCCCCTGTACTGACCACTCTTTCTGTGTTACCCTCTATCCAGTACCAAATCTGTGGTTCATTAGGATTTGAGTCTGAGCCTCTGCTATTTGATAGTGGTCATCTCTCCTTAGATGAATTCAATCTGTCCTATAAGATAAAAAATATATTTATGTAGCTGTCTCTCAAATTCCTTTTCATCCAAGGAGTACTCAACTGCAATGTTCCATCAACACAGAAATTTCCATCTCTGAAGGATTGAAATGAAAGGACGTCTGTGAACTCATGCACCACATACAACAGTAGAAGAGCTCCAGAGTTGATTGTAGCTCCATTTGCCTGCTTGTCTTTTTTCTCTGCTTCTGCACCTTATCCACGCTTTATTTCGCAGCAGACAGTGATGTGACTCTTGGCTGTTCAGGATCTTTATTCCTCCATGCCCAGAGGGAGAGGGAAGGTTGACTCCCAGACACACTCTTATAAAAATGAGACACTTTCTTTCCCAACAATGCCCAGGAGAGCTTTCTGAGAGTTTCCCTGGTTTAAATTGGGACATTCCCATTCCTGAATTTGTCTTTCTAGGACTATCTCCATGCAGAGGTTGGTTTCACCTTCACACCCTGAATCACTCTTGTGGCAAGCATCTGGGATGACTTTGAAGGGTTTACACCAACAGTTCTCAGTTTTGTCACATGTTGCACACTCCTTTTTTTAATACTGAATTTTTATTCCTTTATAACTATGAAATAAAATCCATAGGGAAGTAAGCTTAACTATGTCACTTTAACAACTGACATCAAGTATAACAAAAAGAAAAATGAAAGGGATTTATGATAAAATAATACATATTTCAATCTACAAATGGAAGCATACAATTATATTAGAATCTTACTATTCAAACTATTCAAATTCCTGGGCCTGCCTCAATACCTGTCGGTAGTTGCTAGAAAGCAGAACCTCAGTCTCCATCATCGACTCACTGAGTGGGAATCTGGGTCCTAGCAACATCCCCAGATGACCCCAGCACATTAAAATTTGAGATACACTGCACAAGATGACATGAAGTACATGCTTTGCCCTACTTGTAGAATCACAGTGAGTACAACAGCTACAAACATATATAGATGTGCTGGCAGCTCAAATACCCATTGGTGTTATGACTTTTGAAATGATGAATAACTCTTGAGATTAGAACAAAACAAAATACAATATACTCCTAATTTGCATAATAGTGGCATTACTGGAAGTAACAAAGTATAATAAATGATGCAAAATATGTCTTATGTTTGCATATCAAATGAAGATAGGCTTGTATAATTAATTATAAATAGATTTGACCCTCATTCAGGTTTTTTAATATCAGTATATTTGGAAGTAGTGCAGATTACGGACAATTTTTCAGGTTTTCTTTTCTGTCAAATTCACATTTCTCCCCTTGTCCAGCACTAACTTTAATTTAAAGCTATACTGAATAGAGCTTTCCTAAAATGGCAAAGCACAGTTTGTGTTCAGCTCAGGTTCTGCAAAGGCCTGCTGGAGGTTCCCGGGGATTTCATATTGAGGACAAGCCCAGACTATGATCATATGGGCAGTTGCTCACAGGAATAAACGAGTAGAATGGATTCATATGTCATTTGTTAGAGTTAGTTATGTTACTTGGTAAGATGAATGTGTGCAGCTGTGTCTGCTATAGTGATAATTACCATAAGTACAGAGACCTTGTCTTTTGTGCATCACTGTATTCCCATTCCCTAGGCTCACACTTCTCAAATTTAGAAGATGTCAGAATAACCTGGAAGGCTTATTAAACCACAGATTGTTAGCCCACCCCCAGGGTATCTGATTCAATAAGATTAGGGTAACCCTGAAGACGCTTTTTATAACAAGTTCCCAACTGATGCTTTTCAAATTATCTAGTATTTTGGTCACAATTTGAGAATCACTGGCCCAATAAATATCTGTGAATGAATAGGTTGTATCTAATCAACAAATCCTGAGTGAACACTAGTGCCATGTGCAGTAAATAGGTCAGATACCATTCCTGCTCTGAGGAGGGAACATTCAAGTAGGGGAAGAACCAACAAGTAACTCTATGTTCAAGTGACCCAGGAGAAAATAGTTGGGTTAAACAGAATGAATACAGTCAGACATTGCCTAACAATGGAATATGTTCTAAGAAATGTAGCAACAGGTAACGGTCACTGTTTTCACAATGCACTCACACAAACTAATATGGCTACATCACTAGATGATACAATTTCAAGGAACCTGCTGTAGCACGTGACTGTAACTGAAGGAAGATGAAGGAAAACTATTCACAGCAGTATGGACAGGGTTCATGGAACCAAAGAAATGACGAGACACCCAGGGGTTAACAAGAGCAGCCAGCCTTTGCCATCCCCAGGGTGAAAGGGGCAGAAAAAATGAGAACTGTAGCCCTGGGGAAGGGGCTGCTTGACAGGAGCTGGGGGCCCAGGAAGAGGACCCCGGAAACTGCTACAGTACAACCCTACGAGAATGGAGTAGTGCAATATAGATGCTCTACACCTTTATTTATCATACCTTCCAAGTACCTCAGCAGTTCCCAGCTAAGACTGTCATATAAAACAGAGGACACCTAATTCAATTTGAATTTCAGATAAATATGATATACGTTATTTAGTTAAGTGTGATATTTGGACATACGTATACTAAAATGAATTCCTTGTTAATCTGAAATTTAAAACCGGTGTCCTGTAGTTATTGTTATTAAATCTCGGCAAATTTAATTAGAGGCCAGAAAGTGGGTGTGGTGAGAGTTGCTGTCCATCAAACACGCCAAGACATGGAGCAGGGTGCAGGTAGGATGTGGAGTAAGGAACTATTTCCAAAAATGAAACATAAGAGGATAATGGAATGGGGAGGGAGAGAGAGAGAGAGAGAGAATGAATTTAAGATAATTTGAAGACATTCGTGGTGGCTTTAGAAAAGCATTTGGACTTGTCACCCATAGTGACAAGAGTAAAGGCAGCAGGTAGTATACATGGGTAGTCTTTAAAGTAGTCTACAAGTCAGGTAGGTTCTTCCCCTTCCCTTCTATGGCCATTGTGTCCCCGTCTCTTACTACCCTTCACCTCATTCTTGCTTCAGAAACAATGGCCATCTTGTACTTGGCTATGGTGTAATAAACAGGAATATGCAGAAACGGCCCTGGAATCTCACTAAATACTACCTGCACAATGGGTTAATTGAAACTGCTTTGGTTCTGGAATGGGAGGAGTTTCCCCCAACTTAACTTTCCTTGGGGCTTGGGGCTTCCTTCCCTTCGTAGCAGGAGATAGCAATTCTCATAGCCCCAAGATCTTCTGACACACCTGGCACCACAAATCCCACCTGCTTGACTTCATTGCTTTTTCCTTACTGAGGTTAACTTCACAAGGAATTGGATCATCCCAATGGAACATAAGTCCCTTGTGTGTCTAACCCCAGGCTCTCTTACTATGGGATGTACAGAGCTTAGGAAGTTGTGTGATTCTTCTAACCCTGAGGTCCCCTCACTCCTAGGATTCACCAAAGTGGGCTGGTCCTTACTCATTCTGTGGATAGTGTGGAACTTTTGAAGGACCTAACTAAACAATCCCACTCTAATGCAAAGATATTTAATACGCATGGTCCACTGAATATTTGAAATGTGCTCAGCCTTTCAACTTGGTATATTTACCATTTAGTAATATTCTACCTGTAATATTTAATGCTGAATTCCCTCATTTTCCTTTATCTACTCTGAAATGGTTTCTTATTAGAAAGACTTTATCTGGCCACCAGATGAAATAGCCATTTGTGCTGCTCCCAGGTCTCCTATTATATTGTTTTATTTATTTTCAGTCTTCCCCAACTAGAATGGAAATCATTTGAGGTCAGGCATTCTGTTTTCTAATATATTTTCAGTGCCTAAAAGAGTACATACTTAGTAGACAGGTACTAGTATATAGCAAGTACTAAGAAACATTTGCTGAAAAAGAAAGTATAAATACAAATAATAGCCATGAACTAGACAATGAGATATAGATATGGCAAGATTGGAAGCTAGGACTTCATCTAGGGAGCTTTATCTCTGAGAAGACAAGAGGTCATAGTATCTTGGATTATGTTGGGGTAAATGGCATCAGACAGAATCATATAAGGATAATTTCTGGAGAGAAGATAGATAGGAGATGAGGGCAGATTTAATTTGGAGGGTGAAAGACACACAAGAGTCAAGGACAATGCTTGTAAACTGCTGCTCGGGTAGAATTCGCACTTACTGAGATAGGAAAGGCTTGCAGAGGAACAGGGTAAGGTGGGTAGGGAAGAAAATCAAGAGCCTGTCTAGTTATGCTTGAAATGTCTATTAGACATTCAGTTACAGATGTCATGCATACAAATGAATATGCCTGTGATTGTGCTGTGACCCTAGGAGTTGGAGGCCAGTGAAAAGAGAGAAGTTGAGCAGCATGGATTGAGAAGAAACAGTCTGTGAAGAAAGAAAATAAAAAGAGAAGCATGTAGGGTCTTGAATACTAAAAGAAAGAAAGAGGCTGCAGAGGTTAATTAATATACATTTTATGGAGGGAAAATGACAATATGTATCAACGTCTTAAAGACAATAACAATTTTTATTAAATAATTCAACTCCTAGAAACCTAGTCTATAAAATTCTAAAACTGGTGGAACAAAATTTATATACGAGAGATTTTTTGTTGAAGCATTATTTTATAATAGCCAAAGATTATGGACAACATAAATGTCCAAAAATAGGGGATTAGCTAAATAAATTCTTTCCCAGCCATACAATTGAATATTATGCAGCCATTAAATTATATTTATGAAGAGCCTTTAATGAGTTGAAAAATGCTTCTAAGATGTTATAATGTTGAGTTTAAAAATCATGCAAAATTTTATATATAGTGTGAGTTCTATTATTTAATCATACTCATTAGCAAATGCTAGAAAGAAAAATGATAAAATATTCAGCATGGCTCCCGCTAGGTTATAGAATTATGAATGTTATTATTTTTCTTTGTCTTTCAAAATTTCCCAAAATCATTATATATTTCTTCTATAAGTAAAAACCATCTTAAACATTCTTTCTTATACTGAGTTGAAATCTGTCTCCCTTTTGTCTAAGTCACTTGGTTCTCACTGTCCCTTGGTAGGCATGGAAAGGTAAGCAAATTTCTCCTCTCTTATATAGCACAGCTTTCAAATATTTGATCTATGAATTTCCTTCTATGTAATGTAGTCTGTTAGAAGCTTTATATATATATGTGTGTGTGTGCATATATATATAAATCTTAATTTCTCATTTTCTTTCCTTCATTTCCTTCATGCATTTCACAGAAACCTCTTCCTGTTTCAGAATTTCTCTGTTACCTGCTACCTAAAATACTTCTTTTCTAAACGTTCAAGTTTTACCCATCCTCATGACTCTCAGGCCATAAACCTCATGTGTACCCTTACCCGAAATATTTTTATTGTACATTTAGGGAAGTTACTTATTCCTCTTTTGGAATTCATCAATTTCTAATTTTCATTTTGGCTTTATATTTATTTTTAGTGCTGGGGATCTAACCCCAGGCCTCGCATATGCTAGGTGATCAGTTAAATAAATTCTGATTCAGCCATACAATTCAATATTATTATATCACTTCACTATACTCTCAGCCCCTATAATGTTTTTTTATTGACTAAAATTGAGCTCTGAGGGCAGGAGCAAAGTATAGCATGATGGGCGTATACGATCTTGCAGTCTACTTAGATATTTTAGATATCATGACACTGAGTCTTAAAGACACAAATGGAATACCAGGTTCTTTCTTCCTGGATCTTTCTGTCCAGGACTCTGCTTAATCATAACCAGTTTGGGTTGAGTTCATATTGCTGTTCAACTGTGGAGTGTCTTTTGCCATTTCATTATTGTAGACCTGTAAGCACCTTCTCTTCCCCTGGCTCTCATCCTAGCCTTGCACTAGGCAGTAAGGTCTCAAATTTGATTATAGATTGGCCAACTGGCTACTTTCTATGGATAGCTGGGCCTTGACCAAAGTCTGTCTTGAGTTAGACATTCTCTTTTTCCTGTGGTAGTCAGCTAATAACTTGTGTGCTACGTTCATTTATTTATTTTTGCCCTTAAAATGAGTTTGCCTCAAATTTGAGGCCAAAATGTTTTGTGCATCATACATCTTGTTAGTTTAAAACTCAAGTGTCACCATGATCTTTGTTTTCAATGCGAGTTTTTCTGTGTTTCTTAGAAGGGTTCTCTAATTAATTGGCATGTAAATGAGGAATCAGAGGTATGGGTCCATCAAGAGCTTTGCATAGTTCTCAAAGACTTTCTGATCTCATTTTAAAAGCAATTTGCATACTTTCACTCACATCTATCCTTACACTTCTGTTTGAAGAAACCCCTTATGCCCATAGGTGTTCTGTGCACACAATTCCACTGACCTAACACTTATGCTTTACTCTCCCCTGAGTGGTGACATTGCCTTTGGCAAAAGTGACAAATTTCCATCACTGATGAGTTTCCTGAAAGACTCAGAATGTATATTGGGCACTGGCTTGAATTCATCTGGAGTTGGGGTTGTGTACTCTGTTCTCTTTAGCGATTCCTTGCACAAATTAAAGGAAAAATGCATTCCTCCCTGTAGAAAGAAATAATAACCCTTCACAAGTTAAGTTCCTTTTTGCTATGCTAATTAAGATTAGTAAAGAGTGGGATATTTTTTCTTCTTCATCCTTATTATTCAAATGACATTAGACAATGATAGCCTCATGAAAGATGAGTTACTCTACCTCTTGATCTACATTTTGGTCACAACATTTTGTTGTGGAAGAAAGGATATGTTCATCTTTTTCAGGAATTGATTTGGGAACTTACTGATCACTTTTTATGAAGCAAAGATCATACTGCTTTGAGTATTTGGATGCACATGGTGTTATTCATTCATCCATTTATTTAGAATAAAAACACTCGCTAAATGGTGCTACATGCAAGAAGCTGTGCAGGGTTCTAATAAAAAAAAGTCTTCCCCTAAAGACTTTATGATTTAACACAAGCAGACAGATATGGAAGGGGAATGGAATACATGAAGAGCTAGGATATGTGGAGGATGGTCCTGGATTAAGCATATTTTGTGACCTGGATATGTAGCAAGCAAGGAAAGCAATTCAAGCTGTACATCTATGTTTCATCAATTTATGAGGCCACTGAGGGTAAAATAAACTTCATTTTATGTACCCTAAGAAAAAGCAAAAAAAAAAAAAAAATGCTTGCTCAACTACAATAAAATTCTTTTCCAATGGGAATTTTTTTTTTGTACATACATGAGTACTTTTAAGTTTATTTAAACAGTGATATTCTTTCATCATAGGTCCCTTTCTGTATCCACTGAAGGAAAATGCAAACAGAGTCAAACAAAGTTCTTCAAGGTTCAAATCTGAGTTAGGCTTTGGACCAGTGTTTTCAGTGCCCACACATTTCCAGCAGCGCTGTGGTCTGCCTCATCCACAATGACGGAAATGTGCATTTTTCTCTAGCTAATATTCTATTTTTATCAGTACATTTTTGCAGTACAGAATGATTATGCATTCTTCATGGGAAATTACTGCATGTATCTAAAGCATCTTAAGTCTTATTTTCATCACCTCCCTCTCACCTCTCTCTCTTTGTCCACTTCCCTTTTGCATAATATCAGTCTCCCTATTTCCTATGATCTATTTCTGTTTTACTCTTTAATTATGCTTCAGGGTTCTCATGTAAGAGAAACTATGTGATATTTAAACTTGTGTGGTTTAATTCATTTAACATTATCGTCTCGAAATGCATCCATTTTTCTACAAGTGACTCAAGTTTATCCTTCTTTATGACAGAGTAGTACTCTGTTGCATATAAATGCCACCTTTCCTTTATCCATTCATTTGCTGAAGGACACATAGGCCATTTCCAAGATTTAACTATTATGAGTTGTGCTGCTATAAACATGGTGTTATGGTTTGTGTCTAGATGTTCCCCCAAAGCCTCAAGTGGTCACAGGCTTTCTTCAGAAGCAGCTGAATCTAGAGTGTGTAACTGATTTGTAGTTTAACGATGGGATTAAGGGTGATGGGATTAAGGGTGGGTGATTGCTGGGTCAGTCCACTGATTGGATTGGCACCACCCTAATCCCGGCAGACTGGATACAATATAAGGGGCAGAATGAGGCTTGTCTCTCTCTCTCTGTCTCTGTCGTTTTTGCCATCTTGCATCATGTGAACTGTTGCCCTTCTGCCATGTACAACCCTGCATTGGAGCCAGCAGATTACAGACTGAAACTTCTACAAACTGAGCTAAATAAGACTTTCCCCTCTAACTTTGGGTGTTGGGTATTTTGTCTCAGCGAGGAGAAAAATCTAAGACACATGGATATGCATATATCACTGCAACATGATGTTTTTAACGCTTTTGTGAAAATATCTAGAAGGGAAGTAGCTGTGTCAGTTGCAATTTCTAAATTTTTGGTTGTTTTTTTTTGTTTTTTTTTGTTTTTTTTTGTTTTTTTTGAGGAACCTCCACACTGATTAGCATAGTTATTGTACTGGTTTACATTTCCACCAACAATGTAGAGGAGTTCCCTTTTCCACCACAGTCTCCCCAGGGCTTGTTATTTGATTTCTTGGTGAAAGCCATTCTTCTAAAGGAAGGTGGAATTTCAGTGGTGCTTTAATTTGCATTTCTCCAGTGGCCAGTGAGGTTGAACATTTTTTCCTGCACTTATTGGCCATTTGTAGTTCCTCTTTTGAGAAGTCTCTGTTCATTTCATTTACCCATTTTTGGCTGGGTCTTTTACTTTGGAGGGGTCTACAATTTTTATTTCTTTAAATATTCTACATACTAATCCTCTATCCAGGGAATGGCTGGCAATTGTTTTCCCCATTCTATAGATTGTCTATAACTCTGTTGATTGCTTCTTTTGATGTATAGATGCTGCTTAATTTGATATGATCCCAATTTGTTGGTTCTTGGTCATTTTTCTTGAGCTATTGGGATTCTGTTAAAAAAAAGTCCATGTCTACTCCTGTCTTCAAGAGTTTTCCCCATTTTGTGTTCCAGTAGACTGTTTCTGTCTTAACATTTAGATCTTTGGTTCATTCCCATTTTAGTTTAATACATGGTGAGAGATATGGGTCTAAATTCAGTCTTCTGCATGTGGAAAGATAGTTTTCCAAGCACCATTTGTTAAACATGGAATCTTTGCTCTGGCGTGTATTTTTGGCCTCTTTGTCAAAGATCAGATGGCTCAATGTTCCTGCAGTTGTTTCTTCATCCTGTATTCTGTTCTATTGATCCACATATCTTTTCTTTTGGCCAACACCATGCTGTTTTTATTACTGTTGCTTTGTTGTCTAGCTTGAGGTCTAGGATTGTGATGTGTCATACTTTGGTCTTACTTCACAGGATTGCCTTCACTATTCTGGGTCCCTTCTTGTCACATATGAACATTAGGATTGTTTTCTCTAGTTCTGTGAAGAATGCTATTGGTATTCTGATTGGAGTTGCATTAAATCTGTATAGCACATCAGTTTTGGAAGTATAACTATTTTGACAATGTTGATTTTGCCTATCCAGGAATAGCAGATAACTTTCCATTTTCTGATGTCCTCTTTGATCTACTTTTGTCTCTATTTTACAGTTTTCATTGTACAGGTCTTTGTTTTCCTTGGCTAGGTTGAATCCTAAGTATTTCATCTTTCTTGATGCTATTATGAATGGTATTATTTTCTTATTTTTTTCTTGGTGAGTTCATTGTTAGTGTACAGAAATGATATTGATCTTTATGTGTTAAATTTGTGTGCTACTACATTACTGAATTTGGTTATTAAGTCTAGAAGTCTTTTGGTGGACTTTTTAAGAGAGTCTTCTATGTGGACAACACGTCACCTGCAAATAATGATAATCTTTTTTCCTGTACATGACCCTTTTAGTTTTTTTTTCTCTTGCCTGATTTTTTTGTCTAATGCTTTGAGTACTATATTGAAAAAGGAGGGAAAAAATGTAAAGAAATGAGCCCAAATTTTTTTTTCCTCTATATTCCAATGACTGATTTCTTTCCAGGATCTGCAGCTTTGGAATCCAGCAAATCACAGTTTTCTCCTAGCTTTATGGCCTGTGGGTTTGTGAGGCACTTACCCTGCTCCAGAGGCCCCTCTGTCCACTCACCCTGGGCTCTGGCAACTGTGAAAGCAAGGTGTGCTCTTGCTGACATTGGCGATGGAGAAAGCAAAGAGACCTTTAATCTGTGCGGGACATAGGCAGCAGGGTGAGGGTTTAAGCACTTTCAGAGCCAGCCATTTCTGAAAGCCACACATGATGAGCTTGCCTTCTCAGTGCAGAGGGTAGGTCCCAGTCCTTCCCATCTTGAGCTTAAACTTCTCAAAAGTTTATGTCTAGTCTGCTTCCTGTCCACAATCATTTCCCATGGCTGCCTCTCCACCAGTCACTCTGGGAGGGTTACACTGAGAGCCCTGAAGTGAAGGTGTTTAATAGTTTTTCTGTGTCTCAGTCTTAAATAATCAACTTTTTCCCAAAATAGTGCACGATTAAAGACTTCCCTGCCATATGGCAGGCAATACACATAATTTCTTCTACTATAGCCTGCAGTATGGAAAAGGTCACTTTCAGAATAAAATCCCATGCTGTTTTACAGTTTATGATAACCATAGGCTTTTCTTTGGGCTACTGCTGGTGGACTGGTCTGTTCTTTCTCCCTGAAGCTCCCAACTCTAAGGGCTTGCACTGCATTTGTGGAGATAGGTTCCCCTCTCCAGGAGCCAGAGTGGCCTTCCAGACTGCTTTGTTCTCTCCTCTGTGTTCTGTTCCACTTTGCCACCTTCTCTATAGGTTCTGATTTTCCTGTCAGCTCCCTCCCAATTCCCAGAGATCTACTTCTTTTTCTCTCTTCACTAAGTTGTTATTTATCAGGTGTCTGGATTCCAGGTCCTGGAGCGGCCATATTTTGCTGCTAATAGCTACTCTACCATTTTGGTAATGTCTGGGTGCAGAATTGGTTATAAGAGTACAAAATGGCCACCGGTGCACTGGATAGCTGAAGGGTCCAGTAGAAAGTTTAATACCTGGAGCTCACTGCAGGTATGTATGTCTGTGGCAGAAAGCTGAAGGAACTGGAGTTAAGTGTTCAAAGATAATATCAAAGACCAGAGCTCCTCCAAAGAAGAAAAAGGGTGTGACATGCATTTCCTTTAAAGAGTTTTCCACTTTTGGTCTGGCATTTTCTTTCCAAGATACTGATACTCATTCTATAAGTTTTGAAACAGGAGCTTTCTTGATTTTACCAAAAGATGTCAACTGGATGTTTTCTGGCACTAACAGGAGTCATATTTCTGTGTCAAATGGTCTTTGGATGCTTTGTTGAGTGTAAGTTATAAAAATTCATATTATTCAGTTATCCCAGCAGAAATACCAGACTTTCTCTCCCAGACAATCACAGCCATTTGAAGTCTGGCACTTGGACAACAATAATTGAAAGACATCTAGTTTTCAGAGGTATTAAAATGTTTGTGTGGGGAAAGTTCTTCTTATAAACAATGACATAACAGAGGGGCTAATAGGCCACTGTAACACAGTAGAACTATTTGGAATAGCAATTAATAATACATCATTGCAAATGCAGTCTTCCTCCACACTTCAACCCTTCGAAGCAAGAAGAGAATTGGGAATAAGGACCTTCATTTTAAATTACCATAGGAGCATTAGTCTAGTGAAGGATAACTCAGGCTAGAGAAGATATTCATTCATTTTTAACATAATAGCATAGTTCTTAAGAAAGAATCAAAACTAAGTTAGTACGAGGGTCTCTCGTGTGTGAAGGTATTCGTGAGAAGTTAATATTGGGGGTGGCTAACTGTGTTTGATTTCAGGTACTTTAGGCTTGCTTCTCAAGCATAGTTCAAGGGCCACAGCATTAGCATTGCCTAGAGGCACAGAAGAAACACAGACTGTCAGGCTCCTTCCAGGCCCACATAGTCAGAATGTACATCACATCACTTCCATTGCTGTCTGTAGAGCAGAGATGAGGGAGCATTTTCTCCTCCAGACACTTGTACACACACCATCAGTGACACTAGAGCTCACCAACTTTTGGGAAGCAGATATGTTAGTTATGAAACTTGTAAATATGCAATATACTAGGAGATTTTAATGATGGCTGAACTTTAATTGATTTCATGGAAAGGAATGATGAGTTGTGGCTTCAGAAAATCAGAAGCAGAACTGGACTTTTTATAGATTAGGACTTGAAGGGAGAGGGCTGTAGGATGCAAAAGAAAATGTTTGGTAATGAGAGAACTCCACGTAGAATACCCCCTGGAAGTCCGGGGAAAGAATGTTTGAGAACACCCTCCCCAAAGATGCAGAGGGACACTTTGCTTTGGTACTGGGCACATAAAAGGTAACCCAGAGTAATGTCTAATCCTCCCACCCCAGTTCAACTGCAGGGTTGGAAATCGTCATTGAATTCTTTTCTCAAGTGCTGCATACAGAAGTTGCTTTCAAGTTTTCAAATACTTTTGACTTGAAGTTCACCGTAAGAAATACATTATACATACTTGTATCTGAAAAGTTGAATAAAATGGCATTTACCCTTCCTTTGTGAGGCTTGGTCACATTTCAGTTTACAAAAAAACCCTGCATGACCTGATAACTTGATTTCATACTCCACCAATGACTTGTAACCTGAAGTTATAAATGTACTTGCACAATCCGCTATCACTTGGATGAAACATGGTGGTGATGTTAAAGACAAACTGAGAGAGGGCATCCCTTCCTCCTAGCTATCAATGAGATCAAGACCATCTTTCATCAGTGCGAATGCCCCACTGGCCTGTGGACAAGAACTTACCGATGATACTGTGATTCTGCTTTGCTGCCTTCATGGGGAACAAATAGGGACGCTTTCTAAGAGAAGAAATTGGGAGGCAGAACAAGGGCAGTGGCAATTGCTGCTTCCACACAGGTCACATCAGTGATTTGGTACAAGGTAAATCATGACATTTGCACAATGATCATGGGAAGGCAGTAGTTTCATCACAGGACAAAATTTGAACAATACATGTTGTCTCACATGGGCTTTATATGAAAAAGGTTTTGAGAGGGTCAAAGCCCAAACTGGCTTGCTTTCTTTAACCAAAAAATTGATGGGCAGAGAGAGAAAAGAACAGAAAGGAGTCCAGAAGGACCAACATGTGGTGGGTGGAGAACGAGTGGGCACAGGATGTCAGGGAATGAGAGGAGATTGGGAATCTTGCCCTGCAGCTTAGAAGGGTTTTATAAAATTTAGCTATATGAAATATGGAGCGACTCCTTTCTTGTCACCCTATCTATCTCTATGAAAACCCTCAGAGAAGAGCAATATTATTCTTACACCGTTTGAAGATGTTTGTATGTGTGTGTGTATGAATGTGCGCACACGCATGCTCATTTTGTGCACGATGAAATAAGCCTTAAGGCCAGAGCAAAACGTCAGTTTACATAAGTTAAGTGAAACAGCAGTCTCAACCAATAAGCTGAATGTTTGCTGCTCAACCAGTTGAGGACTTGCCCAAGAAGAAGGAATGAGTTCCAGTAACAAAGACATTATCTGCATGTAGATTTTGTTTGTACTGTCAAGTATTTGTGTACAAGACTGTAAATGTTTCCCTATAAACATTTTCTCAGCAAGGTCAGCGTGGGCCTGGCTAACCATCTGGCCATTGTATATGTTAATATGCCCTTGTAAGTTTCTGAAGACAGTATCAACTTTGGGGTCTATAAGTGAACTACAAGGTCTGATCTTAAGCAAATAAACATATTTCTTAAAAAGAAATGTGTTTTTCATTTGTACAAAACTGAAAGAACCTATTTAATATCTGTAGAAGAAGTGATCTTTTCTTCCCCATAGTATTAATCTCCTACAGGCCTACAAGGATTGAAATGTTTCAGATAGGTAGGAAGAGGAAGCAACGTTTGAATGAAACAGCAGAGATTGAAGGAACCTATGGGCACAGCTACACAATCTCAGTGGTTAAGAGTTTAAGAATTGTCACATAATTGAGGCTTAATTTATAAAAATTATTCATTGAGATTTCCTTCAACTTGAAGCCTTGATGAGATCTTTAACTCCCTGTATATCTAAAAAGCCCACCACTTTTCTATTGCTACAAAGCTATGCAGGATGAAGTCGTGCATGATGTCCACTAGGGGGCAGTAAAACTGCAAATGTTCCTAGACCTGTCTCTGAGTCATAAGAAGGAAGTAAGAAAATGACCCCCACACCCTCAAAGACAACAGATGAGTCTCAGCGTGCTCCTGAGTGTTCCAGTGCCCTGAATGGATATTAGAAGTGGTGGGTTTATAGCCTTCTCTTAGGTTTCCCTGCTAAACACTCATAAAGATCATTTCCTTTTTTTTTTTTTTCTTTTGACCTACTGTAGAAGCAAGTCAAATTAACTGTGCATGCAAACTCAGAGCCTTAGTACCTGAAACTGTTTATGCTGGTAGCTAAGGAAAACAGATAATAGGCAAATCAGGACGTAGAACAGAAATATACATCCAAACCCATGCTTTGCGCTTCTGTCTACTGATAGCCAGTGGTAACTGTATTTTCCTCCTTTAGAAGTCATTGTCTTGATCTTAAAGGAGGGTTTTGCACCACTGAGTTCTGTCTGAATACAGGCTAAGTCTCTGATATTTTGTTCCTCTGGTTTCAAGCTCTTTCGACAGTTCAGTTCTCCTTCGTGTTCTATTTCTATTTTCAGTTTCATGACTGTATGATGGAAGGTTCAAGCCCAGATTTCTAAGGTCTTACTCAGCTTTATTTTTAGGTTAGTTCTCAAGTTTCCACCTTTACCATCTTTCAAAGAGTGATGTGCTGGGGTCAGCACCCATGGGTCTCCACTGACAGCTCTTCCCATCTCTGCATCTGTAACATCAGGTAGCTTAAAATCAGCTGGAGTGTGAATACTTGGACGACAGAATTTAATGTTACAAAAGAGATGGTTCTATTCCTGCAGAGCCAGTTGTTAAACACTGACCTGTATACCTCTACCTGTCGCTCAAGTTCAAGTTCTACCTTCAGTGTGATAGACATCACTATTTGAATTCATAACCTTATCAAACACTGTTGGCAATAATTAAAACTTTAGTCTGAAATTTGTACCCTTCCCATTCTTTTTTATTTTTTTAGGAGTAATTATACATTGTTCAACCAGCTATATGTAAAATCTTGGTATCATCTTTATCTCTACCCACTGAGGCCATATATGGTTCGTATGATTATTTCTTTGAAGTTTCTTCTAAAACTATCCTTTTTCATTTTCTTTGCTAGTTTTTATCATGTTAAACCTGAATTTATTTGAGATGGTCAACTTTCTTTTTCCTTCTTTAAAATCATTTTTTATTTTATTCCCTTCTGTGTTCCCTATGACAGGAATCAACACTTTCTTAAACCCTGTCTTCACCCCAGTGAAAACATCTACAGCTCTGAGTCCCTGATTATGTATCATGTCTAACAACCTCCATCTGGTTCCTAAGACTCCCTTTAGTCTGGTACCGTGTCTGCCACCTCATCTTTTTTCTCCTTGGGTCCCATCCCACTGCTACAGTGGTTCTTCCTGTCATCTCAAATAAGTCTCATTTCTCCAACTCTTCTCTCAAGGACTTAGGGCACCAGTGCCTGCAGCTGTAGGAAAGAAATAAAGGCTATAGCAGCTGCTGCAGCAATTTAAGCTCACAGGATTCACCTTACAATGCACTGCTCAGCATCTGCTCATGGCCTCCCACGGCTCCTTCTCTGTCCATCCCGCTCAGCCCATTCTTGACATTGCCTTCTTGTTTTGACTCCTTTGGGGATGCTAACCTGCTTCTGAGATGCTTTCAGTGAGTCCATTGGCTCTGCTGAAAATAACCCTAGCTAACCCAAGGCTTTGTGTATACTGTGTTCATATTTCTGTAACTCCGTCCACTAAAAGTCTTGGACTGTAAACCATGTGCATAGAAGAATAGATGCGCTTATTCATTTCCACTTTTATCTTTCTATCACCATTAGTTTATTGGAATGAAGTTTCATGACCATTGAGTATCAGAATAGGCAACAGAGAGGCTAATCTGAGAGGCTAATCAGGGCGTGGCAGGTATGCCATATAAGCCAGATTCAGCCCATTGCTTGATTTTGTACAACCCAGGAGCTAAGAACAGTTTTCACATATTGACCCGATTGGAAAAAAGCTAAAAGGAGAATAATATTTTTTGATATGTACAAATCATGTGCAGTTCAAATTTCAGTGGTAATAGATGGACTTGCACTAGAGCACTGGCATGCCTGCACGGGAAGATCTTGTCAATGGCTTCTTCTGCACAACAGCATCAGAGCCAAGGAGTTGTGACGAAGACTTTATGACTCAGAACAAGTTTGCTGATCTCTAATCTGAGACTTCATCACTTAATGAGTGAGACAGACACGCCAATAGGTAATAAGAGGACACTGCAATGACTAATTTGTTAGCAATTAAGACAAGAGACAGTGGGGCTGGGGATTTAGCTCAGCAGCACAGCGCATGCCTGGCAAGCGCAAGCTCGTGAGTTCGATTCCCGGTACTGGAAAAAAAAAAAAAAAGGTAAGAGACAGTAGCAAGAGAAGATAAAATTGCTCTTAGATAATGCATTTAAGTGGTAACATTTGAAATGCTATGGGAGGTGAAGAGATCTTATCAACATTTGGATACAGTGCGGAAGGCACTAGAATGCTATGCTAAAGGTACAAGACAGGAAAAAGACAAGCATGACTTGAAGACACACAAGAACATGTATGCTTGGGGTGGGGATTTAGCTCAGCAGCACTGTGCCTGCCTGGCAAGAGCAAGATTGTGAGTTCGATTCCCGGTACTAGAAACCCCGCCCCCCCAAAAAAGAACATATGTGCTTGTCTGGAGAGCTGAATAGTCAAAGAGAAGGACAGGAGATAAAGCAACTTAGATTCACCACAGTGAAGTTCCCAAGTGCTGTTATTTATACTTTAAATGCCAATTTAATTGGCTCTGCTGAAAATAACCCTAGCTAACCCAAAGCTTTGTGTATACTGTGTTCATATTTCTGTAACTCCATACACTAAAATTCTATACTGTTGAATAAATTTTTTGAAACGGCCTTATTGACATATAATTCATGTGTTGTACAGTTTACCCATTGAAAGTGTGCAGTCTATTCTTCGTATGTTCATGTAGCTGTGTAGCCATCACCAAATCAATTTGGGAACATTTCCATCACGTAAGTAGAAACTTAGTAACCATTAGTAATTGTTCTCATTTCTCTCCCTTCCATCTACCACCTTCTTGTCACAGGCAATCTCTTATCTACTTTCTGTCTCTTCGTATTTGTCCACTATAAACATATGCTTTAAAAATACTCCACATTCCGACAGTAATTATATATTATTTGAGTAATATTTTTAACAGTATATTCCAGGGCTCTAGACCTAAGACAGTGAAGGACTGTGCAAGGGATAAAATGAACTTATCCACTTACTGATTTAAAATATTTTGCAAGGATTTATTTTATTTTATTTTATTTTATTTTATTTTATTTTTGACACAGGGTCTCACTATGTAGTCCAGGCTCGCCTTGAACTCACTGTGTAGCCCTGGCTGGCCTCAAACTTGTGGCAATCATTTTGCCTCAGCCTCCCAAGTGCTAGGATTATAGGTGTGTGCACCATCCTGCCCAGCTTGATTCAGTATTTAAACTACATTGTCTCTTCTTCCCAATGATCATTTTGGTCTATTCCAATATTATCCATGTTTTAAGATTTAGCTGAAATCTTGCATCTGACATGAGAACTTCATGAATTTATCAATCTTTTCCTAATCTCATTTACTAGACTGTCTTGAGATTTGTTCCATATATTCTAGTATCTCAATGTAGTTTTGCTTGTTATTATTGGTGTTTTCCAGATATGTATTTCTCTCTCTGTCTCTCTCTCTGTCTCTCTCTGTCTGTCTCTGTCTCTGTCTCTGTCTCTGTCTCTGTCTCTGTCTCTCTCTCTCTCTCTCATCAACTTTCCCCTCCATTCAATCAACAATAAAAATTCAAGGTGCAAGGTAGAAGACAGAGTTGACAAACGTGCTGAACAGATTTGTGGAAATCTATAGATAAATGAAATTATCCTACACACAGACTATTAGGCCAAAGCAAGACAACACTTTAGCTATTAATATCTGTAGAGCTTAAATGCACTGATCAAAAGGTCAGTTGCAGTACCCAAACAAAACCCTAAATTCTAAAACAAATGTGAGCAATGCTCATCAAAGCATAGTTCACGGCAAAGCAGTCACACCAAAAGTGTTGGACAACCTCATGCCATTGAAAAAGCAATTCTTGGTATGGGACAGTGTATAGCAGATAAAAAACTTTACAAATTATTGTTGTTACTTCTTCCAATTAGAATTGGAGTCTAATTTCTCCAGACTGGCCCTAGTGAATGCAATAGAAGTAACAATTTGGAGTGTATATCCAGGGTTTTGGAAACACTGTCCACGGGAGCCCTAAGCTTTCATGTAAACAGCCTGAGTACCCTGAGACCACTGTCTCAGAGAGGTTATCTGTAGCACTGTACCTGGAAGTCTAAGCTAAGGCCAGCCTCCCAGCCAACCTCCTCAAGGTGGTGAGTGTAAAAGGAATCATCTTGTCCCCTCATCTAAATCATCTCAGACACCTGCAACTAAATACGCTGGTCGACCATCATTAAGAACAGAAAATATTACCCACTTGAAACTCACCTAAATTATTTACCCAGAAAATTATGAGATAAAATGATTGTTGCTTTAAGCTGCTAAGCTTTGGGGTCATTGGTACACAGCAATATATAGTATTTCTGGAACAGAGAACTACAACTAGATTAGTTGTAAAACAGTTACAAAAATTCAGTTTCCCTTGTAGTTTTTATCCGTGGATCAGAGATTGATCACCATCATTATGAAGTATTACCATCTATCTAATTGATACACCTTTCAGTATAAATGTATATATTTCTATTCATTTAAACTTAGACTGAGTTGGGATAATCCTTTCTTGATATATAGATATACTTTTTTATTATGCTGATAAAAACAAATTTTGTATACTATAAATGCACTATGGTAAAAATCTCACTTTTTAAGGCTCTGGAGAAATGGATTTACTTTTAATTGTAATACCTTGATTTCACATTTTCCTTTTAAGTTTCAAGAGGGATTAAAAATATTTTCTGGCTTTTTAAAATATTTTTTTACTACCATGTATTTAGAGCCATTCATTGTCTGGGGTCCTTTCCAAGCATTCTGGCATCAGCATCTCACAAGGCTCCATTTCACAGACGAGCAAACTAATTCTTAGAGAACTTAAGGCACTTGTCTATGTTCACACAGCTACAGAAGAGAAAGACACCCCCTCTGAACCAGAGTGGAAAACTGAGAGGATTTAGCCAGAGGATATTAATCTAAAACATTGGAATTCAATGGGCAATAATAGCCCCAAGGTAAAAATGCTAGAAAGGCTTCTACCTGTGTACGTAACACCTTACAGGACATCCAGTGGCTGAAGGACCTTTTATCTTTGTCTTGCCATAGTTTGGGGCACAAAATAGGTGCTCAGCAAACATGGGCTATTTAAATAACCTGTTTCTAAAATGTACTAACTTAAACAACATCTATCTTTTCTCTCTTCATTGTGTGCTGCAAGAGAAAATGTTACAAATTAAAGAGAATGCAAATTTGATCTGTTTTCAGGTAAAGAAAACTTTGGCCTTACACTTGACCTCAGGAACTCAGGCTTTATCTTGAAAGCACCAAAGAGAGAGGGAAATGAAGATATGAGATGCACACCCTGGAGCTTCATTCTTTCCAAAACTCTTGGTAGGTCACCAAGGCTACCATATTCTAAGGCTATTCTAAATTCACACTTAGGACATAGAATGAACCCCAGGAACTCTATAAAGTGGTTGGTGGGGGTTTTAATATATTTACCTCCCCTTTATTCATTCTGTAAGAATTCCATTTATTGACATCTGCTTTTTACCATGCACATGAACGTGTTAACACTTCCATGCATAATTCTTCATTTTAATTGATACACCATAAGGGAGGTATTATCTCCACTTTCCAGGTGAAAAAATGGAGCCTCAATGAACTTAAGTCCCCTTAATTCATGCAGCTAGTGAATGGCATTTTACTCAGGTCTACTAACTGTGAAGCTCATGTGTAAGAGGGCCATTGCTCCTTGAGAAGAAGCATTTTTCATCCATCCAACAAATATGGGGAATAAAGTGACTGCAGAGTGAGAAATGGATTACAGTGATATATGAGAGCATGATCTATGGAAAGAAAGTGAACAATGGATTATAGGAAATAGTCATATGGGAATAGTAGATTTACAGATCTATACAATTCTTCTCAATTATCTGTGAAACTGATTTATCCTGTGTAGTGTCCTACAAATACAGAGGTCACATCAGAACAGTGAGAACATTCTTCTGGGCTTGCTTTGGCCTTCCATTCCCAAAGTGTAGCTGATCAAGGTAAGGGGTTGGCAATTTGTTTTAGATCAGTTATTGAAGACACTAAGAATTCTGACTCCTCAAGACTCCCATTTGTCAACCTAATTCTCTTGATGGCTGACCTTACTGCCTGTTCCAGAGAGAAAACAGAAGAAATCAAAACAGTAATTTCACTTCTCCCATTTGCTCATCTATATTCATCCAGCCTACATTATCTGTCTCTCATGTAATCTCTTCTGCTCATGCTTTCAGCTAAAGTCGATTCCTTTGTGGGAGTCATAGGCTCAATCCCACTTCCTCTGCTCCGGAAATTATCCTCAACTGATAAGCTTTTTTTAAAAGTGGAAATTGTACCCAAGGCCTTCACATTGAGCTACTTCCCTAGCTCTATTATATTATTTTATTATCATCATTACTATTATTATTATTTATTTTTCGAGACTGGGTCTTCCCAGTCTTCCCAGGCTGTGCTCAAACTGTGATAATCTTGCCTTAGGCTCCCAGAGTGCTGCGACTACAGGTGTGACCATGGTCTCAAGATCCTACCCAGTAAACTATATCACCACTTTCCCCCTCTCCTGGATCATGTCCATAGCTATATCAGTCTACCATTATTTCTACTATGTGAAAGGGATTCTCTCTTTTTTGTTTATTTATACAGGTTTCCTATACATATTGATTACATTCATTGTAGAGAGTTGGTACATGTACATAACACATCTTAATCTTTTTTACTTTTCCTTACTCTCTCTTCCCTCTCCCCTCCTTCCATGTTAAGTGAAAAGGATTCTTATTTAAATCCATATGCTTTCAGCTACTAGGATATGTCTTCCTTTTGAACAAAACAGCTGGAAAGAATTATCTCTGCACATGCTTTATAATTTCTTACCTCTTATTTTTATGATTCTTCTAAGTCAAACTTTTGCCAGTTCTACTGCACCTAATATCACCCTTGTCAGCATTACCAGTGACTGAACTGTCAAACACAGTGACCTAGTCATTCTTATCATACTTGTCCAAGAAACAGTTCTCAGTGTAATAACTTCCTCTACCTTGGGTACACATCTGCACTTTACTTCCAGCATATCCCACTCTCTTGCTTTTCCTTGGATCTCACTGGGAAATCCTAAATTAATTTGCTGGTCCTTTCTCATATCTTCAACTTCCTAATTTCAGGCTGCCCAATCACTCAATACTGTTAGCTGTTTTCTTCTCTATCTGCACTCATGCCCTAATAGAGTGGCTTTAAATACCAATCATGTTTATGAATCTCAAATTTGTATTTTGAGTCTAGATATCTTCTTTACAGTTCTACACTGTGTGTATTTTGTAGCTTATTTTTCTATCCTGATGTCCAAGATGGTTCTCAAACATAATCCCTCAGAACTTGTCATAGTTACTTTTTCTTGTTGCCAAGATAAAATACCCAACACCTAAAGTTAAAGGAGGAAAGGTTTAGTTTGGCTCACAGTTTGTAGAGGTTTCACTTCAGCTGGCTCCAGTGAAGGGTGGCCTGGCAGAGCGGAATCACAGAGGAGAAACAGTCTGTGGCAGGCAGAAGGCAGTAAAAACATCCAAGCAGCAAGCAACAAACTATAACAGCAGCTTCTTTCTGTCCCTTTGTATTTTATTTAGGGTGAGTAGTGCTTATAGAACTATACCTAACTGATCAGTGAACTAATTTGATAATCACACACCCTTAATCCCAGCATCACACATTCTAGACCCAGCTATCTCTTAGAAAGCCCCACCTATGATGGCATGAGCCTTTGTGGGGATGTCTAGACACAAGCCATAACAGAACTCCATTTCCAAATCAGAACTCCTAAATTCCCTCTACATTGGCTTTTGTAGTGGATTAACTAATGGTTAATTTGTAATGTTCAACTTAATTGAAGTGTATCAGCATGGTTCTGGATGTGGAAGGCCCACCTGAAGATTACCGCCAACAACATAAAAGGAGAACTGGAGGGGAAGATGGTGTGCTGTGGATTCTCTGGAGAATCTTGTCATGCTGGCTTTCCTGATATAGACTCGGCTGTTCTCATTATTGGAAGATCTCTGGTCCTTACCTTGAGCACCACTTCCTGGCTCCAGTGCAGATCCCTCAGCCTGCTGGCACAGATCCTTCATCCCTCTGGTGCAGATTTTCTAGCTTACACCACTGACCTTTGTGCCTTCCCAGTGAAGATCCTTGATACAGACTGTATCATGGGCTCTAAGCCTCCAGCTGGATTCACAGAGGACATTGCCATGGGCTGTAGGTCTTTAGCTGGACTCGTGCAGGACATTGCCATGGAACCAGGCCCTCAGCTGGATTCTTTGTGTCTCTAGTACGTGGACAGATCTCCTGCAGTCTTCTGCTTTTGACTCTTTGGGTGAACATTATAAAATAATCCTATAAATTTTGTGCCTATATTAAATCTTTTCCCTTGTAAACCCTGACTGCAATAGCTTTCTTTAAATTTTCCCATCCTAGTAATACAAAATAAAATTATCTCATATGTGAATGATAAATACTAAATTCAAGAGAACTGCTCTGAGGAAGAAAGGGAATAGGAGTGAGAAAGATTATCTAAGTGTTTTCAGCTGTACTGAAATGTCATACTTCCTTTAGAAATTATGAAGCAAGTATGGAAAAACTATTTAGTAGTCATCAAAACTAAGTTTTGGGTTCACAGATACATAATAATTATTGTTTATTTCTCTGTATATTTGAAACCTTATGAGTGAAAAAAGTGACTCATCCCTTTGCATAAAGGTGCTCATAGTCTAGAGTTCAGAGTAGAAAAACACACCCTATACTAATTTGTATATGGATGTTTTTGATGACTAGAAGAGCGAGTCCCACAAATCAGCTTTAAAATGGGGACTTTTATTATAAAGTCACACAAAGGACCTCTGCTAGAATCAAAGGACAGAAACCAAAGTGCAGCCAGAACTCCTGGGGACTGAATATGGGGCCTGGAAAGTAGCCAGAAACCTAGGCTACTTTTCATAGGAGCTTCAAGGTTGCTGCTTGTGTTCTCTAGCCTTTGCCCTCTTTGATTTTCTCCAGGGATCTTTAGTGTCTGTGCTGTACTTAGTAACTCCTTTGCATTATTTGTAAGATAGAACATAAAGTGGCCCCTCTGGCTGGCAATTTTCTTTTTTATTTTATTCAGATTCAAAAAGTGCAACATCTTTCCTTGATATCCAAAGAGGATTGTTTCCTCGACCCCATGTAGATGTCAAAATCCATGGGTACTCAGTGGCAGGGGCATCCTGAATAGTACTCAATGGTAAAATGGCATAGTGTTTGCATGTAACCTATGTACATTCCCCATATAGGTAACCTTCTCTAGAGTACTTATAAAATCTAACGCAACATAAATACTATGCAAATACTTGTTATACTGTATTGTTTTAAGGAGCAATGACAGAAAAGAGTCAGCATGTGTTCAGTACAGATAAAAGTTTTTTCCAGATATTTTTGATCTGTGGTTGGTTCAATCTACAGATGTGCATGCCAAGGACACAGAGAGCCAGATATAAATAAGTCATATGAACCATCATATTGAACCAGGTCTTATTTCCATGTCAATTCCATGCATAGGCCACTTCCTGTCCTAATCTCTTGTTCAAACTTGGTGGCCTTCTTAATGCAAATAGAAGCCCAGAGCTTTTTCCTTGAGCCAGGGCTATGGTTGATAACATTTAGTATGCCTAGAGTCATAATTATATACTAAATATTTTAGTGCTTACTATATTCCAAAGACTATACCAAGCACTTGCACTGATCATCCCACTTGCTTCTGACAGCAAATTTTTGATTTACAGATGAGAAAAACATCAGGAGGAAGCTAAGAAATTCATCTAAGGTCCCTTTGTAAGTGCCAGGATTCCCAAGGAATCTGAGCATAGCTGGTAAATTGACTGACATGTCTTGTTCTTCACTTCAGCCAGAGCAAGCTGCATCGGATGGAATCATAGAAATGCAAGCACAGGAGAAAGAAAAGGAAGTCACTGAAGTGCTCTAACAAAGCACCTGTTGAACTGCTGTAACAGAGACTTCAGAATCCAGTAATGTTCTCAAGTGACTTTGCAATCTTCACCATGTAACCCTTGAGGTTGCCTTAAGCATCTCTCTTACCCAGACAACTGGAAAGAAAAGGAGGGACATAAGACAAGGGCTTTGTCTTTAAGGAGGTGACCTAAAATTTACATGATCATTTGCACTTACGTCTCATTGGCCTAATACCAGCAAATGTGGCTGGAAATTGTAGTTTCCACATTCTCCATCCCTGGGCTTCTCAGCCACTTGTCCCAGTTCACTGGGGTGTCACCATTAGTCCAGAGGTGTTATAAGCCATTCATTTCTACCAATAAATAAGGTATTAAATATATGTATGTGCTATTGGATGGCCATAGATGGCCATAAACCCAGTAACAACTTCCCTACTACTAAAAGAAAGGGTTAATGAGCACTGGGGCCTGGGGTGCAGTGCATACACTTGGCCATAATGGAAGCATGGATTTTAGGAAGTCCAAACAGAATTCTTTCCTTTCCCCACCTCCAGATGATGCTAGCAACCCCCATTCACAATATCTTTTTCAGGACCATTCCGCAAGTTTTCCCTGAACAACTATCAAGGGTGTCATTCCCCAACACTGGCATTGCTGAAGAGGCCCTGGAGTGGCACACCTCTTATTCCCTTCTCTTTCAGCTACTGATCCAATTAAAATGAGCAATTCTCAGAAATTTAGATTGTAGGATCTTCTTTTCTTCCTTTCTTTGCTTCTTACCTGTCTGTTTTCTATCTATTATCTATCTATCTATCTATCTACCTACCTATCTATCCAGCATTTGTCTATTGCCTCTCTATCCCCTATCCTTTTTCTTCTTTGTGGTAGTAGAGATGGAGCCAAGCACCTCTTGCATGCAAGGTAGGTCCTCTGCCATTGATGACAGCTCAGCCCTGTAGAGTTTATTTCTGATCTACCTTTGGCAGGATAATTTTATACTGATTGCCCTTTAGCATGGTTGCCTTCCATCTCCCCTATGAAGGAGACACTCTCACCCCTGGCTTTTTCTCCAAGCTCATCTCTCATAGCTCCCATATCATACCCTCTCACAAAACACATTCTCTAGCCCTGGGCTTCTCAGCCACTTATCCCAGTTCACTGGGGTGTCACCATCAGTCCACAGGAGTTATAAGCAATTCATTTCTACGAATAATTAAGGTACTAAATATACATATGTGCTGTTGGTTCCTGTCACTTCATCTCGCCTTTTAAACGATGTGTCATGACTCAGCTTTTCTACTTGGTTTCTCTAATAGTAAAACCTTTTAAATGGGATATTATTTAGAACTCATCCATTTAAAATATCCTCTAAGTTTTTCTTTTAATGTCAAAATTTATGAAGAGCAGAAGATGAAAATTCAAGTGAGACATAAGGACATAGACATCTGACCTGCCCTCTGTCCTCTGGTTTCTCCCCGTGAGGCAATCACATTCACTGGTTCCTTGTACATCTTTCTAGAGAAAGAAGATTGTTGTTAGTGGTGTGTGCACACCAGAGGCATTTGCATCGTTCAGCGCTGCCAGCATGGGTGGAGGAGGCTGTGCCCATGGGAACAGTGTCTGCTCGGGAGTGGGACAAAGGTGCTTTCTCAACACACACTCTCACTCCACTCCCTCCTGTTCTTCCCTCCTTTCTCTATTTCACTAGAGTCATGCACACCTTCCTGAACATCTAGTTCAAATGTGCCCAGCCCTGCAAGTCCTGCCTGTTGCTCTGACCTTCCAGGAAGAACCATCACCCTCGTCTGCATGGTCACCCAGCTCCTTGTCATCACAGTTGGAATGCTCATCCTTCCTGTTCTTGCTTCTGAAGGTGCTTGATGAGAGAAATTCTTCATTCACAGCCTCCTTGAGTGCTCAGCACATAGTAGGAGCTCAGTACATTTTTGCTAGGTGAAAGTGTAAGGCACAGACAAGCCCTTCCCACTGGTGAGTGGAATCTAATTGAGATGTGATTCAATCCCAGGAGCCAGTCCTGGCTGGGCCCCTTCTCAAGAAGCTGTGAAGTTTTCACTGCAGTGCTGCAGAGGGCCTTGCTTATCAGGGCTCAGTGTGTGGTCTAGAATCCTGCTCACTGACATATTGCGATGCAGTATTTTAATGAGGCCTTAAGTAGGAGGCAGCCCTTGTCACATGTGATGGAATAGAGAAAGAGACGCTCTTTCTCTCCCCTTTCAAAAGTTATCCGGTATTTTGGAGGAGGATGCAAATATCACATCCCTCTCAGACACACAGACACAGGCAGAGACACATACACTGTGCCTTGGCTAAATATAACCCTTTGTAGCGACAGTATCTCAATAATTTTAAAGGGAAGAGATAAGGCAGGGGAGCCAAGTCTTTCATAATGAATGCAAGCCTATAGCTTTTAAACAGGGCTAACATATGGGCCACTGATGTGAATGTGAATGCAAATTAGATATTTCTGATTGCTTGAAATAAAGTCAGCAGAATCAGAGCCTCACACAGCAAATGGTGCAGCTTTAACTACGTCGGTGCCAGGTTAGAGACAGGAGTGCTTAACACATCCTCAGGGGGGAAAAGAAAGACTTTCAGGCTGGCATTTTGGACAGAGGCCTTTCTAGGTGGGGCATGCCCTTGGCTATGTCATTCTACTTCTTGTTTTATATTGCACAGAAATAGAATGAAGGCCTACTTTGACCTCTCAACTTTGTGACAGGTTATCAGGTAACAAAAATCTTGGGGTGGTCAGGAGTCTTTAGCAATCATTTTATCTGGTTTGCTTTACCCTGTGGCAACTAAGGTCATACTAGTAGTGAGAGGCACTGTCCCAGGGGCTGGAGATCCACAAGGGACCAGAACAGTTACTTGGCTCAAGGAGATCGCCAGTGTTGGAGGCAGGATCTCCCTTGTGTGACACCTTGATGGAAGTGATGAAGGTGGTCCTAGAAAGCCATAGGAGCACAGGTGTGGGGCTTCTCCTCAGGGAAGGTATGTGAGTGTGTTTCAGGCCTCCTAAAGGAAAGACTGCTGAGCTCAGCTGTAAGGGGCAAAAAAACAGCAAACCTATCAGAGAAAAGGATCTAGCCCGAAAAAAGGCAGAGTGAGAGGTCACTGGGTAGACAAACTGTGTAAGGTGAGGTGGGCTTGATGGCAGCACACCCAGCCGGCTAGCTCACATGGTTCCTAAAGCTGTTAGCTACAGGGACAATGCCAAAATAAAACCTTTCATAACGTGAGGCTCTTGCTCCATCGAAAGTTGGAAGTGACTGTCTGTTAGGGTGGTCTATGGAGACAGCCTCCTGCTCAACATCAGCCAAAAAACCTTGAGAACCAAGCTGGCCACACGGCCCCTACACCCTTGTGCTTTAGTCCCAGCCCTAAATCCCAGTTTCCACAGCTGACCACTTGTACAGGTTAAATGGTCAAAGCAGCTCAACACTTCAGAGTCCCTCTAGTAAATGTCAGACTCTCCCGGACACTTTTCCACTCTCTAACCCAGTGTTTCTCAACCTTGCTTCTACTGACGTTTTGAACAGGCTACTGTTTGCTGTAGGGAGAAACTCTCTAGATTATAGCATAGTAGTATCCTCCTTCACCTTGACATATGGGAAGCCAGTAGCAAGTCCCATCCCACTGATGGTGACAGTCAAAACGTTCCCAGACATTGCCAGATGTCTCCCGCAGGCGAAAGCATTCTCTGCTAAGAGCTTCACTCTGGCCCGTCCACCAAGATGCACTCTTTTAGGTAAATGCTCCTGACTCTGTTCCAATCCTGTGACCTTGATGAAGACTTGTGGATCTCATGTGACTTCTCTTCTCATAGAAAATGTGACTCAGATGGGATGTCTGGTTGAGCTGCAGCAATCAGAGCACTTCCAAATGCTCTTCTTCCTCCAGAGAAGATTTCGCTTTCTTCCCATAGTGAAGCTGGGCACCATAAGCCTGGGAACCAGTGGCAGCCTCATTACTGCCCATAGCCGTGGCTTCTCTAGGAATCAAGTTCAGGGGCAGTGATAACCTGGAGCAACATATGGATGGTATCTGAGCATCTGGAGCTAGCTAGCTGAAGATTTCCCTATACCTCTGCCCTTGTTGTGGTTTGCTGCCATAAGTATAACACTCCTCTTTGTACTGAGTTAGGTTGAGTGACTTCGGGTCACTTACACCCAAAACAGACCTAAGGACTGTATGATCCCATGATGAGGAAAGTCTAATGCCAGGAGAGCTGCCAAGTTAACAAGTGTTTCTGATGGTTTCTAGCATACAGTCAGTCTGGGAAGTATAACCTGGCTGGTTTAGGCAGGGCTGCCTGCTGGGCATAATTTTACTGCCCTGAGAAAAGCAAACTGACCAGAAATCAATTCCTGTGTGGTCTTAAACCTTGCACATATTTAATTTTGCTTACTCCCATTAAAATTTCTATCTCAAGAAATTTCACCAAATAAAACACTCTAGCTCCTATTTCTCACACTGGTGGGAGGGGAAACATGGAACCAAGAGATTTGAGCCCCTGAGGAAGACAGGTTTCCCCATTTTGTTTTCTTTTCTCATTCTCAGTGTTATTACTGTTTAGGCCTACAGCCAGTAGAGACGCAGCTTTCACTAGAGAGCAGGAAACCAACTCAGCATCCATTAAGAAGTCTGCTTCTTTTCTTCTGAATCCTCCTCACCACTATTGCTTACATTCCTTGGGACCTCTAAGATAACTCAATTCCGAGATGCTTTATCAATGTTTCTTAAGTATTGCTTCCAGCACTGAAATGGACTTGTATCAGATATTGGCAAAGTTTACCCCCATTTGGAGAATGTACTAGTCATTAGATCTGAGAAAGAATCACATTCTGTTTCCAGTTTTGAATTGTAATCAGTTATATTTTTTCAATTGAACTCAACAATAAATATTGTGCATCAAAGAGTACTATGGTCCAATTCGGTAGTACCAGCAATATTGAACAGCACCCTGTCTGCCCATGGTGCAGCCTCCAATTCCAATGGAAAATGAAAAGGCAGAGGAGGAACAATAGGCAAAGTGATGTGAATGTGCTTTGTCATTTACCCTGTCTCCAAATACCTCTTGTGCTATGTTTAACTTTCCTTGCTTTGAATAATCCTCATTAATCTAATTTCAGTAGTAGCATCCCCTTTACCTCCCTCTGTTCCTGTCATCATAATACCTGACTGTGTTTTCCGAAGGAGAACAACAACCTCTCAAGCATGGCTGAGACACAGGGGAAAAGGAATTAGCTGACACTAGCTAGCACCAGGCTGCCCAACTCTGTCTAATCCCATCCTTCCAAAAGGCCTGGACCTGTGTGCCAAGACTCTGCTGGTTAGGAGGGAAGTCTGTCCTGATTCCAGAAACAGCCCCCACGCTAGCTCTGCTCCCTGCAGTGGGAAGTTACCTAGCAAGGCTACAGCTGCAGAGCTGCTCAAGGTTCCTAGGCAAGCTGTTCTCATCCCCCAAACAAATTGTTATTCCTGCTAATACCTCATCTTGCTAACTATACATAAGACATTGCTCACCAGGTCTGGAGCTGCATTTGTGTTTTAAGGTTACTCAGGATTTATTTTAACCAGGCAGAGTAAGACACACAGATGTGAACAGTCACAATGCTAAGAAGTTTATACTCAAAGTTCCCTAGAAAGGAGAACAAGAGACAACACCCAGTGCAGGACACACGGGGAAGCCCAGCTCAGTGGGGAGTCAGAGGAAATGTTAGGAGACAGGGAATGTGAACATTTGTCATGGTTTTCATTGGAAGAAGAGGCAAGACAGGACATTCAGGCTTAGGATAGGTCAACTCAAATAATTTTAGCAGTAGGGGCTGTCCCTGTTTGTCTGGTACCTGGTATTGGGATGGTAAGGGCAGGTGAATGGCAGGCTGGAATATGACAACCTTATAAAACGGTGGTTAGGGTATTGATAGGTTTGGTTTGCATGTAAAAAGCAGTGCTCCCAACTGAGTTTTCTACCATCTCTGGAAGTGGTTCACCTTGTGGGGTCAGTGTGTGTGTGTGTGTGTGTGTGTGTGTGTGTGTGTGTGTTCCATCCAGGTTCAGTAAGGCCCCAGATGTCCCAGCATTAGAATGCAGAAAAAACAAAAGTCATGATTCTGCAAGCTCTAACGTGATGCTTCTCTGATCTTTTCTGGTTTGCTTTGTGCTACAGAATCCTTCACCCAAATAAAATCTTACTTAGCTGGTCAAGTTCTAGTTATTACAGAGCGATGCTTGAGGAAAATAAGGATCATTTCCCAGAGCTCGGAACACATAACCTCCTCCCTGCCCTTTTCTTGGGTGCTTCCTGAGGAGGAAAGAGAGACTGAGAATTAGGAGGGTGATGGCTTGAAAACGGTGTCTTGGAGGCTTCTCTTTGTGCTGCTTGCACCTCCATGCTGCCCGTGTTCTGGTCCTTTGTGCACACACTGTATTGCTTTGCTGGAGTTAACTAAAGACCCCCAGAACAGATCTCTCTGGAGTGTCCTGCCAGGGCACGGCTCCCACAGGACAAGGCCAGGAAGGGAGAGACATGTCAGTGCAAGCCAGGATTTGCATTAATACTATATTTTATAGGGACATCTTTGGGACTCAAATCACAAAAATCTCCGTGGAGTGAAAGTGAAACAAGAAGGAGTCTCTAGTTTAGATTAAAATGCCCTGAGCAACCCTTTCTGTTTCCTTCTCCCTCAAGTCACTTGTGAGTCTGAAGTCACATCTTCCTCCTCCAGGGGCTGGGAGAGCCCTGTCTGATGATGAGTCAGGAAGCCATGGTCGAGGAAGAGCAAGACTTGCCTCAGTATCTAGGCCAGAGGCATCATGCTGACCTTCCTCTGGCCTTCTCACAGGCTACCTTAGTCCACTAACTGCAAGAAAGCACGAGAAAGAAGAAAGGAGATATATATTTCACCATCATTGGTGTCATCATTTCCTTCAGTAATACTGTTAATAAAATTAGTACTGTTATTTTATTGCAATTATCAGTTTTCCCCAAACATCACTTTCTTGTTTCCAGGCTATTATCTCTAATGCAAATTCAGTGTTTCTTTACCCTGAAATGGCTGGAAGGAACAGTAGCTCTCTGTCCTGCTAATCTGAATTTTCTGAGTCTGTGTTTTCTGAAGTAATTATAGTGATGAGGTGACACTGTTGTTATTTCTCCTTTGACTTTTTGCATCCCAAATTTAGAGGAGAGCTGAAAGCATGGGCTGACTAGTAAGTTTACCCACTCATGAGATCATCCCATGGCCTCCAGGAAACCTCATCTTAGCCAAATATATGTACCCGAACCTCGTTAAGGTCTGCGGCTTATAAGTTGTAAGTCCAGGGGAAAGTTATTGGAATTCTCAAGAGTAAATTCCAGTCTGCCACTTCCATTGCAACTCATGGTGAGGAAAAAGAGACAGACATATCTGCAGTTGTGGGGAGCCAAGGGGGTCCAGAGTCTAGGTGAAACAAAGGCCAACCAGAACAAAAGCCACGACCTAGAGCCAAACCCAGGTTTTATTTATTCATGAAGAGGGAAGCGGCTCGGGGTGGGTGACTGTGAGAATGGTGGGAAGTACGTGGGTACTGTGAGCTGGGCTAAGTAGGAGGAACAGTGTCACCTGTGCAATACGCAGTGAGAGGTATGCAGAAAGAGTACTGTATTCCGGTAACGGGTAGCCTCTAAGTTTGGAGGAATCTGCATAACACAGTCTGTGGAAGTATCTTGTGTTTTGGGTCAGTTGCTTCAGCTCTGATGCTGGCCTTAATTGTCCTGGGACATCACTGTCTCTTTCTCAAAGCTCCATCCCAGCTGACAGTGTCTCTCAGCCTAGCTTGAGCTTAGTAGGAGGGAGCCTTAGGAGGGGCTACACACAGACCTGCCGCTTTGCTTCAAAGGCTACACATGGGCACCTTAGCTAGACCCATGCCAGTCGAGGGGGTTAAGCATCTCCCTAGCCAGCTCTGTGCATATCAGTAAGTGGGAGGAAGGCAAAGGTGAACCAAAATGGAGACAAATTGTCTTCTTTCAGGCGGAGCCATCTCGGTGGTCCTCCACATCATCTCATCCTGCTCTTAGCACTCTGAGGAATGAAGGACCATTTTTTTTTCCTGATTGAACTTCTGTGTGTGTTCCTTCCCATTTCCTTTTCTTGTGGGAAAGGATTCATTGTGAGGGAAGCATGGCTTCCTAAACGGCATCGGAGTTAGAAAATTATTCCCCATTTTTGTACCATAAAACTTCCAGAGTAACCTTGGAAACAATGGTACCTGACACACTACTTGGTAGTTGGTGGTCAGTTTTGAGGACTGTAACACTTTTGCTTTATTTATTCTTGACTCTGAGTTCAGTACTGTGTTCCAAAAAGTTTGAAGGACTTGTCAGAAGTCTAACTTCTGAAATAGTAGATACTACCCTCTTTTCCATGAAGCTGCCCTTTTGAAATGTCCTGAGTGCATGGAAAGTGCCTATGTTCAGGACTGATTATGTACTATGTGAAATTGCTGTCACATTACCCCAGCAGAAACCTGAGATGGCAGACCCAGGGTGGTGCATTAGAAAAAGCACTGGACAAAGTTTTATAGAACAGGCTTTATAATCCAGATGTTTTTATTTACTGGATACGTGATTTTAAGCACTTTTTTTCATTTACATTAGTGTAAATGTTAAATGTTCAAATGAGATTATTTATATAAAATGTTTGAAATTTACAGAGTAGGACTCCTACTTAGGTTGGTATTGTGTATAATTATTTAAAATTAAGGCAGAACACATGCAACTCAAAACTTACTGTCTTGGCTTCTCAGATAATCTAGAAAATCAGAAGTTAAATGTAACTCATTTGGACAGGTAGCTGAAGCAGAAAACAAGCTCATGTGGAGAGGAGAGGAGCCACTCCTGAACAGATAAATAATGTTAGAGGGAAGTGGTTGGTGATGCATTGCATTATGTTTCCAGGCTTGACTGGTTCTGGAATTGCACACCTTATACATCTCCAAAAATACAGGGGCAAAAGTTTAAGTACATAAATACAATTTGAGGGGTGTACAATAAGATGACACAAAAGTTAATTTTGCAAATATTTTTAAAATACTTTCTCTAGTGTCTATTCAATTATGATTAGTATCCTACCATTCTGAAAAAGTTTCAGACTCAGAAATGTCTGAAACTCACTGATGTAAAGAACTAGCCCAGAAATTGGTCAGGGGTGTGAAGAGGATATTCTGAGATACTCTGTACATCTGTGTATGTGTGTCATTTAAAAATTACTAAGTGACAGAAGTCCACATGACATAAGAAAGAAACTAGCTCAATCACTTTGTGATCCATATAGCAAACTTTATTTTCAAGATGGTAATTGATATCAAGGTCAAATTATAAATCTGTACTGTCCAATATGCTGGACCAATATGGCGGACACTAGCCACATGTGGCTATTGGGAACTCAAAATATGACTAGAGTAATAAAAAACTAAATTTTAATTTTCATTTCATGTTAATTAATTTAAATTTTAAAATGGATTTTTGATTCAGTTACTGGAAAGTTTTAAGCACATTTAGTGTAATTTGGCTATGTTAATCCTACTTTTTTCACTGTCTAAATACAGATCAATTATTTCTGAGGAAAATTTAGCATCTGAATTGAGATCTGCTGTAAATATAAAGTACACATCAAATTTCAAGACAATGTGAAAAACTAATGCAAGCATTTCATTAATTTCTATATGGGTCACTTGTCAAAATAGTATTTTAAACATATACAATGGCCTGGGGATGTGGCTGAGTGGTAGAGTGCTTGCCAGGCATATTATAGACCTTGGGTTCAATCACAAGCATCACAAAAACATATTTTAAATATACTGAGTTAAGTAAAGACTATTGAAATTAATTATACCTATTTATTTATAATTTGTTTTAACATCACTACTAAAAATTTAATTACGTATGTGCTCAGATTATATACTTGTTGGACAGTGCCACTCTAGAGAACAAAACAGATGAGATTGAAAATATCATTTTTGACTTTGGGTCTCTTGATTTTTGCTCTGAACTATGTTGTTTCTCTAGAATATTTTTACTTTCTCCATTATCTTGCAAAAGCTAGATGTGGACTTTCAGCACAAGTAATACTAATTTTTTTTAAAGAAAACAATGGCTGGATTAGGCGCTCTGTTTGCTCTTTTGTCTATTTTCCTTTGCTGGCTCCTTATTCCCCATCCAGACTTGCTTCCAATGGGCCATGCTAATTGTGACTCTTCCTTTCATTATCTGCACTGTTGCCGTGAAGTTCACCATCATTCCCTACAGAAGGGGATGCAATTGTGCCTATGGAACTCAATCATGGCCATGCAAGTTGATCTCGCAAACAAAACCTGGGCAAAGGCGATGTCTTTCTTTGGTTAAATTAGTACATGTTTGTAGTATATAATCTTTATTTTCCTTGTGGGTAGCCGGTTCATGTAGATAAAATATTTTAATTCCTCTTTTTCATACTCTTTTCCTTCCCTCTCTCTCCATTCTTTTCATTTCTTGATTTGCCTTGTTTTTCTTTCTCTTTTGTACATGTTTGTAACATAATGTTTACATCCCTTGTGTCTAGTCTATCTCTTGAGAGTGGAAATTCTAGAGCTGCATGGGCTTTGACATGCTTCCTTTTTTCTCTGCCATAAGCCCAGGTGGAGATTGCAAGGTCCCAGCTGGAGCTGATCCATCAGTCTGGGTCCTGGGGTGAAGATGTCTGCAGCAAGCTGCATGAGTAAGAACAGCTTCTTGTGTAGGAAGCCCCTGAGGTGTGGGTCTGTGTGTTCTCGCAGCACATCCTAGTACTCATGCTCATAAGCATTAGAAAAGGCAGTTGGAGGAAAGGCGAAAGAAGAGGAAACGGGACTGGATGTCAAGGAGGTAATTACTGCTATTTTATAGAGGTTTGTAAGGACCAAAGCAGGCCACATCTGAATGACTTCATATAAGCCCAGGAAGAAAAGTAAAGAATTTTCAATGCCCAAGATGACAGCAATTACACTGAGTTTTTCTTTCTGGGGATAAAGAGACTACTTCTGACCTCACATAGCTATAGTTAAAAGACCCTGAAAGACAGATATAGTATGGCTAATAAAGATCACGTGATTTTGATGACAACCTGATCTTGGTGGAGAGGAGAGGATCTGCCAAGTCCTCTTGATGGCAGAGATTGTACATATTGCCACTTTGGGGATTCCTGAAGTGTATTATTTTTTCCATGTCTTGGCCATGGCCAGATCCAACATGCTTGTTCCAAGTAAGGCTCAATGTAGTTTTGAAAGAAGCTTAGATTTCAAATAGAAAGAAATCTCAATATTTTTACTGTTGCTTATGGTAAATGATATTTGAAATAAAGGTTGCAAAAGAAAAATAGAGTTGGTGACTCAGAGGTGTTTTTATTTCATTTGGGTATTGTTTAATTGTCCAAGAAGTAAAAATTCATGTGCAAACTTTTCAGCAGGAAACAAAGAAGTAAAAATCTCCCTCTCTCTTCTCAAAACAGCCTGATTCTGTTCTTCAGAAGTATTACTTTTGTTATCTTTTACCTTCCGGATGTTTTAATGGCTACATCAGATGCAGATATAGTAACAGATGTGTTTAGAGGTACAGTTATGTTTTAATACTATTTTTAAAAGAACACAATGGCATCATACTCTGTAAACCCTTCTGTGATTTTCTCTTATCATACCACAAGTGACCATAGGCACCCAGCAGCGAGCACGCTTCCTACTGGGTACATAACATTCCTCCGCCTGTATAAACTATAATTTATTCAATCTCCTTTGGATGGTAATTTAGGTTGTTTCCCATATTTTTACATCTATTTAAAAAATGCAATGAGCCCTTTTCTCTGTCTTCCATCTCTATATCATTCTGCATAGGTTGTTTTTTATTTGTGTTAATATATCTGTATGAGAAATTTAAAAAGGAAGTTCAAATAAATAATACCTTTTAGAAATGTTAAATAAATATTGTCAAACCATGTCACAAAATCTAAATGAACATATTCCCTTTTGCCTATCTCAAGAATTATGATTTCTTCTAATTTCTGCCACTATGGTTTTATGAGAGGTAGTGATATCTTATTTGATATAATTTGCTTTGTACTATGTGTGCATATAAACTTCATATCATGTACTTATTGAACATCAAAAAGCAAAAGGATAGCAACGGTACAGTTACCCTGGAAATGACCTCAACTTAATGACTGGGACCTGGAGTTCTGTGGAGAATGATTTCCGACCCTCTACAGTGAGATGCAGGATATATCACCTCTGCATATCCAGCACTTAGTTCAGATCTCAGCATATAGGAGACATTCCTTCAGTGACATTTAATCCATGAATAAAACATTTGTATAACAGTGTAAGTAAAAGGTAGGAAGGTAGAAAAATTTCAAGTATGATATTTCAGTACAAGATTTTAAAAGAAAACTGTAAAAGTTATAGGCAAGGTCCAGTTAATATGTGGTGACTAGCGCAGTGATACAAGGCCTCATTATTGGAAGGGTCCTACACTTATTTGATGGCTTGGAATCCCTGCATTTTCATTTTGTGCTGGACCCTGCAAATTATCTAGCTGTTGCTTGGTACAGATGGTAAAAATAAGTGGGAAATTAAGCATTTAGAAAATGTTTGGAAGGATAAAGTTGTGCTGAAGGGTTATATCTGAAAGAAAGTGAGAAATTGGGCCTTTGAAGTCTTAGTCACCTGCTAGCACTTAAACTGAAATAGATCAGTACATATCATCTCTTCTAATCAGTGTGTTCAGATTAAGAAACAGGATGACAGCTGACCTATAACAGTAATGGATTTATTTCTATGATTATATCAGAAAAACCTCAGTGTAAGCATCTGTCTGTTAAGTGAAGATTCAAGAAATAGAAAAAGAAAATTCATCCAGTTGTTTTCAATGGCAGCTATAATCTAGGCTGCAGTTACAATGATTACGATAGAAAGAACTGCAGTGTGCAGAGATTAATGTTTTACTCATTTGGAATTTAACTGCAAGTTCATATTTATCTTTTGATAATAAGTGATATTTATCTACCTCAGTAAGTAAATGGAAATTGTCATTGAGACTGAAATTTAACAAGTGGCAAAATGGAGTCCATTTCTATGTAGCCATCATTTTATACTTAGACACACGTATTCATATATGCATTGATGCATGCATATATTTATGTAACATATTAATTTGGAAGTGGGAGCAACCTGTGCCAAGCATCTTAGTTAAGGGAAAGAACATGGTAAATTCTGGTCATTTACTGACAAAGGAAACGTCAAAATAGGACCAGACTCATATTGCGAAGATCACAATTTGATTTCAGAAGAACACAAAAAGTTGAATTCCAAATGGCTTAGACGTGTTTAAAAGGAGATTAATAACTACTCATGTGTATTTGGAAATAAAAGAGATCTCAGGTCTGGAAACATGAATTTTAAGTGACTTATGTATTTAATTGGTCGCTGAATTCTTGGCCAACAAAGACATCATCTTAGCAAAGAAAATATGAAAGAAGAAGAAAAGAGGTTAGGAATTTATTGTTGCAGAATGGCTATGTCTGCCTATATGACTAAGAAGGAAAGGAGGGCAGAAGGTGGGAGGAAAACCTGAAGTGGGTTTGGAATAGACACCAAGGGAAGAGATTATTTTAGGAAGAGGATATGGTTAGTTGTGCCAAAAGTACTGGCAAGTTCAATCACATGAGAACAGAAGTGTCCATTGGGTTAAGTAGCACAAAAGTCATCAATATTGAAAGAGCTCTTTGGGGACAGGCCACTGAGAGTGATTTGAGGAAGGAGTGGGATAATTCTAGTGAAAGTTGTTTGCTCCTTTCTCTCCTTCTCTTCTTTCTCTTATACAAAGTGCAAAGACTGGTGTTAAAGGAGCCTCCATTTTGCTCACTGTCTTTATTGTGAAAGCTTGAGATGAATTGTGAGGTACCCAGGAAGAGCCCCATTTCTTATTTTAAAACAAAGAGGGCAAGGTAGAAAATGTGACTTGCTGGACTTCTGGCCCTACACCAAGCCCTAGCCTGGGAATGATGCTTGGGGTTAAGGGAGCCACTGAGTAAGTGGCGGAAGCACTGCAAAGAGCTAGGAGCAGTATTCAGCGTCTTACACAAGGGGAAGACCTCACCTATGTGTCCCTGCTGAGACTCCACTAAGAGAAAAGTGTGTGACCAGTACATTCTCCATGGAGAGACCATGTGCCTTGTAGAATTAATGCAAAGCTTGAATGATTTTTGAATTTTTGAACAATTGAATTAATGCAAAGCTATGTGTTCCAGTTGTTACCAAAAACCAGAGCCTGTGGATGACTAGGTCACACAATGGATCAAATGGTCTCAAATTTAGACTTATGTCCTTGACTCCAACTGAGGCAATGCACATAATCTCAGAAATATACAAACAGGAGTGGAAAGAAAACATCTGAGAACTACAAGTCTGTTATGGTTTGTGTCTGGATGCCCCCCCAAAGGCTCAGGCAGTCATGGGGCAGACTTGTAGAGTTTATGATTGATTCATTTGATTCATGGTCCAATGTTGGATTATGGGTGTGAGTGTTACACCTGCCCTGGAGCGGGTAGTTTGCATACAGTGTAAGGGAGGGAAAGAGGCTGCGTGTTGCCACTCCTCCCTTTTGCTCTTGTTGCTTCTGCTGATTTTTGCTACAATGAATGATTGCCCTATATCATGTGCCACTCTGCCTTGGAGCCAGCCTCCACAAACTGGAAGCTAAATAAACCTTTCCTTCTTTAAATTTGGGCATCAGGTATTTTATCTCAGCCAGGACAGAAAAATAACCAAAATGAAGTCTGTGTTCTATTCCCTATCACCTCAGCCAAGCTACTGGACATTTCTGCCTCAGTTTCCTTGTCTTAAGAATATCATGCAGTAACAGAACTACCTCATAAAGTTGATAGGAAAATTAAATGATGTAATAATATATGAGAAGTGCTTTTGTATTACCTAGAATATAGTTAGCCCTCAATAAAATAAGCTGCTATTTTTAGTATTCCCAGATACTTGTGAACATCATGACTACACTGTATTATATTTCCAGCTTGAGACATGAATTCATTAGTTGTAAATATTTTAGAAAGACCATCATTCCTGTGGCCCTACTTTGACAGATACTTTTTTTGTTTTTAAGCATATTGGAGCTTTAAAATAATGCAAGTGGTTTGAATTGCTCTCCATCTCTGAGTGGACCTGAGAATGGTCACTAGAGAGGAACTGCATACAGAAATCAGGAGGGAGAGCAGGAGGTGATGGAGAACCCTATCTCTGTCTCCACATTTTGTAGCGATCCCTTGAACCCTCAGCCTCTGTTCTTTAAAGCCCATGTGATATGATGGTAAAATGTCTGTTGCTGCTACTATTGATGTCAATAGCATTGTTTTTAAAGCAATCTGTACCATGAGAGACTGTTTTTAATCACTTGACCTACAGGCATGTCTACAGGGAAATAGGTAGGCAGAGTGCTGCTTTGAAAATGGCTATATTAAAAATCTACTGACAGAGTCGTCACTCACAAGAGATATTAAAGTTTCTATTGCTTATCAAGTACAATTAGAGCTTGGAGGCTAAGACTGAAGTGTCTAGGGAAAGGAAGGAAAAAAATATCTTGTCTGATCTAGTTTGATGGTCAGACAGAAAACTAATTTTTCATAGAAAAAAAAAGGAAGCCTATAAGAAAAGATTAATTACTAAACATTAAAGATAGCTACTCACCCCAGATTTGTTGGCCTTTGGAAATTTAGCATGGATGAAATTTGTATTGTAAGAGCAATGATAGTTTTGCTCCTTTTTAATATTGTCAAGTGAAAACAATATTCATGTTAAGTGATAGTACTTACGAGCACCAGCTAATTTTCTCTTAGTACCCCCCCTGGAATAATAAGGGAACTACGGCAGCACTTAGCAAAGCTAAAGCTTCAGATACAGTGGGGAAACTAGTTCACAGTGAATTCCATGGGGAGAAATCCAGGCCCAGGTGCAAGTGGGGGCAGAGAAAGAAGGTAAGAATGATTCCAATTCTGAGGATCCGGACCAGGAAGCTCTATCTTGACAGAGAGCCATCCTCACAAGAGTGGTCTTATCCGCAATGACCTGGGAGGGGAGTGGCAGAGAGAGCACATGGCAGCTCTCATCTTGGCACTTGGTCTTCCCACTCTAACTTTATACACATTTAAGTTACCTGGAGAATAGGTATTACAGGACCACTTTTAAAATGAGAAAATGGAGGCTCAAAGCTGGTAATTTGGCAGGAATGAGAGGAGGTGGTGTTCAAGCTTAAATCACTTCACCTCGTGATGGAACTTCTCTGCTCCCCTCTACTTGCCCCTGGCCCCAGTCTAAATACCTCTTTCTTGCAACTCATGCAAGTGCTTTTAAATTAGAAGGTTACAGAGACGAACCACGTGCAATGTCTGAATCTGCATCATAGGATAAGAGCTCTCTGCCACTGACTGTTCAATTAACCCAGGTGTAATCAGTCTATTCCTGCTGACATAATTTGCCATGTCTGCCCCACTGTAATTAATTAGTTAATTGACTAATATCTGGCTTGCTTATAAAAGAGCACAAACTAACAAGCTAAAAATATTACAGAAGCAATGAAAGGGAGCAGAATAAGACATGAAGAAAAGCTAAAGACAAACAGCAGTTCTTACTAATACTTGACTAAGTATGTGACTTTGCTCTGCTCAGTTGTAAGGCTCTTCCTTCTTTATTTTCCAGGGTCTTGCTAATTCTTCTACTTGGGCTCCATCCAATTCTGGCCCACCATGGGCTTTATAGAGTTAGCTGCTCTCTACTTCCTTAAATAAGAGATTTATTGCCAGTGACAGAAAATGGTCCATTATCCCATGATAAACTAGCTCAAGCTCCAAATTTCCCCCTTACTGTTGAAATGCTGGCAATAAAAATAATTCTTTCAATGCTTTTTCTATGTGTATATATAAAACATTTTGCAGATTTGGAAATACAGCATGTACATCATTTCTTATTCTGTATTGTTTCCCTCCACATTGTATTGTTACATGAGGTGAAATTCTACAAAAACAATTGAGGAAACAATTTTAATTAGTGTTTTTAAAATTGTGAAACAAATGTATTCATATGAAAGACATCCCGGGGGTGTATAAGGGTTTGGGCTGGTGCTATCCTCACCCAGCCATGTCTCATTCCCAGCACACTTCACTAACATGCTTGCCAACCTTAAACAGAACCTCTTGCTATGAAGGTAAATCTCTCTCTGGGGTCTGTCTCTTGCTGCCAGTGTGCTATAACTGAGTTGCAGAAATTGATGCAACTTCTCTTAATTTAAAACTGGATTCCTTTCTCTCCCTTGACAGAACTAACTATGAAACATTCCCCCTTTCCCCAGAACTATGGCTGCTAATGGTCAGTTTTGCTGCTTGGCCATTTTATGACCATAACATTGTGAAATTGGAGGAAGTACTCTACCAGTTTGGTCTACCCTTGGGCCTTTGGTGGGGTGTATGATCCATCTTAGCGCCATGTCCACATAACCTGATAAAGGCAAACTCTAAGCAGCAAGCCACCCTAGACTGTCCCAGGGTCTACAATCACTTGTCCTTGCTCCTGAACTACTGGCTTCAAATCCTTGACTCTGAATCTGACTGGGATCTCTGCTTCTGGCATTCTTTACCAACAAAGATATATATGACTTATTATATTGCATAGTTTTTGGTTGGTTCATGTACATGGTTTTCTGTGTTTTCAGTTACACTGTGAGTGTCTACCATCTTAACCTCATGGCCTGTGGCATTTCAGGTCTGTGGCATTTCAGGATGATCCAATTCTACCTTCTCTCCTGTTATAGAGTCTAATATTTTGTGTATAAATGTTATTGGGGTCTTCAAAATTTATACTGAAGCAAAGCATTACATCCCTGCCAGTCTCCTACTGTCCAGATCTGGAGATTTCACCGTGGTGGGACAGAAGACAGCCCACATTGTTCTGCAAGGGAGAGAGACCACGTGCTGGTAATACTAACACTGACTTTATATTACCCACTGCTATGACTATCACTGCCACCACCATGTCCCTACCTCCTGTCTCAAAGTAATTCTGGGGTGACTCCAGTACCTTTCCAGCCTGAAAAACTCCAGAGATAGGGCTGCAGAGGATGAACTGGCTTGCCAGGCAGATTGCACTGGCAAAAAAGCACAGAATTGATAGCATCTCTGAGAAAGTTTTGTATAGCCATGGTTCTCTGCTTCCTTGGGGGATAGGGCAGGTTAGCTGAGTTAGCACAGAATTCTACCTTAGTAGCAGCAGGACAAGTTCTCAGAGTTCAGAGAATTCCTTTAGGGAGGTCCCTATGGTCCCTCTAATTCATGGTAGTGTGAGTAAATGGCCCACCTTTCTCTAACATTGTATCTTTGACCCGGGCATCTACTTCTAGGAATTTGTACTGTAAGAAATTATTGGACAAGTATGCCAAAGGAGTGACTGGTAACTGTAAGAATGCGTATGGCAGAGTTGGCCATAAAAACCAAAGACACTTGAAGAGGGAGAGGGGGAAAAACAGACAGAGGAGAGAATTTTAATGTCCCACAATATGGAATTGGTTAAATAAACCATGGTCCATCTGTAAATGAAATACTATAATGCTATGCAACTTTTAAAATGATTTAAATGCAGCTTCTTCCCTGGAATATGTTCTTGTTATATTGTTAAATTAGAAAAAACAGGTTACCAAACAGTCTCCTTTTAAGGATCTGCATTAAATGTTAACGGTGGTTAGCTGTGGGTGGTGTGATTTCAGATGACTTTTAAAAATTATTTTTGTTTGTATGCTTTTTTAAAAATCATCTACAAAAACATGCATTGCTTCTGTAATTACAAATGACAATCAAAGAGGAAACCAAAGAGTGGAACGACGGCCATTCTAATGCTGCTTTGAAAGCGTGAGGAGAGAGAGGCGCCTAGAGACTCAGACACTTCGACCTTTCTTTCAAACATTTTATCTCCAAATCAGGATGAGCAGAGAAATCCGTGTGAGAACCTCCTACTCACCAGCCACTGCCTCCTATAAGTCGCTGGTGCTGGAGTCCTCGGCCCACAGACCTGGAAATGAGTTTCCCAGAACCGGGCAGAGAGGCTCCTGGTATTTAGCAGCAATATTTGCACAGCGCTACCCAGAGGACGATGCAGGAAATGCGACTAGTCCTTCAGCATTTTGGCTTGTGGACCCCTAACAGATTCTTTTGTGATCTAAGGAGGGCGCTCTTGTTCGCCAACGCTGATGTCAGGAAGCCATACACTCTCACCTCTCCAAACACCAGAAAAACGACCTAGAGCGTGTTCGAAGTGCAGCTTCAGGTGTTCCAACCCAAGGGAATCCACGTCTCCGAGATTGGTTCCTGGGAATCTGTATGTTTAACAAGCTACTCATGCGACCCTTCTCATTAAAAGGTGGCAGGCAGCTAGGTCTCTCATGTAACTCCATCCTCCCTGTGTCCCTGTCAGTTCCTCCACCACTGGGCCAATTCCTTTCTTCTTTCTGGAGCAGGTGGTGGCCTGGGTGGGAATTTGGACAAACTGAACTCCATGACCAACTTCATGAATTCCTTTCTTTATTCTCACTGGAAGACACTGTTGGTAAACGACCACAGCCACAACACCCCAGGATTCTGCACCTAGAGGACGCAGGCAACTGAGTAGGGATCATATAGTATGATGGGATACCAGGCCTGAGGATGCGGAGGATTCAGAACTGGTAAGAAAATTTGTGTGCCTACGGCTCCAGTTGTGGGGAAGACAAGGGGCTGTGAAGTCAGTACAGAGATAGAGTGATCCTATTTTATAGCTGAGAACACAGAAGAATTCAAAATGAAAATAATCTGCTATTGTTGCCATCTCTTCATGAGTAGAATATTGGCTGTGGCTCTACAACCCAGCCAGGCTGCTTTCTTCGGCTCTGCAGTCCCAGAGAAAGGGACCTCTTACTGCATTAGATCCTACCCAGGGACACGCATACATACATGTGTGTACACCTTTGGAAAGACTGAGGCCCCAACTGAACCCCTGATGTGCTTCCATCACTTGTGACATGAAAACTCCTACTCCCTGAAAGAGGAAGAGAGAGACCAGGACGGGTACACAGGCAAGGTACTGAAATCTAAGACTTTCATCATTACTGAGAGAAAATGCCTTCATGAAGGGCAATGGGAAAACAACACAATGAGTAGGCTGTGTGATGCCACTGCCAGGAAGGCATCCAAAGTGATGACAGCCATATTTTAGGAAGTCTCCTCCACTTGCACGTTTGTTACTTGGATACACTGACAAATACCACCCTGGAGATCATCCACGCTCCTTCTGAGGTCTGTCTGCTAAGGCTTGATGACAAAAAGCTAGGGGCTTGGAAAAAACACCAGGTTTCTCGTGTGATGAAAACTAGGCAGTGTACATTAATGAAACCATTCAGTGCCTTCCTTGTAGGATTCCAGAACATTCTCAATTGCCCTTTGGTGTACCAGCTGCCTCTGTACAGTCTCTCTCCCAAATGTTACCCCACTGCCTGGACAGAAACCATCATCAGTGCCTTGTTCTGCTAAAATAAAGATGATTGGGGGCAGATGGGAGGGGAAGTAAAAAGAATCAAGATGCAATAAAGAAATGCACCAATTCCCCACACTGAATGTATTTATTATGTACTGCAAGCATAGACTCATAACAAATGAAAATAAAATAATGATGATAAACACATCTCCAAAAATTACAGACTGCAATATAACCAGTGGTTCCACCGAGATGACAGCTAAATTGAAGCAGTGATTTCAATGACTCAGTCATGAGAAGTGAGGAATGAAAATAATGTGACACAACGGCCCCAAAACCCGGTCGCCCATCTCTGACAACGCCAGCCTTACAACCGGTTTCAGACCAAGTTAAAAAGTGCGTAGGTCAGCACCAAGATTATTTGCTTAGTGGAACTTGTCTGTCTAAAACTTTCTACAGACAGAACCTCAATGCACTAGTTCCCTACCCGTGTTACAGCAGCCAGGGTAGAGACCTTCAGAGAATCTGTTCATCAATGTCTGTTTCAAATCTCCCAAGGTAGAGACGATTATTATCTCACTTAACACAGGAAGAAAGTGAGACATCTACAGCGACATTTCACAGCAAGAGCCCTAGATTCAGCTAATTGAAGCCTCAACTTTCTGATCTTTAAAATGGAGATAAACCTACATTATCCATGTTACACAGAAATTAACTAGTTATTTTATCTGGAGTGTTAAGTAGTAAGTCAGGTAAACAGTAAGTGCTCAAAAAATAGCTTCTTCTCCTGACTTGCTGGCCCAAAGTTACTTTTCAGGAAAATGGCAGAGCCAGGTGTTCCAAGAGCTAGTTCAGGAATCATTCCATGCATTCCTTCCTGCCTGGTCCGCATCCTCTCACAGCCACTGTGGAAAGAACTTCAGACTCCCATATGGAGATTCAGATTCACCTTCATGACAGACATTCTTGCAGAATTAATTTGCAGCATTGCCGAGGTGAGGTGGTGGATGTGAGTGATTTTTTACAGTGTTACAATAATTTATCATCTTCTCTTCAGAAGCCATCCTCTGGCTGGCAGCTCTAAAAACCCTACAGTCGACGAGAGAGCAGTGAACAGAAATATTTTCAAGAGCAGATGGGACGTACCTTCACAACGCAGGATTGTCCCACTGAAACTGGGACATCTGGCAACCCTAAAAAAGCCCAAACTAGATGAAATAAAAATTATGAGATGGAGAAGCAGAAAAATATGTCTTTGCATTGATTAGCAGGGAATGTAATTAATCTCCTTCAACTCCCGTTTCAGTCCTGTGGTGTAAAACAAGGCGAAATCGCAGTCTTCACTGGGTCCCCCTGTGACAATTCTTACGTGATCATTTCAAAGTAGTGTGAGTTTTAAAACTTCACAGAAATGCCTCCCCTTCTCTTGCCTGGAACTATCCAGGGAGCCATCAAATTCACGCCTAGCTTTCCTCAGTACAGTGCTCTCTTATTAGCCTGGCCAACACCAGGGAAGAAGCTTCAGCTGAGTACAATCCAGCAGGCCAGCAGGTTTTACAGTTTTACTAGAAAACTAAAGAAATAAATCTTCCTTTTTTGTTAGGTGGTTTCATTCTCTGTTGCTGTGTCTCTGTCTTTCTGTCTGTCTCTGTCTCTGTCTCTGTCTTTCTGTCTGTCTGTCTTGAACCCAGGGCCATATGCATGCTAAGCATATAGCTTGTTACTGAGCTACATACCCAGGTCCTAATTTCTCATTTTGTAGAGTTAAAAATCAGAAGAGCAAACCAGCCCCAAGAGAAGGGGAAGGAGAGAAATTCTTGCCCCTTCCATCTTTCCTTCCACCTTTGCTCTTAGCTCCCAGATCCCACCACGCTCTCCTTGTTACACCAGCCTTTCCTTTCAGCTCCCAGGCTGGTGCTGATGCAATGTCCCCTCCTCTTCTTCCTCTGCCCCTCTTGGGCCTGGAACAGCACCTGAAACACTTTAGGGACAGAAAGTGTAACACTTGGGGCTGGGACAGGCCTCACACTGACCAATAGCTGCACTTGAGCTGAAAAGGGGTTAGCAGCTGTGTTCAGGTTAGCGCCTGTGCGTGGGCAAGCCAAAACCAGGGTCAAAACTAAAACTGAATAACTCAATCCCTTTAAAGCCAAAAGTCCACTCTTATGAAGGTATTTAAGAAGTATGAATTTCTCACTGAATTTGAGTTTGTTTTCCCCAATGTGCACTTGTGCCCACTTCTTTGATTAGAGAAAAGCTATGAACTGAATTGTGCTCTCCACTCACCCCAAATTCATGCTGATGCCCTCGCTGTCCAGTGAGGTGCTCGTTAGAGCTGGGGCCTTTGAGGGTGAGCGGGGCCAGATTAGGTGATGATGGGGACCCCATGGTGGGACTGGAGGGTTTATAAGATAAAGAATGCGCTCACTTCCCTCCCTCCCCCTTGTTCCCCCTCCCTCTCCCATCCCACCCCCTGCTTCTCTCACTCATGTACCCAGGTGGGAGGACACAGGTGGTCACGTGCAAGCCAGGAAGCAAACCCTCAGCTAGAAACCCATTGGCCAGCAGATCAGCTCCTTAACTTCTGACTTGCAGATTCTAGAATTAGGAAACACATTTCTATTGCTTAAGAGGCCCAGTTTATATGTCATTATGGCAGCATGAGTTGGTCAATACAAGAAACACTATGCTCAAGGACACATGGCTAGCTGGGTGTGGTGGCGCATGCCTGTAATCCCAGCACTCGGGAGGCTGAGGCAGGAGAATCATTGCAAGGTCGAGGTCAGCCCGGGCTACAGAGTGAGCTCAAGGCCAGCCTAAACTGCATGGT
>NW_004955410.1:32533245-32574898 GCF_000276665.1 Chinchilla lanigera
TTTAAAAGTACATATATTTTTACTTTGATACAGGGTCTTCCTAAGTTGCTAAGTTGCCCAAGGTGGTAGAGAACTTGCAGTTCTCCTGCCTCAGTCTCTCAGAGTGCTGGGATTTCAGGTATGTGCCAGCACACCCGGCCAAGAACTCCCTTTTCTGACTCCAGTCCCAGATGGATTTCCACTATAGTGTGTGGTCGGCTCCAAGCTCGTGACCCGTTGTTTGTTACCGTGTAAACCTCACTGCATATGAGTAACTCTCTCGTGCAGGGCTTGTTTCTTGGACCACAGCCACCACTGTTGGGAGTGAACGAGAAAAAACTTGGGTTGACTCATACTGTATGAGCTGCGAGGGCAAGAAAACTGTCTTCCTCGGCCTCAGTTTCCTTATGTGAATATTGGGAATTCAGGGGAATTAAAATGGCAGAGAAGTTTGAAAGAGATTTATGAGCTGTTAAGTACCTCACAACAGCAAATAGAGCATGCATTTCAGTCAAAAGGCCTCTCAGAGGTGAGAAAGCCTATTGTCTCACTTTGCACATACGAAAAAGTGATAATAAACAGTGATCTTTGCCGATGAATGCTGCCTGTGTTACCTTTCCTTGGTCCTGAGTGGCAACTCTGAGGGCTGTGCTGGTCTGCGCAGCTATGAGGGAAGCAGGACCTGGCTCCTCCTCAAGCACGAAGGCATCAGTCCAGGGCTTGCAACACTTTCAGGGCTCGTTGCTCATCTCATTTTAACATCAGGAGAGGAAAAAAAAATGAACCTTTCGGCCAAATAAAATATTTTAGCATATAATCTGAATACATGCATCTTTATACCAATGCAGGTGTAAAATGTAGTTTTTAATGCATCTAGGGGGGCCAGGCCCACAAAGGCAGAAGCACAGAAGTCACCGCACAGGCCTGAGAGCAGTGCCGCACAATGAGAGGATTTCAACATCCGGGGATCGCAGCCCCTTCCCTTGGGTTGATGCTGCTCCTTCACCACATCCACGCTCCACTGCCCCGCATTCTAAACGTGCCGTCATCTTTCCAGAGTTGCACCCTCTGTCTACACCCAGCCAACACTCAGGTGCCTCCCACCTCTGTGTTGTGTTGTGTGTTGTGTTGTGTTATGTCACAGCTGTCTGTGCCTTGATTTTACCTTCTCTACCGGGTGTCCTCACCGCTCCCTCCGTCCGCTGTGTCCACAGTTCACACGGCGCCTGTGTGTGACGCAGTGAAGCTTTGGGCCTCAGTGTGACCGTGGCTATGTCACATCTGCCTCGTCTAACACCATTGCCTCAGTTTCTTCCTCTGTAAAATGAGAGTGTTGGCATCATTTACCTCACAGGATTTAAGTGGAGATGATTGGAAAAGACCCGCACATCCCCATGCTGACTGGAAACAACGGCGGACACCATGTGGTAGGTATTATGCTTATTCATGGTTACCCTGATTAATATTGTCTTCCTGGGTCAAATTCTAGGCCCTAAAGATAGGGAACAGGGAAAGAAACAGTCTAATGGGAAGGCAAATGATAAGAAGATGAGCACTGACGATAAATGAAAGTCCAGTCCTAGAGCCCAGATTCTCCTTTGCCAGGTGGAATCAGGAAAGACATTTTAAAGGCTACTGGGTGACCCCAGACCCTTGGAAGAGGGTGAGAGTGCTTGCTCTGCTGAGAAGGCCATTTTCCAAGAGGGATTTGCAAACTTAGCCTCCAGGTGGCAAGTTGTGTTTGGAGATTGGCAAGGATGTTAGTGGGGCAGACGTAGGCTCCTTCCAGGGAGAGGAGGAGAAACAGAGCTGGATTATACCTAGGAGTTTGGCCTCTTTGTACAAGCTTATGGGAAATAGAGAGTGATCCATGTGTGTACTGCAGGAAGATCACAGCGGTGCAGGATGGGCAAGCTGGTAGCGGTACAGGCTCTGTCCTTGGCCCAGCAGCTCTGTGTGTTTGGTTCGGCTTTAGTAAGAATGCCTCTGGGTGCTCCTACTCGTGTACCTGACTGCCCTTGCTGTCTGATTAAATCCCTTATCCTCCACCCTCCATATCTTATCACTCTGGCCTTCCTTCAGCAACAATCCTGTCCAGTCAGCTAAGCCAGGAGCCCCTTGGCCCTGGATGCTAAATTTTAGGAAGCTCCTATCCAATGGTCCCTACCCTGTTCTACAAAACCTCACTTGTCCCCAGACAATAAGCTCAGACTCTTTCCCCAGCTTCAAGATCCCATCACAGCAGACTGATACATATCTTCTTACAACTTCAATAAGCCTCCTGAATAGTGTTTTCTTTAAGGACAGTCCTGACACTATTGTGAAAGTGAGCTCAGCGGTCTAGGGCTGGATCTGAGATAAAGCGGTGTGGATAGGAAGATTCTGAGGCCAGACTTGAAAGACTTGAGTGGTGTGACAGAGCGGTTGTAGGAGAAAACAGCGAAGGAAATAGGGATGGTGGCTGATTCGTGGTACTTAGGCTGCTCAGCAGGACTGGTGGGGAGGAAATTCTGTGTCTGTGCAATACGTGTGGAGATAACTGAGAGGTAGCTGAATGGATGAGCATGGTGCTCAGAGGAGAGGTCTAGGCTTTGGGTAAAGGTTTGGGGATGAGTATACAAATCATAGGTGTGGGTGAAGGCACCCTGATAAGAAGACCTGAGCCAGAAATGTGAGGAGCATGAAAATTTAAATCACATACATTCCTATTTCCTCGTTCGTTTGTAGGCTTTTCACAGTGTAGAGCCATGACTTTCACATTTGGTTCCTTCCAGCTCACTGGTTTTTGAGTTGGCTTGAGGTCCAGTCCCTCAGAATATATAAATATGCCACCCACAAAAAATGACCAATTTAGTGATCTTTCTAGGAACCTAGCTGTACTCTGCAGGGACGGTCTGCCAGAAGAGCTTGGCTTCTGGGAAGATGGTAGAGTGGTGAGGAGCAATAAATCAGCCTTCAGTTTCAGAATCCAGACACCAGGAAGGAAAGAGGGAGAGGGGGATCCCTGGGAACCAGGAAGGATCTAATGAGAAAATTGGGGTCTACTGAGAAATTGAAGAGACAGTTGGAAGAGTTTGTCCTTGAGGCTCCCAGCTATCTCCGAGAAGACCCCAACCCCTTGGCACTGCTGAGTACAGTGAGGAAATTCATCCTTTGGTGTCAGGTGGTTTGTTAAGAATCAAAAAACATTTGCCTGCAGAGCTTCATACCTGGGCAGTTGAGATCTAGCTGGAAGAACTTCATGGCATGGTATATTTTACTTAATTGCTTATTCTCTTCCTTGTCCGCAGGAATACTAACTTTGTGAGAATAGTTTTTCTGGGTTCTGCAACAAACCCTAGACTCATATACCACGAAATCACATAATATAAATATAAATTGGAGTGTATTGGAAGAAAAATGACAAGAAGTAAAATGGTGGCAGGTCCACAATACTCCAGGCTCATTATCCTTTACAGGAGGGGTCTAGGGTAGGTCTACCACTAAAAGGCTTCACAGAGAGAAAGCCTCTGATATCATGAGGGTCAGTATATTAATAAGGGCAGGCAAAGACAGCTGTGGAAAGTGGAAACTTCCTGCTGGAAAATTCATTAGAAAATAAAAGTCTCCAGAGACTTGAGGCTGTTTGCTTTGGCTCCAAGCACACCAGCTCACTCTCCTGGCTGGGTCATTGGAAGGGGGAGGAGATGAAACCCCAGGGCCATGCCAGTACGTGTCTTCTCACTGGAGTATCCTCAACTTACTTCTAAAAGTGTTCAGCACTTAAAAAACAGTTAGAAAGTAGTTGTTGAGCAAATAATATACCCCAAAGTGTCTAGCACAGATCTTGGTACACTGCAGGTGTTCAGTAAGTGAACTTTCCATCTGCCTTCCAGATGCTTCCAAGACTCAGGTTAAAGTTGCACTGTAACCTTTCTTTCCCTTTCTATACTCATGCGCTCTACTGAGGCTTACTTCTTCTTCAGGCCCTAAATAGCCCGAGTTTCTTTCTTTTTCCCCACTCCAATTGCATTTCGTAGACCTGTGTCCCACCCTTTAGCCTTCCACTTTCTGTTGGACAGTAACACTTTACAATAACCCAGTGAGACAGAGATGAGGACCCTGTCAGTCTGTTTCAGCTAAAACTCAGCATTCAGTATCTTGCTCAAGCCACAGGAATGATAAATCCGAATGGGGTCTGGATTCCATGGCTCTGTAGCTGCCTCCCGTGGGAAGTCTTTGATCTTTGAATAATCATCCTTCAGCAGATCTTTGGAGAAGAAAACAAAATGATCCTTAGCATACCTTCCAGAGGAGCCACGTGCACAGGTTGTTTCAGGCAGAATATACGACATGCATGGAGAACATGAATGGAGAGAATACTTGCAGTCAAGTATTTTCCGGCTCTACTGCTCAATACGTGTGTGACCTCAGGAAAATTTCTGCATCTCTTTAGACCTGTTTTCACTTTTGCAAAATGAAAATAATAATTCTGTCCTTTCCACTTTATGGAACTGTTGCAAGACTCAGATATGGAGAGAATCAAAGACTCAAGCAGGTGAAAGCTTAGAGGATTAGAAAGTTGTTCATGACATAGGAAATGTTTCTTTTTCACTATAAAAATGGTCAACAATAAAATGAATGCCATTTAGGGGTTCTGAAGACTGAGTCATAGTATCCTTTATGTATTCAGTTAGATGCTAAATTAATTTTTCCTAAGAGGCATTATGCATGTTTGAACTGCAATGCACTTCATAAAATTTTTTCAGTCAGCAAGACTAAATGTCTTATTGTCTACTCTGGCCATAGATTTTTTTTTTATTTTAAAGAAAAGAAAAATAATAAAAACATTGGTATAAAATTTCAAAATAAGATTGTAGGAGAATAACAATGGTTATTACAATAGTTAGTACACTGCATAGCGCTATGTTCAAAGTAGCCTATCATTTCACTAAGCAATACTTCGAGGGTTCAGAACACCCAGGAGAGAAGGGATATCTGCCAAAGGATCCTCTGGTCCGAGAATCCCGCCAATTGGCTCCTTTGTGGAGTTGTATGAGGGAGGGAAAGGACAAGGCTCTTGGATCTGCGACGTCTGAACCGACTCCTGCCAAGTGGCAGGGACAATTTTAGTGCTGCTGAGAATCTGACTGCTGTTTCCACCCACCTCCGCCTTCCCCTTCCTCCTGTCCTTGGGCTCGCAGATGCTGCCTGCCTTCTGCTCTCTCCTTCACAGCCTCTTGCATTTCCATGTCTCCTTGCACTGCTTTCCTCACTCCAGATTCTCATTACTGAGTTTTCTTTCTTGTCCCTCCCCTCCCGTTGTACACATGGTCATAGGCTGCTCGGCTCCCCCTGTAGACCTTGCTGTGTCTTTCTTCAGCCCCAGTGAGCAGAGGCAGTTCATACTTCTCTTGAACCCTTGCAGTGTGGGAGATAAGAACCCTTTCCAGTGTAATCTGTACCTTTATTTCCCTTTTCATCCTGCCCCTGGGTCACAGGATCCTTCCATTAACTGGGCACCAGTTCCAGTTGTGCCCACCTCCAATCTACCCATTCACTAGACTGCACTGAGAGCACAGTTTCTAAATATTAAACCTGACCAGGTCACTTCTAGAATGCCCCTGTCACTACAGATAAAATTCATAGTCAACATCCATGTTCTACTGTCAGTATTTTCTACCATTAAGCCCTTAGGTACTGTTGGAAGGTATTCATTGCCAGGCACATCTGTGGCACACTTAGATTGCTCTTTGATGGCATTGCTTATGAATGAATGAAGGGCGGATGCTTAGCATGAAGATGTGCAGTGATGCCATGGGAAGACCGTGGACTTGGGGTTAGACCTATGTTAAGGACTTAGCTACTTATTCACTGATATTGAGCCATTTACCTCTTTCAGCCTACTTTTCTCTCTACATAGTGATAAATGTGATTCCCTTTCCTAGCGATAGGACTGGAGAAAAGTGAGTGAAGGAGGCATCTTGAATACAACAGTTAAGGGAGCACCCAAAAAAATCAGTAATCAAGACACTAATATCTTAATACAATGTTTTTAAAAATACTCCACAGAATTAATGCAAAAAATTCACAAAATTTCTAAATTGTGAATAAAGACAGTACCTGTCCCCGCTCTAACAACTCCCTGCCTTCACTCCAGCCTGACTTCTCCTAGGATCACCGTGAGGGCTGCATCAAGGGGCATGAGGGGCTTAGCCTAGTGCCCTGTTCCTTCCTCTGACTCAGTTGCTCTGTAAAGCAGCGAAGGTGAGCGCTACTCACACACCTGGCTCTATTTTTAAACTGCTGTTGGTCTACAGTGTACAGAAGTTCAAAGTGTTTACATATTATTATAATAATTGTGCAGAGTGATTTCATGCCTTTCCAATCTACATACAAATGAGGGCTTTTGCTTTGCGTGGGTTCAGTTACTTTCTTCTGCTTTTTTTTTTTGTGGGGGGGTGCGGGGGAGTACCGTAGTTTACAAAAGTTTTGGTGAGCTATGAAATGGAAGTCATTTTATGAAAAGCCTCTTTCATCAAATGGTTTAAGAAGCTCTGCTCTGAAGTTTGTGTCAGCCTCAAATCTCTGTGGCTTTCCATGATTATTTTACTTCTTCCTCAGAGATAGCAAAGAGTGGGAGGCTCTAGACCATACCAATGCCAAGCCCAGGATCATTGCCTTCTATGGAAACAGCGCAGCCTGGTGGTAGGAGCATAGCGGCCCTGTGTAGGTCCTGCGGTGTGGTATACTTTTCAGGCTGTCTTTCGGTTTCCTTTTTGCTCCTCACTTGGTGCTGTCTTCATCAGGACTATGTGTCCGTTGTCTTAGTGGCTTTCTCATCGCTGCAACAAGATGCCCTGCACCTGCAGTTTAAAGGAGAGGTTTATTTTAGCTCACATTTCAGACTGGACTCCACCAGCTCCACTATAGGATGGGTTGACCCAGGGGTATGGCAAAGTAGTCTTGTTGAGGGCATGGCTGACAGGAAGACGAGCAAGGTCAAGAAGGAACCAAGGAAGGAGCTAAGGAAGGAGATAGACCCTTCCAGATCAACCCCACAGTGACCCGCATCTTCAGACCAGACCCTACCTCCTAATAGCAAGTCAGATATAAGCCTCCTAATTCCACCACCTTCCAAATGTCCCACCTATGAGCGAACAAAGTTCTTGGATGCATCTAGATAAGTCATGACGTCATCTATCCACCCATCCATTCAGTCAGTACTTACTGAGGCCCTACAAGGGGCAGGGTGCATTCACAGATGCTGGGGGAGTAATGAATGAATCTGGCAAGGCACCTACTCTTAAAAAGCTTACAATGACTTAGAAAGTCCAGAAGAAATAATTAAACCAAAAAAAAAAGTCTACTAATTACAAACTGGCAAGATACTGTAAGAACTAAGCAAAATGCTCTGACAAAGAATAAGAGAATGAGGCTTGCTTAAATAGGATGCCCAGTGTAGCTCCTTTTAGGACATAGCCCTGAAGTATAACAAGGTCTTCACTGGGCAAATGGCAAGGTAGGAGCCTCAATAGGCTGGATGAATGGGATGCATGGAAGCCTTGATGGGAAAGAGCCTGCTGTGCTCCAGTACTGAAAGGAAAAGTGTCCTAGACAGAGGGGGACACCTGGGGCAAGGGTGGTGAAGTGGCTTCAAATGGCATAGCCTCCAGGCCATTTACACCCCACCCTAAGTGCAATGAGAAGTCTTTCCCCAACTTTAAAACTTGTGTTCCATCTTGGAGTTGTGTGTCATTTGGGACATTAAATAGAATTAGCACTAGCAGCTCATGCAGTTAAGCCCCCGTTAGCTGCTGGGTTTAACCTGGTGCAGGGCATTTTCACCACTCTCCTCCAAGACTCCCCATACCCTGGCTTATTTTGTACACTCTGATTTCCTGTCCCTGGGGAACTGAGGCTGGACTGTCACAGTCAGCTTGGACTTTGTGATCAGCAAAGAGAAAACATGGTACTCAAGCTGAATTCAACATATTACTTCCCTGAGGTTTATGCCCACTGCCACCAACTGGGATGATTGTGTTCCTTTTGTGATTGGACTACAACTGCCTGTGGCCACATTCCCTGCCTAGAAGAGATGACATCAGCTCCAGGAAAGAGTAAAAATAAAAAAGCAGGCAGATTGACTATAGACCAGGAGGATCCAAGTGGGCTGATGCTACTTCACAGGTCCTAGACTCTGACTCCCCACTGCCCTGGTGCCTTCATTCTGTGCAATTCCACAGAAGCCTTCCAATAAATCCTTGTCACTTTTGGTTTTCTTTAAGTTTGTCTGAGTTTAAGTTTTGTGACCTATAACTAGAAAAACATTATAAATGCAGATTCCCAGTTTCCTCCCAGGCTACAAGTCCATCCTTTCCACCTCCTGCATGAACTGTATGCTAATTATAATGAAAGAAAGTCCATATTTCCAAAACAGGCTTGTCAGAAGCTTTCTACCATTGAATAATACAATTTTACCATCTCTTAAGTTTTTGAGATTCCCTTTATCAGAGCACCAGTTAAGGAAGTGACAGATCATAAATCAGAATGTATGATGTCTCTAATACAGGACTAGTGTATCATCTTTTCACAGATGTACAACTGCACATGTGTGCATAGGCACACACACACACGCACACACACAGGGTGTGCTTTTACGGATGTGCTGCGCCATCTTTTAATTATTTCTTTCATGACCAAATGGAAGAAATAGCATTTTCTTTAATGTTTTATAAATGAAAGTCCTTTTTTTCTTGGGCTCTAGGTCAGTTCAGAGTTCTGTAAAACCATCTGGAGCACGATTTCCTTTCTTTTTAACAACTTTCTTTGAGCTATTTTTCTTTAAGCTCAATTGTAGTAGAAAAAAAAGCCCCTAGAAACCCAGCCAAAAATCGGTGTGAATCCTGACAGCAGGCTCCAAAATGCCAAGTGGGAGAGAAAGAAATGGAAACACTGACTTTTTCCAAAGCAGTATAACAATTCATCCTTCAGCAGATATCCATGTGGTCTGAGGCGTCTGAGTCTTGAAAGGCCTGCCTGGACCAGCAGGAGCAGTTTGTCTCCGAGGCTGCAAGCTATCTTGTGCCCATCTATCCATCTACTTCTACTGCTCTGAGTCTGGTGACCTTTAGAATTTGCTGCAAAATCCAGATGTTCAATCTGGCTGGTAACCCCCAAAGGACTAACTATTGGAATATTACAGAGGTGCATGTAGATATTTTAAGCTGCAGATGATAAGTTAATGAGGAAAATGGCTTGTGAGAGTGTTGGAAGGAATGATCTATTGCTAGATATTAGATTTGCTGTGACTAATCCTACTTTTATGAATAAATGCTACTGTTAACCCTAGATCTACATTATAGTACTCATGAAGACAGCCTTATACATAGGTAGGTTTTCTCCAGTTTAATAAAACCATTTATACAAAATCTTAACTTCAAAATAGATTTAGTATAGCCTGATTATGTGAATTTCAAAATGTCTCCTAATAATTTTTTTCATTGAATGGTTCTTATAAACATCAAGTTTATCCAGTTCCTCTAAAATAGGTTGTTAGGGATGCCACATACATATTAGGAGAAAGGAAAAGTGTGAGTTAGGCACAAATGTAAATGCCCTGAAACAAGTGCCTGCTTGCAAAGTTGATCAATCCTCCCTGTCACAGGATTGACACTTGGCTTGGTCGTTTTGATCTTGAGCGCCATTTCTATACCTCTGAAGGTCCATGTGACTCTGAGCAAATGTAAGTTTCTGTGAGAGGCTACTGCGGCTCTTGGGCTGGTTCCCAGACTCTTTTTGCCAACTGCCCACTGGGTAATGCTCTTCCCAGGAAGGAGCCTAGTCTGGGATCAGAGCTCATGTTTGGGGTTAGGCTCTAGTGTCATCCACCCATATCAGCCTCTGGTAAGTCATTTTCCTTCTCTGTTCCTTTGTTTATAAAACAAGAATAATACCTGTCAAAACTCTGTCATCATGAGATTTAAATTAGATAATACATGCAAAAATGCTTCCTACTTTATATAGGTTAGTGATGAGTATCTATAAAATAATGATGCTCTCTCTACTTGAAATGCTCTGTTCCTGCACCTTCAGAAGGTGTGTGTCCAGATTCTAGAAAGAAGCAAAATTTACCCCACAGTTTTTAATGCAAAGTCTAATGAAGGGATAGATGTATGGGAATGCCAAGGTCACAATCAGGAAAGGTGAGAGACCTAGAGAGCAGCAATATTGAGAACTTTTTACTACCTCTATGACCTGAGGGGCTGGAGTGAGAGGTGGGAAGAGCTACATTTCTGGAGCCTAGCAAGAGGTGGAATCATGGAGCTGCAGTCTGTCACAGAGGGTCACAGTTACTCCAAAGGCTTAGACTCTAAGCAAGGGAAGAGTAGGAGAAACAATGCCCCACCCCTCTCTCCCTCTTCCATTGTTGTCTACTGTTGGCCAAATCTCACTGGAAGCCAGCAGGTAAGGGAGCTCTGTGATGGTATTCCCAGCACCAGAATAGAGAAGAGAGGGCATGCAAAGGGGCAGACAGAGAGTAGGCCCGTCACCTGGCTGGTTCCTCCTTGCTACTTAGTTCTCATTGCCTCAGAATGCCTTCCCTGTCTCTGCCCAATCTAAAGGACCTTATGCTAATCCTTCATTGATCTTTTACTTCCTTCATAAATCTTTTTACACTTGAACTCCTCTGACCATTCATTTGCTTGGTTATTGTTTTGCCTTTTGCTAGCATGTACATTCCATGAGGCCCACTACCCAGCTGGCCTTATTCATTGCTCTAACTCAAAAGCCTGGAGCATAACAAGTGTTTGTTAAATATTTGCTGAATGTAGAATAATGGCAGAGTCACTGCGGAAGAGACATGACCAGGGGTAGTATCAAATGAAAACTTGAGCTGAGACCTCATTGGCTGAAATAACTTTTGCTTCTTAGCCCTGGCTTAACTACTAAATATCAGCATTGTAAACAGGTCACTCCTGCAGGGGGGGCCTGTTGCCAAAACACATTCAATAATATTTCCTCAAGGACTCCCCCAGTTGGGGTGGCTCTTGCAGGATGTGGCATGAAGAGAAACCAACTTTGCCTATTTTCTGTTTGCACCTGTGGTCAGGACTCTGCCACTTCCAGTACTTTTATCATCTCAGCAAAAGAGGACTTCCTATGTTGGTTGGACACTACTGTCCTCGCATCCATGGCTGTGACAAGGCACTGAGCCAAGGCACTGACAAGACTAGTAATCTCTAGTACTGACCTAAGGAACTACAGGGGTGGAAGGTACCTGTGCAGTTGTGATCTCTTAATCCTGACAGTCTCTTGAGAGAAATGCTATTTCCTGTTTTCTTAGATGAGGCCCAAGGAGGTTAGATGAATGGCCCTGCAGGCTTATTTCAAAGCTGCTCCCCTAAGAGCAGGCTCCTGTGTTAATCTCACCAAAAAGAAAGTGGAACATTCCAGGCAAGACTGTCACCAACAGGGAAAATCCATAGTTGGGAAGCAGGGGAGGCAACTGGCATGGGTTCATGATTTAGCATCTGTTTGTTGATCAGGCAGCTTGTCAAATAATAATCATTTGGATTTTGGATTCAGACTTAAGTTTGAGGCCTACGCCTGGAACACATTTGCTTCTGATTTTAGACAAACCCTTCCCTCGAGTCATCATTTCCTCTACTCTTGAATAGTTTTATTAATACACATCTTTTCACATTGTCCTGAGCAGTAAACATTACAGAGCCTGTGAAGGTATTTGCCATACAGGAGGCACTCAATAAATGCTATGTCTCCTCCCTCTTCCCCCACTTGCACACTTGATTTTTGTAAACCACTTCACATTCCTTTTTATGAAACTTGAGAGAGCACAAATTCAAAGTAAAGGTGATATCTGCACAAGAGCCCTCTGAGCCTTGAGGAGCTGGGTTCTCCAGCCAGGCAGGAGCTCTCTGGCTTCCTCTCAGGCAGGACGGGTGGTAGCCCAGCACCTGGCCTTAGCATTGCACTTGTCCAACTCTCCAGCCTTGAATCTGCCCCCGTTCACTCAGCAGCAATCACTCCTGCAAACTTTATGAACATTTTTGAGGTTTTAAAGGAGAGAAGAGTTGGTACCTGCAGGTAAGAAGGTAAAGGATTCCAAGTTAACTCTACCTTCTCACAGGAGTTAAGGATAAGTCTTTGCTACCCTTTCACAGTGGATCTGACACGACGCCAAATGCTGTATGGGGATCAGCGTGCATGGTGTGATTGAAAACTATGGTGACTATCTACATTGGAAAGAACTTATTTTAGCTGGAGATACATTGATATTAATCCCCTTCAAAATACTCTCCCTCACTCACACACACACTTATCCCATCATTCTTGCCACTTTCTGAAGCAGCTCTGGAAGTCCTTTTTCATGTTTTCTTCGTGGCCACTTGGATGTCCTGAATCAATTCATAATGCTTACCTTTCATGGGCATTTTGACTTTAGAGAGAAACCAGACATCATACATTGCCAGATCCAGTGAACGAGGTAGGTGAAGATGCACCACAATGTTTTAGGAGGCTGCATTTCTGCTGGATGACAGCAGCTGCATTCACTTCATGCTTTGATCATGTCTCATAAAGATACTTGTGAAACAGCACTTCCAGAACTGCCTCAGAAAGTGGCAGAAACAATGCGATATGTGTGTTTAAATTCAGGGGGAGCATTCTGAGGGGAATGAATGGCAATGTCTTTTTACTGTAATAATTTTTAATTTAAACATCACTGTATATTCTGTCACTCTTTATATTTCTTCCTCACTGAAGCTCTGTGAAGGGATGCTACCATTACCCTCACTTTAAAGATAAGAAGCATGGGTTCAGAGAGGATAGCCAATTTGCATCAACTATCACAGTAGCAAAAAGAAAAACCAGGGTTTAAGTCTACCAATGCTTGAATTTGCCCGAGGAGGTAAGAGTATGAAGATTTTCACCTCCTGTTTGTGCTCATTTGCCTTCTGTATATGGGTCACCATGAACGATGTGATCAGAACTCCAGTAGTTCACCCACCCACTGTTCTTAAAACAAGAAAGTGTAGGGAGAGCAAAGAAGTGTGATTTAACAATGGGGGGAGGGCACTAAATCTGAGAGTAGAGAAAGAAGAAGGCAGGAAATGAAGCAAAGCATCTATATTCAACCTAATAGAAAATTTCTCTTGAATAATCTTTGGGCCTATTCCTTCCAAACAGGAAAAAAAGAAGATTCCATGATTCTTACTGTCTATCCTATTCTCTACCTGCACTGTTCTGCTCTTTCTGAGAGGAAGTAGAGATCCTGTGGCTTCTTTGGATATGGGTGATGAGCACCCAGATGAAGTAACGGATGGATATCTCAGCTTTTGCTCTTTCTCCTCAACTGCAGTAAGCAGCTACCTTGTCCCCAAGGGAAGCAGCCCTCCTTGCTGACACGAGCATAAACAGCTGTCTGCTTCCTATGATGGTGAGAGGAAGTCCTTGCTGCTCAGGAGGGCAAGGGGACCTGCAGTTAATCAAGCAGCTGAGTGGACATTGTAGTTAATCAAATCAGATATTGTGGCATCAGCTCTCTTAGCAACAAAAGAAGGGCAGAGGTCCCTGATGGCACCAAACAAAAGGAATGGCAGGTGAAGAGGAATGCCTTAGCTATGAATTACTGCTTGAAAAAGAAAGAAGGGGGGAGTATGCTGACTTTGATTTTAAGATAGACCAAGGCTATGTGAAATGTTCATCGGAACTATTCTTGTGAGGTAAAATTGGCAGTGTGGGCAATCCGATTCACTTGAAAAGAGATGGCATCACCATCAAAAATTGGAATCTGCTGTTTTGGAAAGTGAAGAGATCTTTTTTTTTCCAATTACATGTCTAACAAAGGCTGGGTGACGACTTGGGGACTATGTGAAGTGCATTCAATCATTGGGTGGTAAGGAGTAAATTAGAATGATCTTCAAGCATTGACTACTCTAAAATTATTCCAACTTACATGAACACATTCAGAGAAGAAAGCAAGACTGTATCCCAAGGGCCTAGAAGAGAATAATTTCTCAATAAATTATTGCTTAATTAATGAGTAAATAACAGGCAGACTTTTAAAAGCAAGTACCTACATTTTGCTAGGCATTAGGTACTGTGGTAGAGAGTTTTACACATCATTCAGTCTTCACAAACTGAGATGAACTGAACATCATACCCGATTTTCCAGACAACAAAAGTGAGGGTTGGGAGACTGCATGAATTCCCCAGTATCATGACAACAGTCTCACAGGATTGAGAATTTTATTCTGAGTTATCATGCTAATTAACACAAGAGGATGAGGTTTCCTTAAAAGCAAATCTTTTATGTTCTGTCTCTATTCATAATTCCTACTAGAACTTAAAAGGAAGACAAAATAAACTATGTTCCTCTCCCATCACAAAGACCATGACTGACATCCCAACAGCAAAAGATAAGAGAATGAGACAAAAACAGGACATGCTGATTTAACATAAGCTTTATGAGATACAGGAGCTTTCAGAAATTAAGACTCAGAGACCCAGAGAAAACTATATTTTTATGCCTTCTGATGAAACAGTAGATAGTTGTGGAGAATTGTGATTGGACATGAGGATATGATGTAATGGTGATAAACCAAATGGAACTGTGCAAGCCCTGTTAGTTCAGTATCTTTCCTACACCTCTGCACAGTATTCTTCTCCCTTGGGTGAAATGCAGGATGTCTGTCACATGAGGACCTTCCGGGGAAAGAGAAGAGGTCAGAGAGTGATCTCCCCAGGTTTTATGGCTGGCTAAGGCAGGGCCAACCAACATTATCATCATATCTAGAAATGTTTGATCACAAATGAGATTCTGTGTTGGTTTGGGGGTTATTGTGCAAGGTAAAACAATATAATACAGGACACATATTTTATAAGATTATTTATAATAGTCACCCAAAGAACGATATACAAGAGTGCAAGAAATCTGTCCACACAGCACAGACCAGGAATCTAGCTGAGGGCTTGGATCCCGCAACAGTGTCCTACATGAGTCCAGCCGAAGACCTAGAGCTCATAACAATGCCTCCCACAAGTCCAACTCGAGGCCCAAAGCCCATAACAATATCTCATGCAGGCCTGTTTCATGGATCTGAGCTGCAAAGGCCCAAAGGTCAGTGGTGGAATCTAGGAAGTCTGTGCCAGTGTGATGAAGGATCTGTGCTAGTAGGCTGAGGGATTTGCACTGGAGCCAGAAAGCGACACTCAGAAGAACCAGAGCTCCCCTGAAAGGTATCACAGCCATCCTCAGCAACAAGGAGGTCCTGAGCTCCTCTGATGATCAAGACGGCTGAGTTCCCATGAGGGAAGCCAACGCAGCAAGTCTCCCCCAGAGTCCAGCAGTGCACCATCTTCACCTCCGGAGCCACAAAGTGATGGTCAAAGTGAGGATCAGAGCTTCCCCAAAGCGAACCAAAGCCATTCTCAATGGCAATGAGGTCCCGAGCTCCATGGAGGATGAAAACAGCCAAGTTCATCAGGAAAGCCAGCATGACGAGTTCCTTCAAAACAACCAACAGCTCCCTACAGCTTCTACCAGCTCCCGACAGCCTTTCTCCACTCCCAACAGCCTAGTCTTTTCCTTCTCCAGGTCTGCCTCTTAGGCTGCTGGCAACAGTCCCCAGGTGGGCCTCCCACACCCAACACCATGCTTACTCAGATCAGCTGGGGGTTATAAGTTGACCACCAGTTATCAATCCACTGCAGATTCCAACTAAAAAGTTGATCTCATTGAAGCAAAGGGTGAAAAATTGGTTACTGGAGCCTGGAAAGGCTGGGGCTGGTTAATGGGTACAAGGGTTCAGCTGGGTAGAAGGATTAGCCTCTACTGTTCCATAGCACAAGAAGATACCTGTGGTTGGTAACAAATATTCCAGCCTAACTAGCAGAGAGGAGTTTGAATGTTCCCAAGATAAAGAAATGACAAATATTTGAAGGGATAAATATACCAATATTCCTGATGTGATCATTATACATGTTATATCACAGTGTATCCCATTCATATACACAATTACTATGTGTCAATTAAAGTAAAACATTTAAAAGTAAAAAAATGAAGCTTAAGGAGAAAGGAGGAAAACATTTTGGTAGGCATTCGACTAGAACTTTTATAATTTAATCCTCACAATGCCACAATGAAGCACATGTTACTATTGGATTCCTTATAGAAAAGAAAACTAAAGCTCAGAATGATTTAGCTACTAACCTTAACCCAGTTTCCTGGAATCCACAAGAGCCAGGATGTAGCAGAATCTGGCTTTAAATTTAGGTGTTTATAATTCCAGAATCCAAAAGTCTAGAGGTTTGGAGGAAATTAAAGAAAGCATTTAGTTCAACAGCTTTGAAAAAAAATCCTTCAATCCCTCAAGATATTCAAGGTGGTGTACATCGGGCACACCACTTGTTCCACTTTGGTTTTGTAGCTTTTCGATGCATATTACCACAGTGAAGATCCTAAAAATTCGTTCTTGAAGGACTGTTTGTGCTTGCTTCACATTTTCCAAAGGTATTTGACCATCAAGCCTCTCCCCACCTCTGTTTGTTGTTGTCATTGAAGGACTGTTCTAGTTTCCATATATTGCACATTAACATTCCATGGACCTTGGATGATGATTTGTGAACCTCATTTCATTCAGTTTGTATGAGACAGTTAAGGTCATGGCACAGACAGTGGTCACCAATGCTCTCTGTGTGTATTTCGTGTGTCTGTGCACATGTGTGCATGTCTGTGAGACAGAGACACTGTTGTGTGTGAGCCTCAGAGTTGTCAAAGCACCATCCCATTTCTAACTGGGAAGAAGGAACAAGTGAACACAGATCTAAAAAATCATGACATTTCACCTGCTGTCTGTACACGTGGGCTCAATGATCTGCCCCAATTTTTCTTCTTATTCTTTATCGTGAATGTTGCAAACATGAATTTAGTGGCAAATGATTTTGTCAGGAAATAGCATATTTTGCTGAGACAGTAGGAGTAGGGGAGGGGAGGGCATGGAAGGGGAGGGGAGGGGAAGGGAGGGGAAAGGGAGATAGAAACATGAATCTGCTGCCTAGTGAAAACAGATGATGCTGAAGTCTGTAATGTGACAGAAGGTACTGACCTCTGAGGAAAGCAGTCAAGGTAGTCAGGACATAGCCTCATCAGGCCCCTACATAGATGGCTCTGACCTATAGCCAGGGTTAGACAAAGGGTCAGAGAATGACATTTTAGGATCTCCTCTGATGGGGTACCAGATTTTGGAGATCCTGCCTGGGGACACCCAGGGACTGGCCCCAGCTCCGCATCTCAGACAGATGAGCCTGGGCCAAATGACATGAAATGTTTACTACAGATTTACCAGATGTGCTCAAAAATAGGGTGACTGTTTACATTTCTAGAAATACTACAGTAAAAGACACATTACCCAGAGTTCCCCTCAAAATATTGCCCTTGCTTCAAACACACTTACCATTCTCCACTTTCTAAAGCACCTTATAGTCAACATTAATGGCAAATTCAAATAAAAATACTGCATTGCCATATGCTTTTTTTTTTTTTTTTTGGTACTGGGAATTGAACTCAGGACCTTCCACTTGCTAGGCAGGCATTTGTACCACTAAGCTATATCCCCAGCCCTGCTATATGTGCTTATGCTTTCTATTCACTGGATGTGGCACTATGTAGTTTCCAGGTCTTCCCCCAAATCCAAATGATGGTGAAAGGTAAAGACTTTGAATTGATTCAGGGTATCAATGCAGCCGTGACAGTGCAACTAAAGACACTTGAAAGAAAACTTCCAGAACTGCATCAGCCCTCAGAAGTGGGATAAGCATGTTGAAAACGAGGGTAAGTATTTGGAAAGATTATTGGTAATTTGTCTTCTACTGTAAAATATTTTTAGTTTAAAAATATACTGTACTTATCACACCTCATATCTGATGATTTTATAATTTTGACCATCTTTACAAAATTATAACTAAATATGGATCACTATGGAATTTTTATTCAGAATGGTATTTGGTAAATGACCCAACTCAGGTTTTCCCAGTTTTTCACTAAGAAACCATGAAGATAAAAATCATAGCACAAGAAGTAGTTTCATAGTTAACTTGGAGTCAGGATCTTAAGTGCCTTGACACTAAATATAACAAATGCAATTAGTTTAGAAAAAAAATTATGAGTTTGTGTCATGGCCTGCTTCAATGTCATGAGATAGTACCATTCATAATAGATGTTTCCTTCCATCCATGTCATCCCTTTCAGACTTAATGAGAACTTGTACCCATGAGATTAGCAGTGCGTTTATCTGCCAGCCCTTCACCTTTCACATTTTTAACTCCAAGGCAATAACTGTAAAGCTCAAAGCTCAACAAGGGCAAGTGGAGGGCAAGGCTTCTGAAGAGTACAGTCTAGAAAGTTCCATTGTAAAAAGAAGTCAGTGAAGCTTCAGACTGAGACAGAAAACTCACAGAGCATAGGAAACTCCAAATAGTCAATTTTCATATACTGCTTGTATTTACGGCTCCAGGGAATAAAGACAGGAAAGTATCAGGAGATTATGCAATAGCTGAAAGTTTGTGGGATGTGGGTTTTGGGTCTGGAAAATGTGCCAGTGAAGATGTCTGCACACTTTAGATTTGGTAATGGGATCAGCAAGTGGGAGAATGGAGGAAAGGGGCAATCCTCCACTGTATTTGAAGATGAATGGAGAATTAATACATTTCACATTTCTTTATGGAAGAAAACAGCATGATGAGTATGAGAGAAAACAGTTTCTACATATGACACTTGGAATATCATTGAGAAAAAATGAGAAAAGGAAGGAATTTCTGTCAATGTGCACTCATGATCACAAATGAAATTCTGGAGAAGTTTGGCATATGCACTGGAGAATAGAAAGGCATCATCTATGTAAAACACCAGTAGCCAACCACAAAGAGAAAATAGAATGAGGTTAAGGGGCTGGAGTGTGGGATTAAGAGGGGCTTAGATAAAAGAGCAGAGAATTTCAAGGAATCTTAAAAGACAATAGCAGCATTCAAGTTTATATTGGGGGAAAGTAGAACTGATATGTAAGACATCAGTGATATGGAGAACAAATTTGTTAAATCTTTCCAAGATGCAGAAAAAAAATATACAAAAAGAACAATGAAAAAAAGATGATAAAACTAAAGACAAATATAAATGAGCAACTTGCAAATACTTAATTTTTTTCTAAGTGGAAAAAAGAAATGCAGAAAAGGCTACTAAATTAGAACTATACTGAAAGAACATTTTCTGTATATTCTGTATAAAGTCAAAAAAATGAGACATACATCTAGACATTTGGATTAAGATAAACAACTAGGATAAAGATAAAAGTCACTTATGATCCAAATAAGAAAAACAGGTTTTCTACAAAGAAACAAACATCAATTTAGTTCAGTTTCTCATTTATAACCCTAAATGCCAGCAAACAAGAAAGGACTGTTTTTCTACCCTCAATGAAGAGTTGCAGTCCCAAGAATTTTCTGCCTAAAAATGCAATGGGAATATATTTTGTGATATTCATAGATCATAATATATACAAATAACATACATACCCTTCCTGATAAAATTAAAATTGTCCATTTCTATAGACCAAGCAGTGAGGCAAAGTTAGGAGTTTAAGAATGATGAAGTCCAGTATAAATGAAGTGGCTTGGTCAACTCAACATTCCTTTGTGAGAATAAATGCTATGTACACATATACACACATACATATATATGTGGTGATATTGTGGTGTATCAAGAAGTAAGTAATTGGTCTTAGTCCCCAATTCTTGGCACAGAGCTTCTAAAATCCTCGGCATTCCCAGAGTGATAAGGGTAAGGGAAGAGGTTTTTTTTTAAAAGCCATTTTAAAATCCTTTCAATTGTAACAGAGTTCGTGCTAATGAGTTCATTCTGGAAGGATAGGAGCTGGCTGCTGAAAGAACGAGTCTCTTGATTGGAGCCTTGGAACTTTCAATGTCCCCACCTGCCGGCCTCTGGATAGGAAAGAAAGATTGGGGATTGAGTTAATCATCAATGGGCAATGCTTCAATTAATTGTGGTTATGTAAGGCAACCACCAAATAAACCCTAAACAAGTGGATTCTAGAAGCTTCTGGGTTGGTAAACACATTTAGATAGCCTGCTAGAGAAATCACAGGAGCTCCATACCCTTATTCCTATACATTGTCTTATGTATCTCCTCCATTTTGTTCCTGAGTCACAACATTTGTATAAAGTAATCACTGTAAGTAAATTCTTCCTAAGTTCTGTGAGCTGTCATAACAAGTTATTAAACCTGAGGAAAGGGTCATGGCACCTCTCCATTTTATAGTCAGTTAAGAGGCCTTGACTTGTCACTGGCATTCATAATGGGGAATGCTTGTGAGATGGCGCCCTTTAACCTGTGGGGTCCGAGCTTATCTTCAGGTTTAGTGTCAGAACTGAATTAGAGAACATCCAATTAATGAAGTAAGCTGTTAGCATGGAACAAAATACATTTGCTGTCAGAAGTTTGAGAATTATGGTTGTATGTGTCTGTGTAGAGTTGGCTGCCCCATACCTCTGGGTTTTGCACCTGTGGATTTAATCAACCAAGGATAATAATTTGTAAAAATTACATCTGTACTGAACATGTGCAGACTTCATCCTCCTATCATCATTACCTAACCCATTATTGTATAACAACTATTCACATAGCATTTATACTCTATTAGCTATTATAAGTCATCTAGAGATGATTTAGAGGGAGTTGTGTTGATTATAAACAAATACTACATCACTTTATGTAAAAGCACTATGATTTGGATTTCATATGTTCCCCAAAGGCCTGTGTGTTAAAGGACTGGTCACCAGCCTGAGCTCTACTGGGAGGAAGTAGAACCTTCAGGAGGAAGGAAGTTAAGCATTTGATGCCATATCCTTGAATGGGATACTAAGAGCCTGGCCCATCCCCCACTCCACTCCCTCTGTTTGATTCCAAGCCACCATAAGGTGAGTCACTTTGCTCTATCACATCCTCCCTGCCATGTTGCTCTATCTCCCCACAGACCCCAAAACAGTGGAGCCAAATGAACATGCACTAAAAAGTCTGAAGTCATCAATCAAAATAAACCTTTCCTTCCCTTAAGTTGATTATCTCAGATATTTTGTTATAGCAATGAATAATTAACACAAGGGAACTTGAGGATCTCGGGTTTTGGTATCCATGGGAAACTCTGGCATGAATCCACCATGGATATTGAGGGTTGACTGCATAGAATTCTGAGCACAGGGTGTCTTAGTTCCTTTTCTCTCATCACTGAGATAAAATACCTGATGCCCAAAACTAAGGGAGGAAAGGTTCATTTAGCTCACAGTTGGTGGACGTTTCAGCCCATACTCAGCTGGCTCCAAGGCAGAGTGGCACATGGCAGAAGGCAACAGGTCATGGTGGTGAAAGACAGCAAAAACAGCAAGAGCAAAAGGGGAGGAGCAGCCACAGAGAGCAAGCCTCTTTCCCTTCCTTACACTGTATGCGAACTACTCACCCCAGGGCAGGTGTAGCACTCACACCCATAATCCCAGCATTGGATCGTGAGTCAAACACAAACTGTAGAAGCCTGCCCCATGATTGCATGAGGCTTTGAGGGGACATCCAGACACAAACCATAACAGGGTTATAGATGATATAAATAATGTAATTAATATTGTAGATTTTTTAAAAATATCAAATTTACATCTTTACAATATAAGAATCTACTTCAAATTCCAGCTTATAAAACACGAACATAAATCAATTATACATTCACTCATACACAGTACCAAAAATTCCAATAAAGCAACAATGCAGCCCTCAGCAGTCTCTGACCTAATGCAGAGACCACTGCTAGAATGTTAGAATGCAATAACAAAATGCTCGTCTATAAAAGTACCAGTAGATGAAAACAAAAATTTCCAGATAAATGAGATGATATTTTTGAATTGTGCTTTTCAGCTTAGGCAACCCAGTGTTGTAAGTCTTTGGAGCATGACTAGTTTTTGTTTGTTCATTTTAATCTCAGAGGTGTGTTAGGTGTTGAAAAGAATGTCACATTGCTGGTTGAAGGAGAGGTCAGTTGTAAAACACAGAGGCTGGATATTTGTTTTCTTAATACCCTATACTGCCAAATGGTGCGTCACCCTTCAGATCAAATTGCTTTGGCAAGAAAAGTTTTGAGGGCTGTGGAACCTTCCCAGAAGTTCTTTCTGGCTTTTACTTTTGACTCTTATCTGAGTTCCGCCTGGCAATGCTGCCAGCAGTGTGGGTCACAGGCCTGTGGGAGCAGAAGCACCACTGAAGTCCTCTTTGCTGTTCCCAGGCCCATGGTTGTGGCGTGGTTTTGCCTCTGTCCACAGCCCAGATACCCACCAGACTTGTGCTGCAGTTTTTGGGTATTGCTTGATTGCTTTTAGGCCTGTAGGGAATAATTCCTTAGAGCTTTTTTTTAAACAGAAAGATATATTTGATTTTTAAATTATCTTGAATACGATACTGGTACATCCCTGGCATTGAAAATTCTGGATTATTGCCTTGTTGAACTATAGATTAAAAGGATAAAAAATAATATTTCAAGTCAGACTTGAATTGTAATGCAGGACTTGTTTCCAGGGCCCTTTGCCAGGTCTTGGTAAGATGGGTGCTGGAATTCCTAAAGCAGAAAGTAACAAGCCACCAGGACTGGCTCTAATTTTCTTATCTTTTAATACAGACTGAGGAACATAGTAGATACTTAGAAAGTATTTATTGAAAATATTGGAGTCTAATAGAAAATATACTATAGTTGGCCATATATACCATATTTTCCCAAGGCTTTCTTCATTTTGAATGTTCTGCCTTATTCCATATAAAAGTGTCAATTTTTGACACTTTTGTCAATTTTTGATTTTTTGTTTGAAGAAATATGACCCTTTTGGCCTGGACTTCAGAGAAGTTTTGAACATGGTATGAACACATCTGAGACAGCACCAGTAAACATTTAGCACAATGATGTCACAATTCCATAAAATTTGGAATCAGAAGGACTAGGTTTTAGCTGTGCTGTTTGCACCCCAATTCTCTGTGTCACTTGCATTGCTTTAGATAATGTTATAAGATTTGTTTAAGTATTTTGTGGAGGGCCGCTATCTCCATGAGTATCTTTATGGAGGAAAATGGGAGTGGAGTGAGACAATTTTTATGAGGTCACATTTCCTAGAACCAAAAGCCTGAAGGCCCTTTTTCTCCTAACACTGTGCACATTATCTTCATAGTTAACTCTTGTGCTTTCAGTTCTATTTCCATTAAATGGGCAAGGAGGCCAATACTTGTTTTATTAAAATAACTGGAAGGGAGGAAAGAATTCAGTAATGTTGTGATAACTTTTAGTTTAGAAAAGAAATACTGCTACTCCTCTCTTTCATCAGACCCATGAAGATGTGTGCAGAGTGGCCTATGATTCTTAAATTGTACAGACCATGGTTTATGCACCATCACTAATCTGCTGCAAAGGTTATGGATTCATTCCAGTTTTGTGGGAGCAGGGAAAGAAAAGGACAATTACATGTGGGAAAACCTTCCACAAGTAAAATTCTGTGATAATGAAACCCTGAGGTGGCCTTTTTATTGAATTGGACTAACATTTTTTTCTTTTTCTGGTGGAAATATAATGCAGTTTGTCATCAGGGTAGAGCTACCCCCTACCTCACTGTAATGGAATAACAGTATCATAGCTAAATTCCACCTGTGCCATGCTTTAACCACAGCGTTTGGCCACTGGCCTAAAATAATTGGCTGCAAAAGAAGGAAATTAGACTCTGAGTAACTGATGTGATTAACCCACCTCAAAAGCAGGATAAACAAAACTACCTTTGGTGGAGATGGGGAGAAAGATCTGGTGGTTATAATAGTTATAGCGCTTGTTTTGGGCCCTGAAGAAGTTAAAAAATGAACTTGGGCCCGCTGGTCAGAAATTTGTCAGTAATTGAAAAATAAAATACCAAATCCAATTATGCAGCCTGACACAATCAAAATTTAAAGATTTCCTAAGATGCCTTGGGCTATAGCACACCATGGTCTCCTTTCCACAATTAAATCCTTCTAATGCAGGTGCTCAAGAGTGAATACAGTGCATTTGTACTGATTTGCAAACAAGTGAATATCCATTCACTCCTCTTATGTCTGAAATCCTCTTTCTAAGTCTGGTAGTATGATATTATTATACCCTTTTGGCAGATACATAAACTGAGCATAAAAAAGGATAGACAGCTGGCCAATGTCACAAGGCTGCTAAGTGGTTGGTCCAGTTCTTAAACCCAGAACAATAACAACAGTTGAAATTTATGGAGTTCCTTGTCTTCAGCTCGGTGCCCTTCCAACCACATCTCTGAGTGTTATCCTCAGGCCCAGCATCAGCATCAATTTGATGGTCCATTGCACTGTGAGGCTGCAGTCCTGGCCCTGTATTTCCACAAGATTGATGGTCATGGCTATCAGTTGTGTCTCTGCAAAACTGAATAAGAGCTGTTGGCAGATTTGTTCTTTGTCCTCGCACTTCCTGGCCAAAAGGTGAGCAGTTTTGCTCTGCTACATGCTGGCCTTCATGGTCACCTGTCATCTCCCCACCAGAGGTTTAAAAGAGTTAGGTCCCCCTGGTTGCAAATGGAAACCTCTAATCCAGGAGCAAAAATAAACCTATCTTTGGTTATATGGTGATTTTCTTGGGTATTTTTAATAGTGACAGAAAGCTGACTAACACGGCCCCTTCCCAAGGCCCAAACCCGGAATTTCTCCAGATGATGCAGAATAAGACAGACCCACCACCTCACATATGCCTGAGACATTGCTCCACAACTGAGGAACAAACACAGCATGTGGAGAGTTCAACAGGGGAAGGGAATTCAAAAGTGCCTTTTCTTTTCCCGTACTGCTCTGAGTAGACCATTGTCCACCCTACTACTCTTGAAAGTCAAAATCAACGACACAAGGCATTTTTCAAGGAGAAAATGTTAAGTATGCTAGAGAACAAACATGAATATTAGAATAAATAAAGACATATACTGTCAATATTGGTGAGAAAATGGAAAATTTTAAAGATGTTAATCACCTCTACATTATTCTGTGACTCTAATACAACATTAATTGAAAGTCAGCTTGGTAGTAAATTTCATACAGAATGTTTGATTATTTCAATAATTCCTGTGAGAGTTGATATAAGAATAATGCTTAAGGCAATTTTGGGAGCAAAGGAAAGACACTTGGCCTCCTAACTATAAAGGTTATCTTTAAAAGAATAGTAACTAAAAACTGTATAGTGTTCCTATAGACATGTGGGGAATAGAACAAAACTGAGTGGGGGAGATTTGATTTTTTAAAGAAATGATGTCACAAACAAAAGTAAAGGGAAGTAAATGGACTGATCATTGGTAGATGATATTTAGAAAACTGGGTCAACATAAGCACAAAAGTAAGCTTTGGGTTCAGACCTTAGGCCATCTGTAAACAATAAAACTATGCAGCATAAAGGGAAAACATGAAATTTTTTTCATTAAGTGGGGAAATCTTTTTTAAATAAAAACCCCAAAGCACAAACTATAGGGTAAAAACTGTTTTTGACAAAATCAAAATTAAAGACCTCTGTTCAACAAACCACTCAGTAAGTTACATTAACATATGGGTGGCAGATTAGGAGAACATATTTGCAACTTCAAAAACCAACAAGGGATTAATCTAGAAAATACAAGGGACTCTTATGAATGAACTAAAAATAAGAATGAACATAACACAAAAATGACAAAGGTTGGGGCTGGGATGTAGCTCAGCGACATGGCACCTGCCTAGCAAGCATGAAGCCCTGAGTTCAATTCCCTGTACAAAACAAACATAGACAAAGATTGTGACTGTACAGCTGAAAAAAAGGAGGGCATGAAAGGATTATTAGTATATGAAAAGATTATCAACATCATTAGTTAAGGTGTAATAAGATGATAAGTCTCCTGTACTGTAGGTAGAAAGTGGATGACGCAAAGTCCTCAGTAGAGGAATGAGACAGAAGTGAAAGAAGTTAAGTCTATCTAGCCCTCTAGGATAAGCAATGCTTGACTGTAGAAACAGTGATATCAAAAGTAGAAAACAAACAGAAGAGTAACAAACTCACTCAATTCTGCTATGGCATAGATATTCCTGTGTAGCAATAAGGCTGCCCACTGATGATTAATGTTACCTACACCCACCTATTATTCCCGCACTAAAGACAAAGGAAATAGCCCAAGATACTAGCCAAGCCCTCCTTTGGAGGTGCTTACTTGAGTTAAAAAGACTCCATGGAGTTTGATCATTCATAACACCAGAAATCCTTGATCTTAAGTGTATGATTTGTAGGAAAACAAGTCAAAACGTAAACCTAGCCATACCTAAGTGTTGGAGTTGTTGACTCTGCTGTCCAGAATCTTTAGTGGGTAAGAAAATCAAATAAACAAATGGTTACCACTGTTGATACTATATTATAGTATCACCATTGCTGGTTACTACTGATATCATTGGTGATATTATAGTAAGATGTGCAAGGCACAGAGATGATATCAGAGAGGGAAGTTTAACCCCACCTTTAGAGGTACATAGTGTAATAGTTAAGAATACAGACTCTAGGGCCAACTACCCAGATTTGAATCCTGAATCTTCCTAGAGAAGTGTATGTTAATTATATGTCTCAGATTCCTCATCTGCAAAATAGGATTCACAGTAACACCTGCATCATAAGATGAAGTGTGGTTAAGTTACAACAGTGCTGAATACATAAAGATGCTCAAATGGATTGGTTAGTAAGACATCAAGGAGAGATATATCAATGAGATCATCTAAAAGCCAACCTTTGGGACATGTTTGGCAGTTTTTCAAGGGAGCTGTTATGATTTGGATGTTGTGTGAGTGTGTCCCCAATAGCGCGTGTGTTGAGATCTTGGTTCTTAGTGTGCAGATGTTAAGAGGTGGGGAGACCTTCAAGAAGTGGGGGGTAATAGTAGGCCCTTATTTCACAGAGGGCATTGCCCTTGGAAGGGATTAAAGTAGTTCTTGTGAGTTAACTCTCATAAGAAGTTTGTTTTGGAAGAATAAGACTGGTTGCACTGGCTTCTTTTGCTCCCTGTCTGGTGATGTGATCTCTTCCTTTCGCACATGCTTCCACCATTGTGATGTCATCCATCATGAGATGATGTGGCCAAGGGACTCTCACAGAGCCACCATCATACTGTTTTCTTTCAGCCCCCAAAACTTGAATCAAATAAATCTCTTTACAAGTTACCTGGACTCAGGTGTTTTGTTATAGTAACAAAAAGCGATCTGATACATGGACCAGCCAGGAACATGTCAAACAGAAGGAAAAGTGCATATGCAAAATCACGGCAACAAGACAGACCAGCTCTGGAGAGATTTGCTTAGCTTAGTGTAGCTTGAGGGCACTGCATATGCCAGGTAGTAGAGATAGAGGAGTATGGTCATGGGTACCCTGTGTAACCCTGGTTTTATGAAACCAGACTCTGCTTCTCTTCTTTATCTTCTTTACATTACCTACCCTCTCTCACTTCTCTAATTCTTTTCTTTTGTCTGTTTTCTCTCTTGGTCTTATGGGTGACTATTCCTGGATCTTGGCATTTGGTTAAGATTTGCCCTCTGTAGTTATGCCTGCATCCTAAAAAGCCAAAAACAAGTTTTTCTTTATTATTTAAACATTTCTTGGGTTGACTTCAGTCCTAGGACAGCAAATATCGACTCTGTAGAATTCTGAACTCCACAGTGGTTAGGACTTTCTTCTTAACTGCTCCGTTTCATCCTTAAATAGGACACTCTCCATTGTATTCCTACATCTGCTCTTGGTTTACTATTGATTATGATTTAGATTCTTATACTATTTACTTCCTCTGTGTTATGTATAAGTAGATCTTTCACACTCACCCACCCCAGGATGCCCATTTTGGTCCAAACTGAATGGATGGCCTTTTCTTCCGTTTCACTCTGACTCAGCAAGAAAAAACTAGGTACAGTTAGAGTTCAACTATTCTCTTTACAGGTATGGAATTGGACAGCTCTGTACCTTGTCTATGTTCTTCGAGGTAGTTAGCTCTATACCTGTATCTCTCAGTAACTAATCCTCTCTGTCATGTAACTGGAAAGCTGGGATGCTTAGCACAATGCTGAGTGAAATGTAAGATTAAAATATCATTTTCTTCATGATCTATAGTCTATATCTTTCATAGAAATGATTGAAAAAGAAAACAGATAGAAGAGACAAATTGAGGGCAGAAAGACCATGCAAACGTGATGTGAAACTTTAGGTTGCTAGCAGATACAACAAGAGTACAAATAGAACCTGGGGACAAAACCTAGAAAAACTAGGTAAGAGAAAGAAAATAAAAGTAGAGTGGAAACAATCCAACTTTTAAAAATCAGCCATTTGGCCAGGATACTGGCTGAGAAGATTGGCATGGAACCATTTGAACATCATTTGGGTGCTCTGAATGCTGATCAGTTTATGGAAACCATCTAGCTACACAGTGTACTGTGGACAACCCAATTGTGTTTAAGGCACTAGAACTTTGTGAAAGGTTACTGAGACTTGGAAACTGAAGCATGATTTTTACTTGAGGTTCTGTGACCTTAGGCAAAGCAAATCACTTTTCCAAGCCCTGGTTTGTTACATGGTGCTTATGAGAAACAAAACAGAATAACTGTCATTTGTGCCCAAGTTATCCAACAGCACTTTAGAAACAAGAAAGATAATGCGTGTGAAAGCATTTGATAAAGCTGTAAAGCCAATATTAATAGACCCAATTATAATCACTGATGCAATTTCACTGGAGGAGAAATGTTAAAAATAGTGTGTACTTGATCTTTCAAGGGTTTGCCCCTTCTGTTGGAACAGGGAAATATCAAGGACAGAGGTCTGACCTAGAGATAAAATTACCAATTCATTCCACTTTCCTTTCAGGGTTCTTATGACAATTAACTTGCCAAGTTTCAACCACAAGACCATATGTTTGCTAGATCACGTGGGGAAATGTGGTTTATTCAGATTATTTGTTTGTATTAACATTATTAGCACAGCGCTTCATTTATTACACTGGCCCAAATTCAATCTGTCAGGAGGCTTCCCAGCACATGAAGGTGTAAAAGCCTCTACAATGCATGTGAGTTTTTAAATAGGAGAGCACTAAGCTCACCTCCTCCTCAGCAGATCTTGTTAGTAATCACCTTGGTCCTTACCCAAAATGATATTCATGCTGTTGGCAGGTCTGAGACACTCTAACATCTTGAAGATCCTTCTTAATTGTCAAATGAACTTTCATGTATACTAATGGCAGCCTTAATATTTAATGTCCTTTAATTATTTGAGTTATTTGGCAGTTACTAATCAGTGACCTCACCAAGCTAGGTCATTTAATGAAGCAGATCTCCCATTTTCTGAACATATTGAGTAACAAAATATATAAAAACTGATTTTCTTCAGTGTTTCTTACTTACAGTTACAAATAGCATGATATGTTCACACACTAAAATATAGTCATTATGGTACCCAGATTCATAGTTATTACTGTGTCTGTCCTAAGTCAGTCTGCCAGACATCACTGCCTACTTCTCTACCTCATCTTTCCTCTTTGTTTTCACAAACTTTGTTTCAGCCATATAGACTCTTTCTAAAATTTTAAAAAAATTTTGCATATGCAATGTTTACATTTCTTGTGTGGAGTTGGTACCAGTACACAACAATTCTGAATTTCTGTTTTCATCTCCATACCCTTCCCTACTCCAGCCATCCCTTGATCCCCTTTTCATTTGAGAAATGTCTTATCTCCCTACTTCCTGTTATCTATCCTTTACTTTGTTTTTTTTTCTTATCTTTTACTTTGATCTTTCATTATAATTTGCGTTTCTCATATAAGAGAAACATGTGATATTTAAGTTTGTGTGTCTGATTTATTTCACTTAACATTATGGTCTAAGAGTGCATCCATTTTCCTACAAATGACCCGAGGTTGTTCTTCCTTATGGTGGAGTAGTACTCCATTGTGTGTAAGCACCAAATTTCCTCTATCTTTTCATTTGCTGATGGACATACAGGGAGCTTCCAAGATTTAGTGATGATGAATCACACTGTTATAAATATGGGTATTCACATATCACTGATATCTCTAATATGATGTCTTTAACTCTTTTAGGAAGATAACCAGAAGGGGAACACTTGGCTCAAATGGAACTTTTACTTTTTGAGGACTCTCCATACTGATTTCCATGGTGATTATACTAGCTTACACTCCCACCAACAGTGTAGAAAAGTTCCTGTTTTCCCTGCAGGAACTTTTGTTAGCATTTGTTATTATTCACTTTTTAATGATGACCACCAAATGCACCATTAGTCCTGTTCAGTAATTTCGTAGCTTTGCATATGGTACTGTCTCTGCCTTCAGCATCTTCTCATAGCCCCAACTATAGTTCAACTCTCATTCATCAGAAAACCTCTGACTCAGGCTTCAAAACTCATCACAGGCATTATACCATAGTGAAGCATTCTCCCAATCCCTATGGCTACTCCATTGTTTCCCTTTGTGGCCTCAACCTTTCCCCACAGGCACTCCCAGTTGTTTTGCATTTGTGGACCCCAAAAGTCTACAAGCTCCTTGGGTTTAGGAAAGTGATTTATTCACCTTCATGTCCCCTTTCCCCCAAATCATCAGGGTGCATGGATATTGGGCATCTCAATCAGACAGTCTGATTCATCTGTCTCAGGAGCTGTACTGTCTCAATCCCCTGTTTTGAGTGTTTCCTTTAGATCAGAAAAACTGGTTTTTCCTTAGAACAAAAGGGGTGGATTATGAAAATGTTATGCAAGAGTAGTCAAATACCGCACTGTTTCCTTCAGGAACAGTCCAGACACAGGACCTACAGTTCAGGAGTGGGGTCTTCTGTGGCAGGCAGAGGGCTGTGGAGGGGGCCGTGATGACCTGCTTCTTTAGAGGATGAGCCTTGTCTGTTCCTGAAACTCTACTCCAACTGCAAAGGTAACTGCTTGCCAAAAGCTTTTTTTTGTATGTGCTGTAGCAACCTAAATGTCTCTCCTGGTCACTGGAAAGAGATACAGACTGTCTTCTTTTCTGCAACTCTTTCTACTGGTGGGAATATTTGGACTATATCTTCACCAACAGGCTCACTTGAATATAGGTAAAATTGATTAGAGTGAAGTTACTAGAAACAGAATGACATAAAGTGCTTTTTTTGGTGATGAAAGTGTTGATGAGTTCCCTGGCACAGAGATTTAAGAAAGAACATTAAGTCTTGGCCACTTCCTGGATGGGTACAGAGGAGAAAAACACTAATCTTAGATGTTAATTAAATGATATGGCCATGAATACTGGCCTTTTCCAGGGAAAGAGGGAGGGAGAGGAGACCAAGACAGAGACAGAGACAGAGACAGACCAAGACAGAGACCAGGAGAGAGAAACTAAGAGAGAGACACCAGGGGAGATAGATACCAGGAGAGAGAGATGGAGACCAAACAGTAAGAATTACTTATAAGTATGGTGTTGTGCCATTTCTAATTTACAGATGGTAATATTTTTGTGTAAGAAAAGTACTCTAGGACAAATTTCAGAATGCTACAAATCAGAATGGTATATTGGTACCTAATGTTTAATAGATATACTGTAAATTGTTAATTAATGAAATGTGTGCTGAGTATTAATGAAAATGAATGATCCCAACAAGCAATGGAACACATTTGTATCTATATTTACATACAGATATATATGTAAATTGGTATATGTATATCCTCCCATGTAAAAAAAGCAGTTGTATTTTTAGCAGGTACTTTTAAAAAACTCAGTCAGGGCTTCCTCTCACTTCTAATTTGAACGTAAGATATTGGAGTTTTTCAATCATCACAAAGGAAAGGTAAAGCAAAAGGGAAGGGGTGATTTGGTAATTATTTATACTTGTTTGATAACCTGCAGCTAAATAGTAACTTTTCAGGACATTCCCCTAACTCCTCCAAGTCAAGAGCTCAGGAAGCAATGAAATTTAGGGAAAGGATATTTTTTAGAGGAATTGTTGTGGAGATATTTTTTTAGTCTTTGTAATCACTTCTCACAAAAAATACTTGAGGTTACAAATGCAATGTAAGAAACACTACACTTTCTTCATCAGGAAGAGGGGACCAAGAGAAACCAAATTGTGATATATCCACACAATAGGTAGACATGTGCCCGTTAAAATCAGTCAAGTATATGTGCTTGGACATAGCATGATGTCCAGCATGGGTTCACAAATGGGAAATCAATACTTGGCAACAACTTGTAAAGATTATTTTAGAAGGTTGAGAAGGTGGAGATATAAATTTCTCACTCCATTTTATTCATACATTTTATTGTTTTAAATGCTTGCAATGAGTCAACCTGACATATTTCTTATTTGGACAAAGAATACTGGAAGGAGGGAATGTGAATGTGTGAATGAGAACAAAGAAATGAGAGACCAGATGACCAAAATATGATCAAGATATGACCTTATTTATGTTATGAGTTGGTGGAGGTATTGTGTTAAGAAGGAGGCTATGCATTTTGAATCATTCTTAATAGACTTTCTGCTATTAATATACTAGCTTCTTAATTAAGCATTAACCTTTTACAAATTAAATATAGTACTAAAGGAAGAAGGAAGAGTACATTTGGGAACCATGGGCAACATACAAAAACTTGGCTAACTTTCAAAGAATCACAGAGACACCAGGTTGGGTAAAAAGAAGGACGGGCTGGCGGGTTAATAATAAAATTTTCTTTGTAAACATCATATTTTATAATCTGCATAGTATTTTATCACCTGGGTATCTTATTAGCCATTTAGAAAATTTTTCAAAGGCATGTGGGGGTTCTGGTATTATTGGTTCTGAAAAATAAGGAATGAAAATATCTTTACAGAAGAGCATTATAATACATATGAACATACACATGCCTTTGAAAACTATCTAGATAAATATTCATGAATAAAACCCACTGAAATGACATGCTGTTATTTGTTTTCTACTTACTTACTTCTATTAAATTTATGAAGCTCAATTTTGAGTCTTACTGTATAATTTAAAATGCCCCAGACATTCACCCTCAAATCTCTCATAGAGAAATCTCGGGGAAGGTAGGCTATCATATAGGGGTAGTAGAAAATGTGCTTGAGTTAGAGGTGGCACAGCTCAAGATAAAAAGCAGTTTACTCTGAGTGATCCGGATATTAGATGATGGATCTCAAAATTAAATCTAAGTCTGTCCCACCAAAGCTTACATCCTAAAAAATTTTTTCTGTCTGAATATAAAATCATTGCATGCTCAGGCAGCTGTAATCCAAATCTCATGTGTCCATTTACACTGTCCAAAAGAGGAGTATTTTTAGAATGGGAAAATAGTGACTTTTCTAGGGCAAGATGTGCCGGTACCAAAGGTGCCTTATTTAGTGGTGGCTATAAAACTAGGCATATCTACACTGCTAAAAAAGGGAGGAAGGTGTGTGTGTGTGTGTGTGATACATTATTTTACATGACAAAAGGGACTTTGTAGATGTGATTAAACAAAGGATCTTCAGATGAGAGCAAGATTTTCTGGGTGGCTGATTGTAATCAAAAGGATCCTCATAGGAGGGAGATAGGGAAGTCAGAATCAGGGAAGGAGATGTGATGAAAGTAGCAGATGGTTAGGGTCAGAGAGAGATTTGAGGATGCTACCCTGCTGACTTTGAAGCTGAAGGGGCCATGAGCCAAGGACTGTGCACAGCCTCTAGGAACTGGAAATAGAAGGGAATAATCTCCCCTTGAGCCTCTAGAAAGGAATGCAGTCCTCCCGACACCTGGATTTTGGCTCAGAGGGACCAGTTTGTTCTGACCTCCAGAATTACTAGATAATTTATTGGCATTGTCTTAAGCTACTAAATAATTCGTTACAGCAGCAACAGGAAATGAATACAAAGTGTAATTGACTCTTCCAGGTGAACTTGACTTTTCAAGCAATCAGCGTCCCTGTGGGACAGGAATAGGCTGGCTGGGGAATGTTGCTGAGTGGAGAGCTGGCATGGTTGGTGATGAGGGAAAGGACTTTTAAGATGAGCTCTGAGGTGTGTGGGTCATGATTGGGCTTCTCCACCATCATTCTTCCTTAATTTCAGGGCCACAGAAGAAGCAGCATAATTAGAAAGACATACATGCAACAATATGCTCATAGAAGATATTTTTTGCACATTATAGAAAAATTATAAAACAATTTAACCAAGGTCATATGAAATAATTATCCTTGTATTCAACCCTTGCATATTTTCACCACTCTCAGTTGTTTGGCCTTTGTGAGTTTGCAAGAAGAAATTTTACTGCAAATCATAAATTATTTAAAACCTACCAGAAAGGCTTTCTGAACCAATTCCCACAGAGCAGACATTTTCTGAATCTCAATCTTCCATCACTGTCCAGGAGATGCAAAAGAAGTTGGACAAGGCACATAGTCTCCCTGAGGTTGCTGTTTTCTGAAATTTTGCCTAATTCTTTGAGACAGGCAGAGAATCTCAAATCTTAGATCCGGAAGGAAATCCAGATTACAGCAGCCCAGATTTCCCATTTAATGTAGCGAAAATCAAGGCAGTTACTTGTCCAGAATTTCACACTGTGATGTACTCTGTGTAATGATTGATTATCAACTTGATTGCACTGAGAAATACCTAGGAGATTCATAAAGCACACTTCTGCTTAGCTAAGAGGGTGTTTCCAGAGGTGATTAGCATGTGGGACAGCAAATGGCAGGAGGAGAACTATCCTGAATGTGGGCAGAAAGATTCAGTACGCTGAGGACCTGGACGGAGCCAAAACAAACGGAGCAAGGCTCCCTCACTTTCTGTCTGCTTCTCGGTGCCATGAAGTGAGCAACTTTCTCTACCAAACCCCACCTGCCACAATGTGCTGCCTCATCATCAGCCCACAGCAATGGTGCCAAGAGACCATGGACTGAAACCTCTGAAAACATAAGCCAAATTAATCCTCCTTCCTATAAATTGTATATGTCAGGTCTTCTGTCACAGCAGTGACAAGCTGACCAACATACTCTTTCTGTGCCTGAAATGTCCACACAGTGTGCTGGGCTCTATAGGAGATAGCAGGGGTGACAATGAAGTGAGAGTTTATTTTTGTCCCCAAGATTATAACCTGAGGAGAGAATATATAAATTTCATAAACGTATGAAACAGTTGCTTACATATAACAGAGTTCAGTGTTGTTTTACTGGAGGACGCACACTTAGCTTAGACAGGCATTACTCATTGAGAATACTCATTGATTTTAAAGATAAAAATTTTACTGACTTTTTTTATTTTACAAAAGTAATCATTTGTGTGTTCTTTATTTTTTTGAAACAGGGTTTCACTGTGTAGTTCAGGCTGGGCTTGAACTCACTACATAGCCCATGCTGGCTCTGAACTCACTGTGAACTTCCTGCCTCAGCCTCCCAAATGCTGGGATTACAGGCATGCACCACCATGCCTGGTGCTTGGTACATTATTTTGAAAATATAGTCAAATAAAGGAAAGAGATTAGAAATTGTCCATATCAACCACACATAACCACTCTTAATATTGTGTTAAACATCCTTATAGAGCAATATTATGATTATACATAGATAAACATACAATCATATGCTTATTAAAATAGAAAATATATAATAGGCATTACATATGTAAAATATACATATAATGAGAGATACTGGAAATATATACCCCCAGCACATGTATATTTTTAGTGACTGTAATCCTGTTATTTGTTGCTCTGCTAGACAAATATTTAGAATCACTGAATTTCAGAGTTGGGGTGGATATACTAAATAAATTTGGTCTACCCACCAAAGAAATAAACTTTTAATTTTTTAAATAGTTTCAGATTTATATAAAAATTGCAGAGTTCACCGTTCTTACTTTCCAAATTCATAACATCATACTTAGTATGGTACATTTCACTTCTCATATTTTGATGCTGTTATGTTAGATGCATTCACATTTAGAATTGGTATAGCTTCTTGGAGAATTGATCTCTTTATCATTATGTAACGTACATCCCTATTTCTGGTAAACTTCCTTGTTCTGAAGTCACTTTGATGGGAAATAATAAAGGTAACCCAGTCTTCTTTTGATGAGGGGTAGAATGGTATATCTTTTTCCATCACTTCATTCTTAATCTGTTTAAATCTATATTTAAAGTGGATTTTTTGTAGACAACATATAATCGAGGTTTGTTTTTAATCCACTCTGTGTATTTCTGACTTTTAATCAGTATATTTAGACCTTCATATTTAAAGTGACTATTGATATCATTAGACTCACATCTACTACTTTTGTAACTGTTTTTCCATTGCCACAATTATTGTTTTTTGCTTTTTCTCTCTCCTTTTCACCTTTCTCCGGTTTTATTGACAATTTTATATGACACTATCTTCTCTCTTGGTGAACCAATTATATTCATTTTTTAAAAATTTAGTGGCTGCCTTAAATGTTACAGTTTAGATTTTAAACTAACATAAACCAACCTTTAATATCACTATGCCATCTCACTGTAATATGCATTTCCTATAAGGGGATATTTTCAGATTTCCCCTCCCATCCTTTGTAATACTACTGTCATTCACATACCTGTATGCTACAATCACCCAGTCCGTTGTTAGTCTTACTTTAAACATAGTTACTTTTTAGATCCATTTAAAAGAAAGTGACGGGGCTGGGGATTTAGCTCAGCGGCAAAAGCGCCTGCCTGGCAAGCGCAAGGTCGTGAGTTCGGTTCCCGGTACCGGAGAAAAACCAAAAAAAAAAAAAAAAAGAAAGTGACATTTTGTTTTACTTTTATTTATTCTTCCACCATTGCCTTTTCCCCTCAGGTCTAAGTTTATCACCTATATTATCTTCCCTCCTCCCTAAAAATTACTTTAACATGTCTTACAGGACAATTCTGCTGGCAATGAATCTCCCAGGTATTGTTTTCTCAGAATGTTTTTGTTCTCCTTTACTACTTAAAGACAATTTCCCTGTAGAATTTCAAAGTAGATTTCTACTTTGGTGGGATCTTTTTCATTCAACATTTGAAATAGTTCACCACATTTTCTTCTTGCATATGTGGCATCTGGTGAGATATTCTATAATTCTCATCCTTGTTTCTTAATAGGTAAATCTCTCCTCTCATCTTGGTTTCTTTCAAATTTTTCTGTTTTTGATTTTCCACAGTTTAAATATGTTATGTCTAGGTGTGGTTTTCTGACGTACGTTCCGAACTTCTTAAATATGTGGTTTGGTGTCTGTTTTAATTTTGGAACATTCTTAGCTATTTTCACTTCAAAAATTTCTTCTGCTCAGTTGTCTCTTTCTTCTTCTTTTGTTATTCAAATTAAGTATCTTGCAAGTTCCACAGTTTTCGACACTCTGCTTTGCATTTCATTGTTTTTTGTCTTTGACTTTCAGCATGAGGCATTTCTACTGACCTCTCTTCAAGTTCACCCACTTTTTCCTTGACTGTGTGAGTGAGCAAGTCCTTTTTAACACCTACAGTGGCTGGGAACTCACCATCGATTTCACTCCTGGCTATTAGGAAGTTGTATTTTACATTGGTCTAGTATGTGTCTCCCTAGAGTTTCCATCAGTTAGTTTAATCCACCTATTAACTAGTTTCTTTCTTTAGGAGAACCAGCCTTAAAGAATGTGAAAAAAATGAATCCCTCCTCTCTGAGTCTTCTCCCTTAACCTACCTGCCCTGTTTCTTTGACTATGCTTCCTATCGAAATTCTTCACCACCTGTACAAAAGGACTACAAGGTGAAGGTCTGCACTCACTACAATTGTACAACGGGTATAGTGCTGGGGCCCTGTGAGGACACAGTAGTGGGAAAAACATGCATCGTTGCTCTTTTTCATGGAGCTTATGGTTTAGTGGAGAGATAATATTACCTTAAAAGTTTGATTAACTTTACGGAAGATGCTTTGTAAGAAATAGGTCACATTTCCATTTCCTTGTAGTTTTGCTTTTATCTGCCTTTTCAATGTGAAGACAGTCCATAATACTCAAAACCGGAGCAGGTGCACTCCCCTGAGGAATGTTTCTACCCGTAGTCTTTCCTAGCTGTTTCCTATTGGTTTATAATCTTGTTTGAATATTTTGCTCTGAGTTTATCTGGGCACAATTACATGCTGCCAAGCTATTAGGCAGAAATTCCAGGGGTAGCAAGCTATATAGAACTCAACCTCAAATTTTGAGCAAGTTTTGAAAAAATTCCACTCACTTTGGGGATTCAGAATATGGCCTTTGAGTGGTCACTGATTTCTGTATATACAGAGAGTTAATTTAACTCTGTATGAAGAACATTTATCACTTTACTCTAGAATATGTCATGGTGGAAAAATAAGCTGGTAATATTGTACATGTATTCAAATCCTGCCACCTATATTGGATAGGGAAATGTATTCAACCTTAGATGTTAAGTTTCTTTATTTGTACAATATAGCTAGAGACTTCTTAGGACTAATATAAATGTGTATAAAGCACCTAGTACCATGTTTTGTATTTCCTTGTAGACATCCATGCTTGGTTCCTTTCTAAATCTGAACATAAGTGTCTTCCTTAAGGCCAAAAAGAATGCTGGTAGTAGGGGCTATGTATGTGATAGTGCAGAGTAAAGTCTTCCGATCTCAGGAATAACTGGGTAGCAATTTTGAAGGAAGCACAATGAATTGAGATGCATGGATTTGACTAACAGGCAGATACCAGGAAGCACAATATAAGGGTTCACTAACTCTGGTAGTTGTTCCAGTGATTCTAGCAGATTTTTTGAACTGTTGGTAGAAGAATGGCTGCCTGATGTGTACGGTTGTCCCAATGATAGCCATCGCATAACTCTTCTAAATTGAGGACATTGAGTACACAAAGAGCTCCAATAATGATGATGAGAGGTCACAGGTGCTTTCAGATAGCTTCACATTTTGTGTTCATGATGTAGAATAATAACATATAAACTGTCCTTCATTGGAATTATACGAGAAAGCTGAGATTTCTCTTACTAAGGAAGTGAGGCTTGTTGACATAAATGCTCATTGTTAAGGCCATTGATTTTTCTGAACCACTGAAACATCCTTTGGACTAAAATAGTGGAGAACCATTACCTTAAGCAATCCTGAGTACATTCTACATCGGAAATACAATAAAGGACTGTGCAGGAATATGTTAGAAATGAGACAACTGCTCGATGGTCCTGATGTGAGTATCTAGGAAGTGTAGGCAAGGTTAAGTCCACTCACTGTTTTCTATGAAATGTCCCTGGACATTTGGAACTGTCCCTTCGAACCAATCATACACTGACTTGGTGAGTATAAGGGAAAGAGACAATGCCCACTTCTTGCATTACTATGTCAAATCAATCCAGTCCCATTTATCAGAAACTAACCGAGTAGACATTTATTTCCCATCAGCAAAATATATGACAATATTATCTAGCTGCCTGGAGTGTCCTAGAGAACTTTCATTTAATTTGGAAAGCATTTTATACCTCAGTTTGAGTGACAAGCAGTTTACACACATGCAGATATTTTGTGTGCTGGCTACTGGTTTCATTTCAGGATTAAAAATTAGGGTGTCATCTTTATTTTGATGACTTCCTATATGGTCAGATTTAACACATTCATTGTTACAAAGAAATCTCAGTTTTCTTATTGACTTTCATCTATTTTGTGAAGTGGATAATCGAAGTAATCAGAATGTACATTTTCCCCCCCTTGGGGATCACTAAAGTAAGGTTGTAAAAGAAATAGTTTTTGTTGTCAGTTATAACACAGCTCATAAGCTTTTTTTATATGTCTTAAATTGGCTTACTTCTAAAAAAGCTTTATTCACCTATCCCTCGCTTTCTTAGCTGATTTTACATGCTGTTATAACTATTTGATTATGACTTTATCTCCATCCTACAAAAAGAGTGCTGTAATGTGATAACACCCTATTTTTTATAGCTGTAGTACCTACAAGAGTGTGAAAAACTGCTAGTTCATACATACTGCTCAATAAATCCTTGTAGAAACAAAAATGAATAAGTTTAAGCTTCAGCTTTGAAATCCAGACCACATTTCATCCCTTAGGACTATGTATTCAAAGTACTTATAAAGTTATTATTATATTTATCACTATGTACCCAACACAGTTTATATAATGATGATTGTATCAATTTTGCAGATAATTTCTCATGCGCTAGGGCTTTGATCCTGAAAATAATTCTTTGAGGAAGCATCTGCAAAACAAGTATCTGTTCTTTACTGATGACACTCAAGTGAAAACTTACCCAAGATCTCACAGCTCATAAAGGTTGGGGCCAGAGCCAAAGAAAACACTTGTGGCTGTAAGTTCTTTATGCCCTTTCTGTGTCTCAACCTCAGCACTCATTTAGTGCTGAGTAAGTCTGCAGGCAGCTATTCTGCACATTATAACATATTTAGTAGCATGCTTGGCCTCTATCTACTAGATATGAGTAGTAGCCTCTGTCCCATTGCGACAGTCAAAAATGTCTCTCCAAAGGTCCCCTTGGAGGTAAAATCAGTTCCAGCTGAGACCGGGTGATCTAATAGCAGGTATAACATGGTAAGTGCTCTGAGACAGGCATACGAAGAATGAGAGAGAAAGTCGAGAACCCCCTTCTGGTGAATTTGATCTGGATCTTTACTGTAAAATGATTGAACTGACCATGCAGGCTTTATTGTGATGAGAATAAACACAAAATATTTGTTGAGCATGCATGATGTGTCAAATTTAACTCCAAGGGGGAGAATATAATAGGCACTGCTAGCATCTTACTAAAATGAAACACCATCTTAAAGTCCATCTAGTGGAACATAAAGCTATTTGGGGACAGTCAATCTCATGATATACATTTAGCAGCTAGATTGATCATGTTATCCACCAAACATTACTTAGGAAAGAATTGCCTCCCACTTATGTTTGTAGCTTGTTAACCTATAAATCAGTCCCAATCACCATTTAATTGTACGGTACATGGAGATTGTGTTTTCTAGTAAGTTTCAGGCTCATTGGGAATATTCAAAACATATTGAGTTTGAGTCTTTTACATGAACGTGAGAAGAAGAAAAATCTTTAGATCTCATATCCACTGAGCCAGACCTCTTAGGCCAGCTTGGGAACTCTCCATAGATAAATATGATAAGCAATTCTTTGACTTAGTTTGGTGAACATGCAAGAGCTAGGCTAAATCTTCTACTTCCTTTTGAGAATTACTGGAAAACTGAGAAAGATTCTGATCTCTCTCAAATAATATGCTCTCCCTCCTTAAAATGATCATTCAGGCTATGCACAGGAGCTGCTGCTACATCATTTATTAGAGCTTAACACATAGCTTGATAGTCACATAGGCCTAATCATACAAGTTATGCAGCTGGGTGTAAGTTCTATTCACGTAACATATGTGGGCCTCAATGTCCTAATCTGTAAAATGGAATACTAACTTCCACCTAATTTTTTGAATAGTCTAAAAAATGCAGAAAAACTTTTAGTGTTGGGCTCTGTACAAGTCGATGATAAGCGGTGGCTAGCATTATCATCACATCATCTTATTTTTGTCACCACTGTTAAGGACACAATTCCTTT
>NW_004955410.1:32574998-32595917 GCF_000276665.1 Chinchilla lanigera
ACCTTGCGCTTGCCAGGCAGGTGCTTTGCCGCTGAGCTAAATCCCCAGCCCCTAGGACACAATTTCTATACAAGAAGGACTCAGGTGAAATAAGAGTGGGCATATCTTTGAAGTTTTTTGAAGACAGGAAACACTTTGGCTGGTCTTGTTGGGGACCACTACAAAGTGGCTCTGAGCAGGATTCAATATTAACCAATTGGCTTTCTGTGTTTACCTGTGAGTTGTCTAAAGTTTAGGCACCTTGTCTGAAACTTAGGCACCTTGTCTGACAAGATTAGGCCACAGCTGAAGATGTTTGGCTCCCACCCCAATTAACTAGGAGGAGACTACAGCTGCAGGCCCCACACTCCTACAATAAATACCAACCTAAGGATAAGGTAGTTCTGATTGACATAATTTACGACTTGGGAAAATTCTGCCAAGGTCCTGTGAGATTCCCACATTTTCTTGAGTATCCCCTCCCTTTGTTTGAAAACCTAATAAATATGGGCCACCCAGAGAAGTCTGGCTAACTCAGAGGATACTGAAGCTGTAAGAGAGTTCCTCCTGGTGCCCTAAAATCATTACCACTGTCGGATTTATTTAAGCCTTTGTCGTTCACTCGCGTGGGAGATTGCAGATCTGATCATCCTGCAATAACTTAGAGTTATTTAACCCCATTTTTGATAGGTCTCAATAAGGAATTTTAATTTATTGGAGCTTCTAGGGGGTCTGAAACTCTTTCTCTCTCCCCAGAATCTGCCTCTAAGCACCAAAACCCTACCACCACCACCTTCCACTTCGTGTCTATAGGAGTGTTTGAGGGTGGAAGCAGGAAGAGTAACACAATTCTTTCAGCCTTACCATGATATATTTTAGGTGTGTAATGACAGGAGACTACGTGTGTGTGGAAGAACAGTGCCAAAAAACAAAAGGGGTCAGAAGTCCACCTGGAGAAGGGATGCACCAACCAGAAATAATAATTCTGAAATGTTGCTCTTAGCCTAGCTATACAAGATTTACCCTGGACAACTTGATAAAAATGTCCTCATCCCACTCCACTGACTAAAAAGGGTAGAGATTTCCACATATATCCACCTTGAGGGACACTTGCACCAAAAATCTCAGTAGTCTGTTTTCTAAGCCTGCTTTATTGCTGTTGAGAAATGGGTACTTCTCCCAGACTTAGAAGATAGTAGATATTTCAGCAATGCAACTGAATCTATCCCAAACTCATCAGCAACCAAGTGAATATAGTTTGGCTTTTCCTGGAGATCAGAGGTCTCAGTTCCCCATGGCTCACCATGCTGCTTCTGCTTTTGATATTCTTAATCTTTCCCCTCGTCTTGCTCTCATTCCTGGTCCAGAATTTCCATTCGCTCTTATATTCACTTTGTCTTCAGCTAAAAGCTCTTTTGTGGCTGGACATCCATGTCAACCCAGGTTTCCTTATTAAACTTCAGACCCATCTATCCAGACAACACACTAATTATTCCTCTTTGTATTTCCACAAGAACCCCTAATAGCACATTTTCAAAACAAAACTTCCCTGATATTTCCATTTATTTATATCTCCCTGTCTAGTCCTTGCTCAATAAATAAAATGACATTGACCACCTACTCAAGTTGGAAACCTGAGAGCAATTTTTGACTCCTGCCTCCCTAAACATACTGAATTGATCAGTGACTAAGACCTGCTGATATTTCCTCCCACATATTTCCACAGTGAATTGCTTCTCTGTATCTCTATTCCCAGGGGGAGCCAGTGTTACATCTTTCATAGTCCTCAGCTTCCTGTCCTTGGTCTTGTGGCTTCCACTCGTTCCATTTTCCATGTTGAAGCCAGAAGACCATTTCAGAATAAATGTCTGGTCATGGCACATCCAGTTGCCTTCACAATAAAGTTCAAAGCCTTGCTGGCATGTAAAATCCTTTGCGTGTGCTCCGGTGACTCCTTCCTTCTCCAGTTCTATTCATATGTTAGGCAGTAGCCATTCTAAGATTCTTACAACTCTACAGTTCTCTTTCTTTCTCTCTCTTGCCCACAGACCTTATGTTCCTCCCCACTCAAGCGAACAGAGACAGACTTATACTGACTTACTCTTACCCACATGAAGCCTACTCAGGAAAATACAATCACAGGTGAACTCAGTCAATAGAGAGACATATACACTGCCTCTTCCTTTATTGTGCTTTCCTAGGACAATCCATTAATGGTAGAAACATTATATTGGAATTCCAAAGACCTTCGCTCTATTCACTGTGTCTGAAACTCATTTTGTGACATTGTCAAATGTCTTAGTTTTCTTTTGGACCTCACTCTCTTTACCCTGCCTTCCTAGTGTAGGGCTACTGTGTAGATCCAAAAATATCAAGGTAATGGAAATAATTCACTTAATGAAAATATGGAAAATGTATAGCATCAATTTTCCAATTGCAATTTTTTCTACCTCCTTCAAGCCCCTGGAGCACTTCCCCCTTTAGTTTATTTCCCCTTCCCCCACCTGTTTGACTAACTCCTCCTCTTGTTTAGGATAAGTTTAGACTTGAATTTCCAAGATGCTTTTCACAATCCCTCAAAGTTAGGCTGAGTGGGACTCTTAAGGGTTCCCACAGAATTTTCTCAATTTTCTGAAATAACTTTAGCAACTATATTTCAGCTGGGTTTTACTCACTGTTCTCTTTTAACTTCTTTTAAGTATCTCACTGTCACTAGGATGATACTATTCTTTATGCTGGAGAACAGACTTCAAAGGGAAGTGGTCTATTTGAGAGAGTTTTCTTAAATTGACAGTTTCTATGGTTGCCTTTTTTCCCATATACCATAGTGTGCATTGTACCACAATGCATTCATTTTCATGAACAAAACTTTTTTTAAAAAAACATCCAGTGATGTATATATGTCATTATTCTGAATTAGCTCTGTTTCTGAAGAGGAAACTGATTTTCCTAAGATCAGCCTAGTGGAAATTGCATTTAGGTAATGTCTTGTTCTCCCCATTTCTAATGCAGACTTCAATGCTGTGTACTGCCTCGGCTTTAAAAACAAGCTACACAAATAAATATCTGTACACCTAAAGTGTGGGCAGGTGAGGCTATTTGTGCATGTACTGTATATATTTGGGTACAATTACATGCATATTTTTTATTTATAATCAATTCTCGTAAAATCTCCTGGAAAGATAATGATTAAAATAGGAACTTCATTTTGAAAGCATACTTCTGGACATGATATTTCCATTGAATTATGCTTTCTTAATTAGCCTTTTTACAGGATCAGCACATCCTGCTTGTGCTGTGACAAAGTTGTGATCTTTTCAGGTTTGAGTGGACAGTGAGTACCATAGAACAAAAAGGAGGCTGTTGTACTATTTGGGGCCTTGAGAACTCTCTGAGCTTCTGAGAAGCAAGGCTCTAACTGCAGGTCACAAAGAATGGGGAGGCGCGAGCTAAGAAACACGGGAGGACTGGACATGTAGTTCAATAGTTGAGCAATTTCCTAGCTTGGACAAGGACCTGGGTGTGTATGGGAGCATGCGCGTGCGCGTGCGGGCACACACACACACACACACACACACACACACACACAGAGCAAAGGAAAGAAACCACCAAAATGAGGAAGCACAGGACCTTTGCTAGAATAGGCCCAGGGCCATTTCATTGGGGACAGGAGGGAAATATGTAAATCCTGCTCAATGAGGCTGGCAGCCCTGCAGAGGAGCCTTCGCAGCTGTCACAAAGGGAGGGAGGAGAGTTGATGGAGCCCTGTCCCTCTTATTCAACCTTAGTGCTTTCATTTTGCCTTTTCTATGTATTAAGATTCCTCTTTTTTTGAAGTTAAATATATTTGAAATGCACACTGTCTTTTCCATTATTTCAAACTCTGTTAATGCAGCTTATCAAAATGAAGAGTAGTATTAGACATCATGACTCAAGAATAGGGTTATTTTTAGGTAGTACTTTAGCACTGTGTCATGAATAGGATGCGTGCTGAATGTGACTACAAATTTTAATTAAAAAATGGAATTGATAATGAGTTTTTGTACCTTCCTGGTAAATTAGCTCATCTTTCCACTGAGATGATTCATGGATACCAAAGTTCAAAGAAGGGTAAAACCGATCCTAGTGGCCCTAAGGCTTGGTCCCTTTCTGGGTGAGGGCGTGTGCACATGTTTATGTTTTGTTCTCTCTGAACTTTCCAGCTGAAGTTCCTGTGAACTGACTCTCTCCATCCTGAATACCAAGTTCTACTCTCCTCATTTCCAATGATGGTTTGCAATGCAAATCATTGGATTGGTAACAGGCAGTACCGTAGCCATGGTAACCAAACAAAGACAAGTTTGCTTTACTTCCTCAGTGGGGTGCATTTCAGTTCTACATTCAAATCTGAAGCCACTGCCAAAAGGTGGAAGGGCATTAAAGGAACAGCAAGAAGTTTCTTAGAATAAAAACACAACCGGCACCATTGTATTCATTTCCTGCCTACTTTTTCTCCAAGTCCAGGACTAGTTGCTAATAATTCGTATTGTTCTAATGCCTTTTTCAATGCTTTCGTTTCTCGCAGAAGGAAGAGGGTACTGTATAGTGAATCACCATGTGTCTTCACCCCTCAACCTGACCATGGCTTTTGGCAAGCAGGTTGTTCTGGTTTTCTGTGATTAATTTAACTTTTAAATAGGAACTGTGTGGTCACCAGGACTTTTAAGCCGTAGTAGCTAGGAAACAGGAGATACGAAAATACCAAGACCTTCACAGGCGCTTTTGAGAACAGCTCTAACAAACTTCAAGGGCCACTTCTCTGCTCCTTTATTCTGGTACAGTAACTCTTATAATTTGTTTTTTTTCCAGCCTGTGGAGGAGGGGGTATTAGCTCGCTGTTCTCATTTTCTCTCAGTTGGAATGAAAGAGCAGCTAGGGCTTGTTCTGAAACTTCTTTACCTGCAGCTGTGTGACTGGGTGACTCCTAGGAAGAAAAACTATTAACAGTAAGGTGAAGTGATCTAATTGCCATGGATTCGGGCCTGGATGACTGCAGTACCTGTATGACCGCCTGGGTGGCTACCATTAACATGGAAAGGGCTAAAACACTGGGGATGGGAATGCTGTAGGCTCAAAATCATTAGGCTATGTCCTTTAAGTACTGAATACAATTTCAAGCAGAGCATAGGAGGATCAGCACAGAAATTCTATTTTGCCTTCCTTTTGTAGCTATTCTTTGTGCCTTGGGTGTTTTGTGTCTTTTATTGACTTTTTTTTTCTTTACTACCTGGGGAGCTCTGATACATTAAGATAATGTTAAAGAGTTGAACTCTTTCATTTTTAACTTGTTGGAGAATTCACTATGAAAACTGAGCTTTGTGTCTTGGAACCACGTGGGGATAATTTGGTACAGGTAGACCTGCTATAATAGTGAATATGCCTACTTCAGACAGAGTGGAGAAAGCTGATTCAGGAAAAGGGGCACCAGGTAAGATACAAGACACTTAGTCAAATTTGAATTCTAGATAAACCCTTTTCACTGGTGTATATATATATATTTGCCTGAGTGTATCTCAAATAATGTATGGACCATGCTCATGTTAAAAATGTTTTCTAAATCTGAAATTGAAATGTAACTGAGACCCAGGGCTTTTATTTAGTATACCAGGCAATCTGATTCAGGGATAAAAATTGAAGAATAATAAAATAGAGCACAGAGTCACAGTAGACTTTCTGCTGTAATTTTCCATTACAATTGCCTAAATGTCATTGATTTATTGCACTATATGGGGAAATGATTTAACATTGGAGTGTAAAATTAAAAACAAGAAAGCAATCATCAAAATAAACATAAGAAGTCCAGAGTTTAAGATACTTGACTCACCAGGTTGAAACATGAGAGTTTTCTGTTTAGTAGTTTCCTAGTTAGATATGGGAGACCTATTCTTATTTGCTACTGCAGATCTCAGAGTGCTTCAGAGCTTCTCAACCAGTGTGCAGAGGAGGTGTCCAGTGAGTGAGGGGGTGCTGAGCCCTTTGTCTCTTGGGTTTCTGGAAGTTGCTCATCTTCCAGAGCAGGCTTCTCCAGGACTCTAGTGGGAACCTGAGGAGCATGGGATACAGAGCTGCCCTGTATGTCTAAAAAAGTAGGAAAACTCTGATCAAAATACTGGAGTATCGTTTAGGTACATTGGAAATTCTAGTATGTTTGTAGAGTCACAAAATGATTTCTATGCCTCATGACCATAACTCAAACAAGTTGATGAATCTTTAGAAAGAAGGAAACATTATAGGGAAAATCAATATTACTATTTTGTGATACAGAGTACCAAAATATTTTAAAGTGTATTTCATTTTCCAATAATAAAAGTAAACCACCATCATGATAGAACACTAAGAAATAAGAAGTGTGAGGGAGTTTTCTGATTTTTATAGTTAGGATTTCTAACTGTTATGGTTTCTACTCCAGTGTTGAGATCTTTGTATTGAGAGTTCCCAGAGCCAAGGTAGTCACTTCCTAGGACAGCCCTGGCCAGGGTAAAATAAGGTTCATGAATGTCTGTCAGGTGAGAGACACAACAAGGAAGTGAAACCAAAATGTGTGAGACAGGTCCTGGAGAAATTAGGGGTGTTGATGGAAAACATATGGAGTCTGGAGAGTGCTGAAAGCTCACCCAGCTGGTAGGGGGAGAGGGAGAGGGAGGGAGGGAGGGAGGGAGGGAGAAAGATAAACAGAGGGAAAGGAAGAGGGAGAGAAAATGAGAAGGAGAGGAACAAGGAGAGGAAGAAGGAGAGAAAGAAGGAGAGGAAAAGAGAGAGGAAGAAGAGGAGGAGGAGGAATGGGAGCAGGAGGAGGAATAGAAGAAGGAGGAGGGAAGTGGGGAGAAATGAGGGGCTCTATATCTTGTCTTTGTGGGGAGACTCTCTTATTCTCATGGGCTTTCCTGTGGAGGCTGTGAATTAGCTAGCTTAAAGAAAATATGCACAATGTGTTAAGTTTTAGGTCTATGAGGAGTGAACTGCCTTATAGCATCAACCACATGGGGATAGAATTTTAACTAAAGCAAAGGTGATGAAATAGCACAGCGTTTGAAAGGACTGTCAGGCCTGAAAATGGAAGCTGCAGACACCAACCATATTAAACTAATTCATGACAAGAAGACAACAACAATCACCCCCATCTACCACAGAGTTCCTTAGTTGTATTTTGGACTAATTTATTTCCATTTGGAGACTAGTGTATACATATGAAAGAGTTCTGTTTATCATATTGTCTATAAATAAGGACATTTTGTTGTATTGTTTTTTATGGTACTGTGGATTGAACCCGCGATCTTCACACTAGGTTACACCTCCAGGCATGGTTTTATTTTGTTTTGTTTTGTTGTATTGTGTTTTTAAATTTTTGTTTGTTTGTTTGTTTTGGTTTTTCTCCGGTACCGGGAACCGAACTCACGACCTTGCGCTTGCCAGGCAGGCGCTTTGCCGCTGAGCTAAATCCCCAGCCCCCTGTTGTATTGTGTTTTAAGACACAGTCTCACTAAATCACTCTTTGCCAAGGCTAGGCTCAAGCCTGTGATGATCTTCCTGGCTCTGCTTCCTAGGCTGCTGTGATTGCAGGTACACTTTGCCATGCCTGACTTTCATAAAACCAATATTATTATTTGTTCTTTTCCATGTATTTATTGTCCTGCTTTATTAAACTAAGTCATCAGAAGGCTGAGTAAAGGTAGTGAGAGAAGACATTGGTACCTCCTTTTCAGTTGTAGGGAGACATGCTTAGTCTTGCATTCGTCATAGGTTATCAGCTGTGATTTGTCACAGATGCCCTTGCAGTTGGAGAAAGTTCACCTCTACTCCTGGTGTAAGAGTTTTAAATCGTGAATGGATGTTTTGCCAAATGTGTTTTCTGCATCTAGTAAGTGATCATATAGTTTTTGTCTCATATTGTTAGTATGGTGTGAATTACCTTAATTAACTTTTGCTTTACATGCTTTGATGCTTAATGCTGTACTGGAAGATGAAATTGTAGAGAGCAAGAGTAAGGGAAAAGAAAAGTGATGGAGAGAAGGTCATGGAACAAATACAAAATGACGCAAGCTGCACAAAGCTGCACTGGTTGTTCAGTCATTCAGAACATCGCTGTGTTGATATTTTAATAATAAATCAATATCTCATTTCTGTGATAAATGCCATTTGGTCTTGATGAATTGTGTACATTATACATTGCAGGATTTGTTTGCTAATTTTTCTTATAGAATTTTGCCTTTATATCTCTTAAGGATACTTGTCTTCAATTTTATTTGCTTGAAATATCTTTTCAAGTCTGAAACCTGGATTTAGCATTCTTTCCCTGTTGCAGCTGGATAGCATCTTTTTCTATGGGGAGCTGCTTGGTTTGGGGAGAGCAGTGACACAGAAGGAATTTGTGTAAAATTGATATAATTTCATCTTTAAACATTTGGATAAATTCACTGGTAAAGAAATCTGGTCCAAGATTTCTGTATGATAAGAATTTTAATTACATATTCAATTTCTCTAATGGATGGAGGGTTATTAAATTTTTAATTTTTTCTTGTGCTAGCTTTAGTCAATTGAATTTTCCAAAAAAATCTGTCATTTCATTTATTTTGTCAAATGTACTGACATAATGCTTCTCAAAAATATAACCTTATATATTTTAATGCCTGTTGAATCTGTTGTGATGGCTCCACCTTTCTGGGGTTTTATCAAATTTTTAAAAGCACTTCAAAGAATTAACAGTTGAATTTTAATTTTTTTTTACTGTCTGTTTTCTACTTAATTGTGTTTATTTTATTATTTCCTGTTCTCTACTCATTCTGGCTTTCATTTTTCTCTTTAATTTCACTTTGCATATTGTGTTTTGTTTTGTTTATGGTTGATACCGGGTCCCTTCAAGTAGCCTAGTTGTCCAGAATGAGCTTGAACTTGCAATAGCCCTGCCTCAGTCTGAGTGCTGAAATTACAGGTTTATACCACTATGCTCCAGTAATTAAAAGGAAATATTCCTTCTCCCACTGAGAGTGAGTTACAGGACATTGAATCAATCTAGTTTACCCTCTCGTTGTGTTAGGATTTGCTGTTACTGTTAGTTTTAGTTCATCACTGGATTCAAGTGACTGCAGGGTGGGATCAGAATTTTCTCATTAACAGGAACTGGAATGTGAGTATTAGTAGAGATATTTTAGTCCCACCTTCAGTGTTAAGCAAGCTTCATTCATCTGTACCTTAGGGATATTTCTCTCCACTCTTCTCTTTATCTGGCCATAGGTAGCTGTTGCCTCTTACTCAAAGAAAGCCCTGGTGGGCTGGGGATTTAGCTCAGCGGCAAAAGTGCCTGCCTGGCAAGCACAAGGTCGTGAGTTCGGTTCCCGGTACCGGAGAAAAACCAAAAAAAAAAAAAAAAAGAAAGCCCTGGAGAGCTTGGGGGATTTTCTCTCACACATACTACACTGTCAGGACAGTTCTAGCAGGCTCTGCATGCCAAGCCTAAAGACACTCACCCAGCTCTTCTTTCTCCCCCAGGCACAGCCAGCTGCTGTTTCCTATGTAGAATAGCCTCTGGTGGGTTTCTCTGGGGCTTTTGTCTTTCCCAAAGACTCCATCAGGCCCAAACCTCTGAGGTGCTCTGGCCTTCACCTTGTTGTTAATCTTTCTGGTGAGCAATCATTTTACACCTTTAGAAAGAGATTATGGGTGGCAGCTACTTTTGAAATGTGTATTTCACCCATTCATGCCATGTGCCCCTTTTATAGTTGATTTTATTTCACATTTTATACAGCTAATTCACTTATGTTTTTTCCTGTGATTTACATACAATGTCTTTTTATTCAGAAGATTTTATGTTTTGATATAGCTAGATTTAATTTTTTACTATAAATCTTTTTGAGTGTTTATTTTGGTTAAGAAGGCCTTTCTACTCTAAATTATAAATATGGCAGTACCTATGTTCATGAATGCTTCTATTCATGAACAATTCCATTTGTGAATAGTAAGTAATATTTGGTAAAATGTTGTTCTGTTTGTGAACTCCATATCAGGTGAATAACACGACCATGGCCATCTTCCCTCAGAGGAACACGAAGGTGGCCATTTTCCCCAGAATCATGGAACAAATTAAGTTCATGAACAGAGATACTGTACCACTGTATGCTCTCAGGTATTTCTCATAGTCTTTTTTTTCTTGTTGCTCATTTGTTTTGAAAGTTACCTTATTATTTCATTTGAAATTTATTTTGTCAATAGTGTAAGGTAGAGATTTAAATACTTTTCTTCCAAATGAGTATTTCCTTATCCCAAGACAATTTGCTGAATAGATAATCCTTTTATTTATCCTCTTATGTTCTTCCTTCCTTTCTTCCTTCCTTCCTTTCTTCCTTCCTTCCTTCCTTCCTTCCTTCCTTCCTTCCTTCCTTTCAGTCCTGGGAATCAAACTCATGACCTCATGTTCGACAAGCAGGTGCTGTGCTGCTGAGCTATATCCCTGGTCCTAGATTATCCTTTAAATGTGAACTTGAAATTTTATCTTCATCATGGTTTTAGATTAATTTTGGGCTAGTGCATGGTTTCTGATTGATACTATTCAGTGGACTAGGGAGCAATTTCATGTCTACCCTCTGATTACAAAGGAGGTACATAACTATATATATTTCAAAAGAATATATAACTATATATGTATTACAAAGGATGTATATAACCATATTTCCAAAAAATAACATACTTACTAAATACAACATATTTGTATTCATCCTTTTGTCCTACTTAATCTTTCAAATTGTGGGAAAATTGTCATATAATCTCTCTAAATCCCAAATTTTTGCTCTATTTTCATCTTTTTCTTTTGCTTTGTGTTCAGAAATTATGTAGTAGGTGCAAAAGTTCATCATCATTTTAGAATGTGGGTATAGTCATATGCTTCATAGTGACATTTCAATTAATAATGAATCACATATATGTCAGTAGTCCTTTAAGAGTATATCATCTACTGATGTCTCAGTGTAAGTTTACTCTCTTATGTTCACATAAAGACAAAATTACTTAATGAGAATTTTCAGAATATATCTCTATTGTGAAGTAACACAAAACTACATCCTTATAATATGATATGACTTTAGCTGGGCATGATGGCACATTCCTCTAATCCCAGAACATGGGAGGCTGAGGCAGGAGGATCCCATGAATTTGAAACCAGTCTGGGCTACATAGTGAGTTCAAGACCAGCTTGAACTGCATAGTGAGACCCTGTCTAAAAAAAATACCATTTCAATACTTTTAACCTATAATTCAACTTTTTTTATATTAATATTGATATGGCTATTTTGCAAGCATTTCTCTGTAGGCACACTTTTCTTTATTTTCAGCTTTCCTGTTTTTTTCATAAATATGCCTCCTACAAGTACTACCAGCTGTACTTTAAAAAAAGCCCATCTGAGATTCTCTATGATTTAATACATGAATTTAACTTTTTTATATTTATTACTATAAATACAAGGACTTATTTTTTCATATTTTTTTCTTTTCAATTTAATCTCTTTCTACTTCTGCTATATGTTGATCTGATTGTTGATTGTTGTCATTAATATTTTATCTTTTCTCTTTTAAAAGAGTGAATAAACCATATCTAATTTCTAATGGAAAAACCTTAAATTTTTAAAATATGTACTTAAATAATTTTTAAACACAATTAGATCATTCTTATAACTAAAAAAGTCATGACATTTGAAATTTCAGAAATTATAATCCTTGCTATAATAAAAAATATGGAAAAAACATGAATGTTATATCATACATTTGAAAGTTTAGATAAATAAGCAAATTCTTAGAAAGGCACACCTTACTAAAACTAATGGAAAAATTATTATCACAACTGAAAAAACAAATCCATAATTATAAACCTCACATAAAGGGAAATCCAGGCACAGATAACTTTATGGATTAATACTTCCAAATATTTAAGGAATAAAGCACACACTCTTAAAATCTATCTGTAGAGAAATAAGGAACATTTTCTCAAATAATTTATGAAAGTAATATATCTCACTAGCATAATTTAACTTGAACAGTATAAGAAAGAAAAATTCTGATGAATCTCTTTTAGAAACAAAGAATGTTTAAAATCCTCAGCAAAATATTTGCAAAATGAATTCATTGAATATATAAAAATAATAATTCATGACCTTGTTGATTTTACTTTAGGATTTCAAGATCAGCATAACATTCAGAAAAATTGGTCAATGTAATTTACTGCATTAACAAAACAAAGGAGAAATATTTAATAAGAAAAATTTTATTCATCTTGGTTAAAAATATCATTTAATATGAATCAAAACTGTTATGATTTCTAAAGGACTTAGACAGCCAAAAGTAAATGGATCAGTAGTGGTACATCCAAACAATATGGTATTCCTTCAACACTAAAATGCCTCAGACCAGATCTGGTCACTAGGCAGATAAGTTTTCAGAAAAAGATTCTCATGCATGGCTTGAGGTATGGATTTGAGATATTTAGATTTTATTTTATTTTATTTTATTTATTTATTTTGAGATATTTAGACTTTATAGGGAATAGGGTATTCGGAATCAATGATCTGTCTTATAGGCACAAAATATATACAAAGTTTACATATCCTTAATTTCCCAAATCTTCAGGGTGACAGTTTTTATACAATTACTGAGACGTTTTTGCTATAGGACTTTTAAAAATTCTTTAATCCTAGCATAAGTATTTTATTCCTTATTTGAGAGCCCATATCTTTTTAGCACTGAAAGAATACCATATTATTTGGATGTACCACTATTTATCCATTTACTTTTGGAATTTGGGAAATTATGAAATAAAGCAGCTATAAATATCGTTTTTTTTGTTTTTTTGTTTTTTTGTTTTTTTTTTTTTTTTGGTTTTTCTCCGGTACCGGGAACCGAACTCACGACCTTGCGTTTGCCAGGCAGGCGCTTTTGCCACTGAGCTAATCCCCAGCCCCAAGCTATAAATATCTATGCCCAAGTTATTGTATAAATATAAATTTTTAATTCTTCTGGATAAATAACAAGTAATACAACTGCTGGATCATTTGATAAAACTATGTTTAGTTTTATAAGAAAACATTAAACTATCTTCCAAAGTGGCTTTGCTTTTTTGCATTTCCACCAGCAGTGAATGAGAATTCCTATTGTTTGTTTGCTCTCAGTATTTAGAATATTAGTGTTTTTAATTTTTGCAATTCTAGTTATATAGCAGTACTTCAGAGCATCTTTTCAATTGCTTGGATGCCATCTGTAGACTTTCACTTAAGATCCTTTTTTTTCTTTTTGGTACTGAGTGTTGAACCCACAACCTTTGCACTGAGCTACACTTCCAGCCCATTTTTACTTTTATTTTGAGACAGTTCATGGCTAAGTTGCCCTGGCTACTAACCTCAATCTTTTTTTTCTTTTAACTGATTTTTTTTTTATATGGAATATGAAATTTTATATTTCAAAAAAAGTTACATTTTTTAACCAGGTTACACAGATGCACTTAATGTAACAGAACCTCCTGCAAAAATAGGTTACATAATACTTAGAAATGCAAGAAACAATCTTATTCTTTAAAAATTAGACAGTGGACTATATCAGCTTAAACAGCCTTCAGAATGGAGGCTGAAAATGCTTGGTGACAAGAAGAACTTCCAGAGACTGATCTTGTAGTCCTTGGGCTTTGGCCTCTGGGAGTGCTGGGATTCCAGCCATGTGCCACCACACCTGGTTTCATTTAAAGTCTCAGCACCATTTTCTGTCTGTCTGCTAAGTTCTAAGAGTTCTTTGGATATCTTATACAACAGTCTTTCACTAGATATATTTTCTATAAATATCTTTTCCCAGTCTGTCGCTTGTCCTTTTGTTCTCTTGACACTATTTTCCATAGAGCAGAAATTTTTAATTTTAAGAAATTCCAGTTTATCATTTCTTTACTTGATGGACTGCACCTTTGGTACAATATCTAAAATTTCACCATCAAATCTAGGTGATCTAGATTTTCTTTTTTAAAAAGATTTTATATTTTTGCGCTTACACTTTGGTTGGTTAATGTGAGTAACGCTTTGCAAATAGGGCAAGGTCGTGTGTATATTCATTTTTGTTTGTGGATGTCGATTTTTTTCTATGACCATTTGTTGAAGAAACTACCTTCTCTCCATTGTATCATCCTTGGTCCTTTGTCAAAGTCACCATGTTTATGTATAGTTCTTGGTTCTTACTTTCAGTACAGTACTGAAGAACGGTGATAAGAGGAAACATCCTTGCCTTGTTCCTGGTCTTTATTGGAAAGCTTTAGTTTCTCACCATTTAGTATGATGTTAGCTGTAGAGTTTTAATAGATACTGTTTATCAAGTTGAGAACCCTTCATAGCTGATCAGTCTTCTTCAAAAGTAATAGAAAAGGAACATGGAAGGAATGTATGACAAAGTCTAACCAAAAACTTCCTTAAGAGAAATAAGGTAACCCAGATCAGATAACTTGGGATTTCACTTAGGTAACATTAAAGAAAGTATGCTTGTCACAAAACCACTTCTTAGCCTTTTGGTGAAATGTATCCTATAATTGTTCCCATGAATTTTAATTCCCTTGTCTGGGAAATTTGTCTATATACTTACTAGTCATGATCCTTGTCTTCTAGGGGTTCTTTAGTTGGTGGGAGGAAAGAAAGCATAATAAATCACACAAGCTTGGGATTTGCATGGATTGCTGTGAGTATCAGAAGATACAGGGGTTGTGGAAGCATGATGAGGAGATGCAGTCCTATGAAGTTCTGCTTGTGCTCAATGAAATAGTATCCAGGAAAGATAAGGGCAGTGCTTATAGAAATCTGTATCCAAGGGTACCAGAGAATATGTAGCCATGAACAGGGAATTCCCTGCATTCAGAACATGGTTTCCAGGGATGGAGATATATAGCTCAGCATGACAAGCACCTGTCTGGAAAGCACAAGGTCCTGAGTTTGATTCCTGGTACCAACAAAACAAATTTACTACAGAACATAGTTTCCATGAAGGATCTTGGATCACAGCTTAGTTCACAAACTTTGGAGTAGGGATGAGAGCTGGAAATCACAGGTCTCCTCCCAACCTGTTCACTCCTCCTTGGCAAGATGAGGCAAGGCAAATGTTGGAAAGGCAAGAGTAGAAATGATGAGAAAAAGAAGGGAATCTTCTTTTTCTGAAGAAGAAAAATCTCCTTAAAGTTTCAAAGAAACCGTGATAGAGCTAACAGTATCAGCTGACTCAATTTTATCAGCTTTAAAATCATTTGAAGTTTTCAGGAAGTGTATGCACGATCCCTCACTTAATAATCTTTTGCTTGTTTTTCACTAACAAAAGATGAAAACTCCAAGTTCAGGAAGACTGACTTTGGGTTCCAACTTGGGCACAACTGTCTTGTCTTTAAATCCAGCTTGCTCCTAAATGGCAAGAGTGAGCACCCTTCACATATTTCCCAGTGGGAGGAAGCCACCCACGGAACAAGTCATCACAGTCTGCCAAGCAGAGTGTTGACAGAACATTCTATTCCCCAGGATCTGCCTCTACTTCATTGAATCATTTGGGAATCTTTACAAGTGTTTGTGGGACTTCAGTACTTGGACAAGGAGAGAGAGCAGAAGGGCAATCCTGGCTTGACTTTGTTACTCGAGTTTTTGAGTCTTCCAAACCTATGAGTAATAGGAACAATGGCTTATTTTTCCTATTTTTATAATTTTAATGAGTAGAACTTTATAATATCTTAAAATGTGAACTCCACTGGCCAAGTGTTAAAAACTCTATGTGGAAGCTGAAAAAATAATGAATTTATGAAATAATCTCATGTCATTTAATTCTCTCATATTATGCAAAAGGAAATCACATTCCAAGAGAGCATGAAACTACATGCCCAGTGTCATACAGCCAATTGATAACTATTTGTTGATTAATTAAAAGTAAATTACTTTTGTTTCCTTGGTGATGAATGAAGATTTTTCATCTGCTTCTTAGCTGTTGGGAGGCACATAAAAGAAGGCTAAGAAAATTATTTATTCAGATAGTTGTTTTTTTTTTTTTTTCAAAAAAGGCATAAGAAATAAGCATGAAGTGATTACTCAGAAATTTTTGTTTCAAAATGGAGGATTATTGTGTGTGGGGGGGCAATCACAGCAGATTTCTAATTCAGATCTACACCGTGTTACTCCTTGATGCTACAAAGTACTCTTGGCAAATAAGTAGTAACTGAACTTTCTCATCAGTTATTTTATTGCTAAATACCAACCCATCCTTAATTATTTCATAACCAGATTTTCTTTGATGTTCCTCAGCTCCTTTTTGGTATTTATTTAAATAGCTATTCACTTAACGAAAAACACAGAGTACCTCTTCTATGGATTTAAGATATGAGCAGGGCTGGGGATGTAGCTCAGTGGCAGAAGTGCCTGCTTGGAAAGCACAAGGTCCTGAGTTCGATTCCCAACTTATATACATGTATATATATATATATATGAGCAAAGCTATCTGCTTTGAAGAAAATATAAGGGTGGTTAAATTGAAATACAATCATAAGCAGTCAAAAATTAGTATCGGTCCTGTACACAAACAACAAACACACTGAAAGGGAAATTAGGGAAACAATACCTTTCACAATAGCATCAAAAATGAAATATTTAAGAATTAATGTAACAAAGTAAAAAATCTATACATTGAAAATCACAATACTCTGAAAAAGAAGATCAAAGAGGCTATCAGAAAATGGAACCATATCCCTTGCTCATGGGTAAGAAGAATCAACAGAGTGAAAATGGCTATACTCCCAAAACTATTATGTAAATTTAATGCAACCCCAATCAAAATGCCATTAGAATACCTCACAGAACTAAAGAACACATTCTTGAAATTCATTTGGAGCTAGAAGAAACCTAGAATACCAAAATAATTCTAGGCAACAAAGGTTAATCAGGGGGCATCAAAATCCCTGACTTGAAATTATAGTACAAAGCTACTTTGATAAAAACAGCATGGTACTAGCAAAAAAGCAGACTTTAGGATAAGTGAAACAGATTAGAAGATGCAAATACAACTACAAACACACTCAGCCACCTTATCTTTGACAAAGAGGCCAAACACATTCACTGGAAGAAAGATAGCCTCTTTAATAAATAGTACTGGAAAAACTGGCTTTCCACATACCAAAGATTAAAACTCGACTCATGTCTCTCACCATGTGCTAAACTAAAATCAAGATGGATCAAAAATCTAAATATTAAAACAGAAACACTAAATCTGCTGGGAGAGAGAATAGGTGGAACTATTGAATGAGTAGATATAGGCAAAGATTTTAAGAGCAAAATCTTGATCACATGGGAAATACTACAAAGAATCACAATGGAGATCTCATCCTATTAAAAAGCCTTTGCATAGCAAAACAAATCACTAATAGAGTGAAAGGATGACCTACAGAGTGAGGAAGAAATTGTGGCCAGTTGTCCCCCAGACAAAAGACTAATATCTAGAACATATAAAGAACTGAAAAAAATCAGACCCCCAAATTTAAAGACCCAATCCAAAAATAGGCATCTAAGATGAATACACAGTTCTCAGATGAAGACATACAAATGGCAAATAAATACATGAAAAGCTGTTCAACATTACTAGTAATTTGAGAGATGCAAATTAAAACAACACTGAGATTCTAGCTCACTCGAGAAAGGGTGGCTACTATCAAGAAACCAATAACAGATGCTGGAAGGGAAAAAAGCCCTTTTCCACTTAGAGTGGGAGTATAGACAGGTGCAATCACTGTGGAAATCAGTGTGGATATTCTTCAAAAAACTAGAATTAGAGGTCCCATTAACAAATTATTCTTGTTTTGGGAATCTTCCCAGAAGAATTAAAAACATCATAACACAGTGATATATTCACACCTACGTTCATAGCAGTACAGTTTGTTTTAGCTAAATTTTGGAAACATCCCAAATGCACGTCAACCAAGGAATGGATAAAAAGATGTGGCTTTTTCATATAAGGGAGTATTACTCAGCCATAAAGAAGGCTAAACTTGAGATATTTTTAGGTAAATGGATGCACCTTGAGACTATACTCTTGAAATAAATTGAACACACATATTCAAATATCACATTATCTCTCTGGTGCAAAAACCTGAAAGAGTCAATAAGGACCAAAATGTACACTAGATATTGTGAAATAGGAAAAAGTGACCTCAAATAGAAGAGGAACTAAGGATATGAGAAGGAAGGGGGGAAAAAAGATAAAAGAAGAATAAAATGGAAACAAAGCTTTGTAAATAAGGAGGAGAAGAGGGGTTGAATGAAAGAGAGGAGAAAGTGAAAAAAAGAGGAATCAAGATATATCACAGGGGCCGGGGACATGGCTCAGTGGCACAGTGCCTGTCTGGCAAGCTCAAGGTCCTGAGCTTGATCGCTGGTACCAAAAAAAAAAAAGAGAGAGAGAGAAAGAAAAATGTATCATTTATAGGTACAAATTCCCTGTGAGTATGATCATTGTGTATATCTAAATTGTCCCAATAAACTTAATAAAAAGAAAAATATATATACATGTGTATGCAAAAAATAGAAATTAATCATAGATGTATAAAACAAAGTGAAAATACCTTAAAAATGATTCACATTTAACTGTAGAATTACAGAGAAAACCATTCTTATTGGGAGAGCATATCAATAGGAGGGACAGAGGCTGAAGATTGAGATACAGAATAACAAAATTTAAAGGCAATAAAGGGGAACCAGCAAATAAATTTAAGAAAAAAAGGTTTGAGTGTGGTAAGAGCAAGTCTTGGAGGGTGTGACATTAAGAATCAAATTAAAAGACTGCTACCTTTAAGAGGAATTTCTCAATTCCACCAAATGATTTTAAAACTTCTAAAATTTTAAGAATTGAGAATTGACCACCAGCACACTGATTGGAGAAGTTTACAGAGAGAAAGGTGTGGATGGTGCTGCAGATGGGAACCACTTACAATGATCCACTGAGACTGCAAGTTCTGGTCCATACAAGGTTGGGAGCAGTGGAGCTGGTTGGTTTGGGATATGAGAATGCTGATTTTTCTTAATGGCCTAACTAATATAAGATGTGAAAGGAATAGTGGACTTAAAGAAGGCTCACAGGTTCTTTGGTAGAGCAGCTCCCTTCAGAAGAGATGCCATTTACTGAGATGGAAACACTTGAGTGAGGGCAATAAGATTGAGGGGGAAGTCAAGGAAATGATAAAAAATACAGTGTGGCACACACTAAGTTTGCCTATAAATATCCAAGTGGAAATGTCAAGAAACTGTCAATGCTCCAGTCTGAAGTTTAGAGGCTGGGCCAGAATTGAAATGTGAATTTAGAAGTTCTCATCAATAGAGTAGAAAACTAAGGTGAAGTTGGAGAGGGATTTGAGAGTGTGGATGTAGGATTATTTTAAGATTGGCCACATTGCAGCATATTGAAAGGTGAAGGAATGATCCAATAGGAGGCCCAAAGTGATGCCCATACAAAGTGCATATAGAATAAAGATGAAAACACTTGCTTGAAAATGGGATTTGGAAAGGTATTCTCTCACAGCAATGAAGTACGACTGTGGGAGCTGAGTCATCAGTAACAAAATCTTCTGAAAAGATGATAGGAATACCATCCTAGCAATTTCACAAATGAGGGTGAATGTCCTAGATCTTTATGACTCCATATTTTGAAAGCAAATACTTCAAAAGGCAGAAAAAACAAGGTTTTTTGACAGGAAGACCAGATCTTGGGAGAACAGCAAAAGAGAACTTGCTCAGATTACAGTCAGAGAAAGAAAATGACACATTCAAGGAAGAGGAAGGGAAAAGTGTAATTGCTGGATGACAGTACATGGATTCCACAGGGCACAGGACTCAGAAGAGTCTGGGAAGGTTGAGAGATTGGGCTCAACAGACAACATCACTGCCACAGGAGCATGCCTCAGAGCATGATGGGATTGCTCCTGTGGTCTCCAGTTCTCTCCGAGTGTCAGCCTCTCAGGACCAGTCTTTTAGTGTGTGGAGGAGAGATAAATAAATCATCATTTTTTTGAGAGCACACGCTCTTGGGTCTTCCTTTGTAAACTGCTATGAATAGCATCATAGCAGGGAATGGATCAGTTCATGCTGAAGCACCTGGGTCCATACAAAGGTCCCTTAAATGCATCCTCATAGTCACAGAAATATTCAGATCTCATGCTCTCCACATATCTCTCAATTACCCAAACATAAGACATCTAAGGATAACACACATTATCCACTCAGCGTCAAAACTATCTCTTATGGGAAAAACTCTCATGTTGATTGGTGATTTTTCTACTTTACTTGGCAGTTCTCGACAAGATGATGACAAAAAGAAACAGAGAAAAGAAGGAAAAAGAAAACTGAAAACTATGAGTGTTGACTATTTCATACATGTTTTCAATGAAGTTTTTCCTAATCACCCTCAAGTTTTTATTTTATACCTACCGTAAAATGAATGAACAATGAGATTATCAGAGAAATTTGAAAATCCTACAAGATGCCAGAAAGCAACAGAGTTAAAAAGAAACCCAAAGTTATCTGACCTGAAGGAAATTTCTCTTTTAACCACAGGAGAATCCAGAATGCTCACTAAACTAACAGGATGTTCTTTTTCCAAGTAACCAAGTAATCAGTAAGTTAATTACAGACTGTTTAGCCTGGCCCAAGGGCACTGGACCTATGGGGAGAACACAGTCACTATTTGTCCAGTTTGGCAAGACAGCCTGTTTACATAGACTTACAAAGAATTCAGTAGCTCCAGAGGACAAAAATATAATGATTATCACTACTTTAAGTGTCAAGTTCTGTGATTTCACTGTAGGCTGTAGTCTTCACAGTAAGAAGGAGCAGGGATAGCGGAAGATGCTCAAGTTAAATAAAACTTGAGAGTAGAATTAATTTT
>NW_004955410.1:32596272-32608715 GCF_000276665.1 Chinchilla lanigera
CATCTGAACAGGGAAAGTACTGGTTCACTTAGGTACAGGAGACAACATGATCCAGAATGCGGATTCTACTTTGGGTCAAAGCTGGCAAGAACTGGAGACAGGATCAAATGGTCCTGGAGGCAGAGAGGTTAGCAAGAGGAGTCAGCAGAGATCACATGCATAATTTCTGTCCTGTCTCTCCTCTGGGAACTTCAGGGTACTATCTGATCTGTTTCACTTTCCAAAGAGCTGCTCTGAGGCTCACTTGACTGGGTGCCAAAGAAAGGTCATTCATGCATAGAGAATCCATTTCCAGAAGCAGATCTGTTTACAAACTGGAAAGGCATCCACTAAAACAGGGGGAACAAAAGAGTTTTTCTTTACAAACCAGTCCCTGACCCTTGCCTTTAGCGAAGGTTCCCATTTTCTTTGGCAGGTTTTTCCTGCTCTGTAGCCAAGCACAACTGAGCTGGCAGAGAGCACGTCCTTGCTGGATCTGTAAAGCAGACGGCTGAGGTCAAACTTGCCATCATAGAGTAGCAGTTTGCGACATACAAAAAAAAGTAGCACTTTCACCTCAAAGTTTAACAATCTCTACACTGTTACACGTGAGAAAGCAGAAGATGGATTAACATTTGACAGTATGGTACATAAATGGCATTTGAGGGCTGCCAGCTGCTTGTTAGCTCCCCACAATGGAAAAATCACCTATAATAAACAGAAACTTGCTGTCCGGTGAAGTCAGGGAAAGAGTGAGATTATTTGGGAATCTTATCTTTCTCTTATACATTATTCACTTTTTTCAAACATTTTGACCCTTTATTGTATCTGATCTCTCGTGACGTTTTGAGCATAGTTTTAGAGTTTAGTTCTGTAGGAAGTTGTGCCCTGTAAAGTTGATGCTATCTCATTCATACTCACAGGATCCAAGGTGCTGCCAAGAACATTTTTGCTTCAGTGATCCAAAACCTATGCAAAATAAAAGGGCTAAAAATTGAGTGCAATTCCTAAAGTTTATCTTGTCCAGTGTATGAATTCTAATGTACCAAACAACTCCATAAAGCTTATAAATGTAGTCTAACCTGCATTATTTTTGTATTATGTCATCATCAACATTTTTACAACTTTTATAATCTGGTACTAGAGGATATTCCTAATGTTAACTTCCTAAAAGTAACTGGCTAACCATTCCTGTTAACGTAGAGATTGCCTACCTATTTTTTCCCCAAATGTTTAACTAGCTGAAATTTCTTAGTTTTTGCTTTTTATTGAATAATTAATCCATTGCAGCTATGATTAATTGTGTAGTAATTAATAAATGCAATGCTGAGTATTTTTACTTAAACTGAATGATAAAATTTGAATATGTAAAGCATCTTACTTCCAAAACATCTAAAATGCTCACCTATACTGGAAAGAGAATACTGTATTCAGATGTTTAAAATAAATCTAAAGGGCTTGTTTTTTCAAATGCTGATTAAAAATGACGGTTTCTGTGTCTTGTGAGAAGCGATTACACACAAACGTCAGCTTTTTAGAAATGTTACAGAAGTAGGTCTTTGGCTCTTTGGCCATCGAAATTTGAAGAATAAAGTAATGCTAATTCAAATGTATGCCATGGAAATAATTCAGTCAGAAAGTATGGATCTGAACCCTAGTTTTGCTGTTTTAGTTTTATATATGTTAATTTAACATCTAGTATGTACAAAAAAATCAATTAAATATGAGAGACACATAGATGAGTAAGAGGATGGCCCTTGTTCACAAGGTGCTAGGGAGAGAGAACAATTTACACAGCTGATCTCAGTTTTTGTCTCCTGATCTTACTCTGGGATTTTCATAAGGAGCTTAATAAAGGTTAAATCAGTTAATGGGGACAGTAATATTACTTGTTCCTGGTATATAATATATTCATTAATATTCTAATGGACCCAACCACTTCATTAAGTAAGTATGAAAACATTCTCGGAATCCAGTGCCTGTATTTGAATACCAGCTGGCTACATGGCTTTGGGTACACTACCTAACTTCTTAGCTTCTCAATGTACTATAAATTCTGACAATTGCCATTACTTCCTTTGTTGAAAATTAGACTGTGTAATAGTTCAGACCCAGTGTAGAATGTATTTTTATCACTGTTATATGATGTTTTTAATTCTTCGGGAAGATACTTAGAAGGGGAATAGTTGGGTGGAATGCAATTTCTGTTTTTAGATTTTGAGGACTCACCATACTGATTTCCATAGTGGTTGTACTAGTTTGCATTCCCACCAACATATAGAAGTATTCCATTTTCCCTGTTGCCTTGCTAGCATCTGTTATTTGATTTATTGATGATAGCCATATTACAGGGATACATTCATATCCATTTATAGCAGTACAATTCACAATAGCTGAAGCTTGGAAGCAGCCAATATGTTCATCAACAGATGAGTGAATAAAGGAAATATGGCATTTATGCACAATGAAGCTCTACTCTACCATAAAGAGGGAGAAATTTGATTTATTTGTGGGAAAATGGATGCAACTTGAGAGTATAATGTTGAGTGAAATAAATCAGCACACAAGTTTAAATATCACCTGACGATAAACCCAAAGCATAAACTATTACAGAGCAAAATAAAAGATCAATAGTAGGAAATAAGGACATGGGTGTTTTCCAAAAGGGAAGGGAACCAAGATATGGTGGGAAGGACAAGGGGTGAAAAATGTACATGGACCAACTCGCCATAAGAATGTAATCATTACAGACTGCAAACATGCACAAATAAAAATTTTTTAGAAAGAATGTACCACGTAATAAATACTCCCCTGAAGGTGATGGTTATCACCCTTTGGTATAATTTGTAAATTCAAAACTAAGAGGTTGTACAGAAGTTGTGCAACTGACTCATATAAGTTGCAGAGATGAAATCCAGCCAAGTCTACATTTTCCCCTCTCCTTTTATAAAAACATCTTTAGAGATATAACCATTGGATAACTTTGACGGATATTTACTGAGTGTGTCCTCAAGTCCAATTTCTCTGTTTTCTGTTCACATTACAGACCACCAGGTGAGCCGGGGTCAAGTAAGATCATGAAGCTGGAATCACTTATTGGACCCTAAGCATGCTGGTGTCCCCCTCACTGAGCCATGCCTGAGAGCTGAGCTCCTGGTGTCTGGTTTGCTTGTGTGTGTGGTGTGAATTAGTTTGCAGAATCACTCCCTAATGATGGCGGAGAAGTTACAAGTACCTGACAACCCCCAAGAAGGCCGGGGGAAGATCAAGAGGGACATCCTGAGGTATACCAAGAAGGCCTGGGTTCCTCTGGATGAGCAGCTGTATCCTGATCCCAAGGAGGAAAGCCAGACTGCCACCGTTGCCCTGCTGGGTGAGCAAGGCTCTCAGGAGAATGTGAGAGAACAAAAATCTGTAGGTGATGAGGAATATGGGGCTTACAGCTAGCAGGCAGATGAATTCAGAACATAGACTTTGCTTTGAAGAAAGTTCTATGAAATAGACACTTCTGACTTTGCACACACTCAGAACACAGACTTTCTTGGCAGAAATAGATCAACTGAGGAATGAATTCTGCTTCCTTTTCATTCCAACTCCACCTCATTTTAAGTCCCCAGGATTTGCAAGCTGTATAGATCCACTCCCTTGGGCAGAAAGCTTCTTTCAGGATACCATGATTTTGAAGACTCTTGGAATTGTGCATGTAGCCTTGATAATAATGTTTGTAATGTAAAGAGTAATAAGTAAGAAAATACTTCTCCCTCCTTCCCAAGATGTAACTGTAAGATGGCTTTTCTTCTTAGCCCCTCATCAAATTTATTCTACCCTTTCATGTTATCTTTATTGAAAAAACAATCTGCACCTCTCAGGTCCACCGGCTTTCTTGGTTCACCTGATACTTGTGAGCAGATAATGCAGGCGCCCACTGCCTGGTAGGATTAAGTCATAGATCATCAGCCAATAGCAGACAGTAGCTAACCTGAATGTAAATAAGTATTTTACAGGAAATGTTCCCTTTACGTCCTCCTGTTTTGCTTATTTGCTGAGCCAGTGCCAAAGACCTATCCTTAAAAGATGTGCCTTTTCTTTGGTTTTTCTCCGGTACCGAGAACCGAACTCATGACCTTGAGCTTGCCAGGCAGGTGCTTTTGCCGCTGAGCTAAATCCCCAGCCCAAGATGTGCCTTTTCAACACAGTGCGCCTTCGGCAATCCAGGGACTCTAGTGCAATTTGTCCCTGGAATGAATGCAAATTTGGCTTCTAACCTGGCAGAGAATCCTTGCAAATAAACATCACTGGCTGGCTGCTTAGGTAAATGTCCTGATTCAGTAAGGAGAGGCTCTGTGGTGATTTACACCTGACAAGAGAAAGACAAATGTCTCAAATGCTTTTTTACCCTTGTATACACCAGGTAATAGAAAAATTATTCTAACATCTCTTGCTTCTTACTGATTTATTTTTCTGCTCTAACACTTTCTTTCTTTCTTTCTTTCTTTCTTTCTTTCTTTCTTTCTTTCTTTCTTTCTTTCTTTCTTTCTCCTTCTCTTCCTTTCCTTTCCTTCCTTTCCTTTTTGAGTTCCTCTTGGCAACTTTATACTGCATTCTCAGGAATGGGCAGTTATAGAAAACAGGAGGTTGGGCCTTTGTGGGAAAAATGAATAAGCTTACATGTGACTAAATATGTAGGAAATAGAACTATTGAGTGGTGGCTGAATGATAGTGAAGTTATTTTAGTTGGTTGTGCTTTGACAACTGATCTGTTTCTTTCTTAGCTATAGAAGATTCCAAGAGGGAAAGTATCCAGCAGTGGCTGGACTCTGGATTTTTGTAAGTGTTTCTCTGTGCTTTATACATTTCTCTTATAAAGATCTATGCAAACAATGTGCATACCCTGCTGACCAAGGTGGGCTACATAGAGATTTTAATATTAATTGTGTACTTACTGGCTTATTCTATTATTGTAAAAGCAGTATATCAATAGTTAATGCTCAAATTTTTTGGACCAAATTTACATGCTTATATCTGATAGTCTGAACAACTACTTTAAAGACAACAATATGCAATAAAACAACCATTGTTGGATTCCTAGCATCTTGTTTTGTGAAATTCTGTATCCTTTCTAATGTTTTCTTCATTCTCTTTAAAATAAAAAATTAAAAGTAAAAAGAAAGATTTTAAAAAGTACAGAATAGAATGTTACTTTAGTGCCTGACTATCCATTGGTTTCCAAAAATGCTCTTTTAATAAACTAACTCTGTGCTTGCACTCATCAGTTTAGTTTAAAAACCAATTCAGTGTAATTTATTTAAACCCATTATTTGACTCACATTTTTTTTCTTTTATAGTATCTCTGTAAATGAAAACGTTCAACAACTCATCAACCACACTGGTAAGAGAAAAGAACCCAGAAGCAGTTCTCTTTCCTAGAGCTGAGTGAAGATGTATGCGTGGAAATGTATATAAATGTACCTTCCTAAAATGAAAAGTATTACAGGCTCTAGGAGCAGGTCAGATCTCAGTCCTTTCATCTGTTTTTTTTTTTTTTTGTTTGTTTTGTTTTGTTTTGTTTTGTTTTGTTTTGGTTTTTCTCCGGCACCGGGAACCGAACTCACGACCTTGCGCTTGCCAGGCAGGCGCTTTGCTGCTGAGCTAAATCCCCAGCCCCCCTTTCATCTGATTTATAAGGCTGAGGCCCCAAAAAGACAGGTGCATCTGCAACAGCAAGTTAGGGGCTGAAGCCAAGGCTCTTGCCATATCTTCAACTCTCAGACTGCAGCAGGAAACTGAATGGGTTCTACAAATACACTGGCAAAGATATAAGTACGGAAATGAAATTGTTTAATTCTCCCTCATTTGTATTGTGCTTTGACTTCTAAATCTACTTTTTCTAATTTTTCATCTCAAAATTCTACTTATAATGTCTCTCTCAAATGATATATTTGTTCTAGAGATGAACAAATGATTGAATTGTAAAGCAAATAGTGCAAGTATTTCTGAGACAGAAAAATGTATCACATTTGTTTCACTGAGTTTTGATAAGAAAAATAATTTAATTTCAGGTCTTTTGGATTCCATGTTTATTAAATGGAATTCTGCTTTTGTTAGAATCTGTGGTCTCTTAATTAGAAAATGTCCTTATTTTAAAAATACCACTCAGGTTAAGAAAATGAACCCTGGTGATTATAAATAAAAGACAGTAGTTATTACAAAACACATTTTGATTTCATAGATGTTAAAATGTGAGAAAAGTTTTAATATTGACTAAGTTCCATAAACAATATATATAGAAAAAAGGACAGATTAATGAGTTTAATGATTGGGGGAAAAATTAGTAGTAGTTTAATGATTGGGGGAAAAATTAGTAGTAGTGACTTACTTTGCTGGTTTTAATTCTTTTACTTCCCCCACTGTTGTCTTATGTGAAGCTCTACTACTACCTACAAAAGTTTATTTAAATTTGGGATTTTTTTACTTTAAAAAAAAAGTGTATTATTTGAATTTCTTTTTCATCGAGCTGCTTTATTTTTTCAATATGAAATTCCATGATCCCAAAATTTCTAATGAGTTTTTTCTAATAAATCCAGTGTAAAAAGCTCTCTGCTCATAATAGTCCAAACTCAAGGAGGGGACTAAAACGTATGAAATACAGCCAGTATTTACTTCATAGTCCCCAACATTGACCTTGCCTGGGTCATGGTGAGAGGCCTAGCCCTAGTTTTGAGGTGTTCAGTAACCATACTAATATCCTCACACAGAAATTACAGACAAGTGATGACTTTTCATCTGAACCAAATCGTGAACTACAAAGTCAGCGACAGGAGATAAAGACCTGGAGAAAAACAGGGTCATCCACAAGCATGTCTCTGAGCTTAGAGGGCCACAGCTTCCACTGGCAGCTCTTTCATCTTCAGTAAGGCCTTTAATAATAATGGAATAGCTTCTTACAAATTCAATTGAGCCTTTACTTTTACAAGGCCCTCTCTCATCTATCAAATTTTTAACTCAGTGACCCATGTGGGCACGTGCTTAGCTCTCATTTCTGGTTTGCAAGTGAAGAATCAGAGGCACAGAGTTGTGAAATGCTGTGATTTGAGGTCACAGCTGATTAAAAGCAGATGGAGAAGCTGGAAATCCAGGCTTCCCTGGGCCTCTCGGTGCTCTGACGTCAGCCGTGATGCCAGAGATACACCCTGACTTTAGGGAAGCCCAAAGTCACACTGGGCAGCGTGACTTGTCAGATCCTAAAAGGTTATAGAGTGAATTAGCATTCATTTCTGAGTCAAACAACAAATCACTGTATACTTGTTGGCTTAAAAACCAGAAATTCATTCTCTCATAGATAATGGAGGTTAGAAGTTCAAGCTCAAGGTGTCAGCTGATCATTCGGCTTCTGGAGAATCTCTCCTTGCCTAGCTTCCTGTGGATCTATGACATTCTTTGACTTCTGTACCTTCCATCTTATGACTCTGTCTTCACATGGCCTCTTCTTCCTGTAGGATGACTCCTCTACTTGTAAAGACACCCATCATTGGATTTAGAACCCACCCTAATCCAACTCACAGCATTTCATTCCTCTGTGCCAAGTCTCAGAAGAGATCAGTAAGGAAACCAGCCTTGGAATGAGGCTCACTTTGAGTGAGGAGAGTAGTCATCTGCCTTCATTTCATTTCCACCCAGAACACAAGAAGGACCCCTTATTTAGAACTTAGGTTTTTGCAAATGCAGTTAGATAAGATTTTAACTATCTCTTCTCATTACATTCTTTTTTTCTTCATTTTTCTTCATCCAACTTCTCCTGTCTTAAAATCTTTCTCGTTCTGATAAGCTCTTCTCCTACTTTTGAGGCCTGACCCTAAGTTCCATAGTCTGTACAAGGGCCTTCCTGACTTCTGCACTGAGATGCACTTTCTTTTCTGAACACATACAAAAATCCTTTCTTGGTTCTATCTACATGGCACTTGGTTTGTGCTGCTTCAAGTTATTAGGAATATGATGCTTCTCCTTGGTGAAATTGTAATCCTTGCGGCAGTTTCTAGGGTAGGAACTATCTCTAAATCAGCCAATTGCACCAAAACTAGTGAAGTTGATGTTTTCAGATTTGAAATCTCAGATGAGATGAGACTTGAGCTAGTCAATGAAATAGGATATAATTTTAAAAATCAAAGGGGCAAAGCAAGAAGTAATCTGGTGGAAGTCATAGGAATTTGAACAAAGGCACAGAAATGAGAATAAAACTAAATGCATGTGGAAAAGCACTGGAAGGAGATGAGAGTGGAAAGATGGTTTCATACTAGGGAGCAAGACAAGTTTTTTTTTCTGTTAGACATGCTCAGATAATAAATATCTGAAGATCCAGAAAGAGAGAATCACACTTGATGTCATAGCACTGGGATGGTACAGAAGTATCATTTCAGGTTCTAGTTAAAAGGGATGGGAAGTTGCAACTGGGGTCTGGGATGAATATGATTTTGATGTCTTATCTCTATTTATCTGAAAGGGAGTCATGAATAATTTATGATAACAATTAGTGATAACTGATACAAGTGCAGGGTGAAGGAATAGAAGAACATGCATTACACCTTTGCTGTCTCTATTTTGGCAAGTCCTGAAGTCACTACAATGAGGAAATTAATGGCAGCTCCTAGTGTCTATCCTGACAGTGAAGAAGGTGCACTGCACATGTTGGGAAGTCATAGCAGACTAAGCGTTGATGAAACAAGGACTTACCCTGGAGGTCAGTGGGATGGGGAGGAAGAATTCACACTACCTGGAAAATCATTAGATATGGGGGGAAGGGAAGCAAAGCATTCCAGTTAGCTTCAAGTTTTTAAGCATGAGTCTTAAGTAGAATGTGAGCATCTCTCTTTTTTTGTAAGAATATGGGTTAAGAATTTGTTGTCTGCAGCAAACACACACTGCTCACTGCCTCTACTGAGTGTACTGATCATGCATGAGTTAAATGTGCAGAAAACTGCAGAATGCTATTATTTTAGAGCCCTGTGAAAATGTAATTTGATTAGTCTATTGGATGATATTCCAAAGAACCAAATGTCTTCCATGAATCAGTCAGAAATGCTTAGGAAAACCAAAATAAAAAATGCTTTCTAAGCCAATAAAGGTGCTAATTAGTGCCTTCTGCATATCTAACTACATCTTCTCCAGTAATACATTTTGCAGGGTTAAGTGTGGTATCTGCTGCTTCAGATGGCAGAAGTCCACCTAACAGTAGGGAGGGTGCCTTGAGACTCAAGTATCTAGATAGGAATCAGAAATGGAATTTCATCCCATGGAATGGGATGTATTCAGTAGAGCAAGCACTTTTTTTCCCCTCACTTTAATTTTCCCCCAAAACAATGCTTAGGAAATGCAACAATAGCAGGACTTATTTTCCTTTTCCTCTTCTCCCTCTCCTTTTTTTTTTTTTGGTTTTTTTCTCCGGTACCGGGAACCAAACTCACAACCTTGCGCTTGCCAGGCAGGTGCTTTTGCCGCCGAGCTAAATCCCCAGCCCCTCCCTCTCCTAATGCTTTTAGAAAATATAATCTGATATTTACAGCCTAATCAGGGTATCCTGAAAAGAAAAAAAAGGCAGAGAAAAAATTGAAATAAACAAATAGAGAAGTAAGTGTGAAAATAAGGAGGACCCACCTATTAGAGATTTCTATGGTGGCAGAGGTCCATCTATAAGGGTCCCACCTTCTGCCTGAGGAAGTCCCAAGCTTGATGCCTGCAGAGTTCAAGGAAATCTGGGAGAACAGTAGCAGTTTGTCTGTCCTGAAATGGTATTCCCTATTCTGCAGAGTCTTTCTCTCATCAGAGTATAGATTCAAATGCTTCTAGGAACCAGGAAGATAACTGCAAATGAAGGAACCAGGCAGAATAGAAACTGCAAAAAATCAGAGAGCAGATCACAGCCCTAAAGTCACCAGGGCAATGCTGCTGGCTCTCCAACATTTTAAGGAAAGTCTAGGAATCCCAATTCCTGTGCAAAGTGGCATACGGTGGGCCACCAGTTTGGGCCTCTCCATTCAAGTTCATTATTGATAATGGGCCAAGGGAAGTGGGACCTGACCCTGAGAAGCCCATCCTCAGGCTCTAGGAAGTTTATCTTACAAATTAAAGGCAGCCTCCTGGAGTGCTGGAGGAAAGGACATTCCTAAAGGTAAAATGAAAGAAAAATAAAAGCTCTCCAAGCACAAGGGATAATCGTTTCACACTGCCCTGTGCAAGGCTGTGAATTGCCTGTGTCCAAGTGCTGCAAATGCCCATTGCTGTTTCCTCAAAAATCAACACACACGGCATTGCCGTGAAAATAATACTTGATATCCAAGGATGCAGAGAGCCTGGGAATGTAAAATGGAAACCAGGAAGTGAATATAGTTAACTTTAATAATTGTATCACAATTTTATAAATAAGGCCTATCTTGTGAGCTTAAAAAAATTATATTAATTTTCCTTGGCATGTTTCCCTCCAAAAGATAAGCTTGTCAGCAGAAAGGCCAATATCTGTAGATAGACATTTGTGTCATTTTCAGCATCAAGAAGAAAGAGTACGAGGAGTCTAGGCAAGAATGTAAAAGCTGTATCTGTACCTCAGTGAGAATGGGTCTCGGGTCTCAGGTCTCAGTGAAGAGTGAATGCTGTCATTCCCTAATTGTTCCTGATGGCTGGGCCTCACAAGGTGCTAGCTGAATGGCAGAAGGTAGGAGGTCCTTCTCCCAGCTGGGGCTAAAACCAAAGGGCCATTGGACTAGAAAACCTCCCGCTGAGACCCAACTGGGCCCCACTGCAGATGAAAACATGTCACGTTTAGGAACTTCCTTTCCTCCAGCACTCCAGGAGGATGCCTTCAATGATGGCAGGGCAGAGAGGTGTGGTCCATGGGGACACTGAGATCCTAGGCGGAAACCCTGGGTAAAGGGCTCCAGATTCTAGATGACTACATTTTTCAGAGTGGCTAGATTTTCTGGAAGGCCAGAGTTCTTGAAAATTCAGTAAGACTAAGCTACATCTTTTCATCAGTATCTGAAAACGGGTCACTTCCTCCAACAATGTCTGCAGTTTACTGTGCCGCAGCATGAGATCCCTGAACTGTACATGCACATTCATTCACACTTCCTAGTAAACCCACAGCAATAGGTGAAAATAATAGAAGACTGAGGCCATGACAGGAGCACTACTATTGGCAGAGAATGCAAGCAAATACCATAAAAGTGTAATATTTTAGATGAGAAATTCTCAGAGACTCTCCAGAATTCTCAAGATGAGGCAAAAATGGAGGTTCACTTTGTGAGTTACATATAAATCAGTGCACAGAGATAGTGCTAAGAGGAATGGTGACAGAAAATAATGGGGGAAATGTCTTGAAATGGTAAATATTTATTTTACCTTTCATTTGGGCAACTTATTATTGAATTAATCTTGTCAGCAAATCTTTGCAACATGATTGTCTAAAACTTATGTTTGCACCTATGAGATTAATAAGCTAGTTGATAAGATTTTTCTTCATGTGACAACTTTAATCATTTGCAGTGGTTTTACAAGTTTGAGAAGTTCTGGGGTTGATACTGAATAGAGGGAGCCTAGTAAACAAGTGTGCTGCTATGCGTGCCTGAGTGAGAGATCTGTGTTTTGCAGTGATGAGTTTTCCAACTCTGACTCTTGGAGATGCCTCACACAGTAAAGAAAGAGTAAAATGGAAGAACACGTTCCCTGGAATGTTTTAAGAAGCAATCATATATTGTCTTCAAGTTATTGACCTCTGAAATTTACATACATGTTCCAATATTACTGTATTTTTCAAATACACATAAAGTTTATTCTCAGCAAAAGAAGGCAAATGCATATCATATTGTGACATACTTCCATTCAGATGTTGGTGTGTTTCCTGAAGATTCTGAGAAACTGGTTGGAGTCAATGAGAAAGTGATTAATGATGTCCACTGTGGGAATAGATTTGAGTGAGAGTAAAGCACAGACTTCATCTGTATCATCATGGTGTATTTCAACCTTTGAAACAGATGAATATTTCTCACCCTATCTGACTCTTGTGATGACAGAGTTTGACTTGTTCTGTAGGGTAGACATATACTTGTATATCTATTTTCTTACCCCATCTTAAAATTGTGGTTGTATATTCTGGCTTTAGATAAGAATTCACTCACATCTCAATGATATATCTCCAACCTTTATCTTTCTAGACCAGTGTTCCTTTTTCTTAGCAAAATAATTCAGCCTTTTAGAAATTCATTCAAAATTATAAATATTCCTAACTCTGCCCCTACATTTCACACACAGAGAAGTTCATAGATAACTTGAGGTCTATTCATAGATTCTCTACACAGAGAAGAATCCTGAACTCCCAAGTACAATACTTTATTATTTTCAGTATTCTTTCATGTTTCAGTTACTCAAGTTTGTACATTTTGTTTCTCCTAAACCTTTCTTTTTTTTTTTTTTTTTTT
>NW_004955410.1:32608843-32634988 GCF_000276665.1 Chinchilla lanigera
AAATCCCCAGCCCTCTCCTAAACCTTTCTTATGGTGAAAAATTTTATGTTCTTAAATAAGCCCAAGATGACAAAAGCTTCCCAGCTTTGTACATGTTACACATTTGTACCCAAGAGAACCACAACTGACAGAAAAAGAAAAGACCGCTGAGCCTTCTGGGAGATTTGTGGGTGTCAGCCACATGTTATGCCATGACACAGTGCCTGAATTCTTCAGGTCTCCCAAACTGGATTCTAAGACCTCGACCTCATGTATAGTCTCAGATATTCTGTCTCCAGCACTTCCACCAGGCTGATGGACCTTTGGCACCTTCTTTCTCATGTTTAGTTCCTTGCCCAAAAACCTCAATATAAAAACCTGCCTTGACATGTACATGAAACTCCTCCTTCTGCCTTTCAGATAAACTACAAGAGATTTTGTTGGCAGTGTGATGTTTTGAAAAGCAACAAAACAGCAACAACAACTGAAATAAGCTGTGGCATCTTACTAGCCATGAGAAATTTCTTTAATCTCACTGAGCCTCAATGTCTCTCTCTACTAAATGAGAATTAATAGTGCCTATGTCAACTTTTTGTGAGAATTAAGAGGTTGTGCAGGTAACGTGCTTAGTACAGTGCCTGTACAAAGTTACAACGAAGTATATAGTCTTACTGGTATGATCAATAATAAAGGTAGTAATGAATTTTTTTATCAACTATTTCTGACTGTGTAATTAGGAGCTCATTTCTAAGTTGCTGAGAGTCTCAATTTCCTTACTTGAAAAATGAGGCCAAGTCTTCAATTACCTATTGAAAGGGTTAGATGCTAAAAATAAATGGAAGTTGCCCACTAAGTGCTTTGTCTTTCCTATCTCCTTTTGCCTGTACTCATCACTGCTCCCCAGTGGGCCTTACGTAGGTACCTTGAGTGTGTGCGTGTCACACCAGCCCTAGCACTGTGCATTACATTTACTATACACATTGTCTTTTCTCACCTTTAATAGGAATACCTCCTTCCTTTTCATGAAATTCTTCCCATTCTTCAAGCTCCAGAACAAATACCATTTCCTCTGTGAGAACTTTGCCAACACCTCCATTTGCTACTGACTTCTCTCTCCATGGAGCCATTACATTTCTTCAAGTGCTTGTTACACCATTTAGCCATCGGTGATACTGTCTTGCTCACCACAGAGATGCCTTGCATTTCATGCTTATACAGCCTTGGAGATGGAAATTCAGTCCAACAGTGGCTAACTTGGAGATGAGAAATCTTCTATGAGCTAAAAGGAAATACAAGTTCACCTCTGCTTTTTTGTTGTTGCAGTTGCTTTGCATGAACAGGGAATGGTTCAAACGACTGTGAAAGACTACATGAGGTAAGTAGCAGAATCAGAGTGATTTCACTCCAACATTTTGCAGTTGTATCTTGGTAAACAAAATAGAACTATGCATTAATAATATCATTGATCTTGGGATCTAATGAAAGGTCACTGGTTTAACATCAATGCCTATAATATTTCATTAGCCTTAAGAGACAGAGGTTCCTTAGGTGTCATAAAGGGGTGGCAAAATTAACTCAAAAATGCTGACTCAGGGATTGTTTCATTAGAACGTATGAATAAATGGCATTCTATTACAATGCAACCGTTCATCAGGACCTGTTCATAAAGCAGTTACATTCATGTTTTCATGTTGTCAGTGTTGTTAATCATCGTGCTGTTTATGGAAAAAAATATAATTTCCAAAGTTAGATAGAAAGCTTGAGTCTCTTAGCATGAGTAGAGACTGGATCTCAATGTGTGGCCCCCTGCAGCACCAGCATCATCAGGGGACCTAAGAGAAAAGCAAATTCTCAAACAGCTAACACAGACATGCTGAACTAGGAAATCGAAGGTAGAGCTCAGAGTTTAGTTTGCAAGTTCTTCAGATGATTCTGAGGTACACACTCATCTAAGATAAACTATGAACTCTGCAAAGTTAAGGACTTTGTTTCCTGTGCTTATATCTTCCTTGAATTTTCTGGATAATCCCAATTAGCTGAAAATCAAACATGCATCACTGTGTCCCCTTACTCCTACCAATTCATACCTACAATGCTATTTTTCGTGCCCCTCTTCTTAATGGGTTGTTTGTTTTTTGTGTTTTCATTTTTTTGTTTGCTTTGTTTTATTTTGCTTGCTATTACGGAGCTATAAGTGACCACAAGAATCTCCCATACAACCCTCTTAGTTTCTCAGAGGAAACTTGAGGGCCAGGTTCAGTGACAAGCTCACACTCCCATGGCTTTGTTAGGATTGTGACTACACATGGATAGACTCTTCTGAATCCAAGGCCAGGGCTGCTTCTGGGAAGCTCTGCTGAACATTACAAAATAAGATGTACCCTTTAAGCCCAAGGTGAAAATTAAATCATGACAGGTTAACACAAGCTTTGATAAGGCAATAAATAAAAGAATGTTTTCTGCCTCTACTCAAGGATCCCAAAAAGCTCAATATAGTTTTAAAACTAGAGTTTTAAAAGAAGCTTGTCTTTTTCCTCTCAAATTTAACAAGAAGATGCAACTAAACAGGGAAAAGGCGGGTTCCAGCCACCTTACTAAATGTGGATAGGACTTAGACAAATTCACCAGCCCACGTAAGATAACTTGTTGTCATTGGGAACGTTGATATCTGTACTATATTCTTTTATACATTTCAATTTTATGTCAATAGTCTATTATATTTGATGGTGCTACATGTGATCCATGATATAGATAAGCTATGTAGAACTGAATTATATTCTAATAGAGTTACAGACTCTTTGGAAGTGTTTTCAAGTGATCTGCAGTACTGGTTTATTGGATCAAGTGATGATCATATGTTTGGTAATAAAGGAGTTCTAACTATTGCATGTAAATGGCCACAGGAGGCCTGGGGGCAGTACTTAGAGATTATTAGCCATGCAGTCTGAAATCTTTCTCTGTTTAGAGAATTAGTGTGGAGCTGCTTCAGTGGCTGCTAACTGTATCTCTTTCATCATATAATTTTAACTTCTTCCCCAAAGTTGAAGCCTAGCAAAGCTGTGTTTGTGAAAGGTTCCCCAATGATTTGCCATCTGTCAAGAGTGAGACATTCTGTCACCTTTATAATTGGCGGGCACCTAACACTTAGATTCTCACACCTTCTGTAACAGATCACTGAAAGAAGGAGCAGCCCCTTAGCTGCAATTTCTTCCTTAAAGGTGTGGCCATTATTGCATTATTAGAAACTAAAAGGAAATGTAAATGTTTAATCTGGAAGGGAAAGGTTGACAGTGACCTCCTGGTGACTCTTTAAATCAATATATCTCATCCTCGGTATTCCCTCTCCCATTGTAGATCTCTGCACCAGTTTTCAGAAACTCCTGCCCTATCAAGAGGGACTAGTTTTAATTCTTGTTATTCTACCACAAGTGTACCACAAAGGTAGGTGACTTCCAGGCATTTTTCATTCAGAACAATGGTAAACTAACTGATGTTTATCACTTTCAGTGCCAAGGTAGACTAGAACATTTTGACAAAATCATCTTCCTGTTTCAGGGCCAAGTTTAAAAACAACAAACAGAACATATTGTGATCCTTCCTCGGTGCTCAAAATCATTATTTGTAAACATCAGTCCTTGTAATCTGCATTTAGTAATATCTTTGAGAGATTCACGCAGTGGAGGAGTCACCCAGCCTGAAACAATATTCTGTGGGTCTCCTGTTGGCAGTCTTTTACTGCTTCCTCTCCTGCTATCAATGACCACTTCGTGGTGGTTGTCATTGTACCGTCTCTGGCTTCTGTTCTACAATCTCCCTGCCCTATCTAATTTAACACATGCCCACTAGGGGAATGAAGAGCCAGATGGATGAACTCATGGCATTGTACGTAAAGTACAGGCAGGCAGTCCCTGTGTAGGGCGACTGACGGTGCTTTAAGTAAGTATATATGATCTGTTATGACTGTGCCATCTGTCTGTTCAGGTTCCTCTCTCATTCATTTTCCAGAAGATTGGGTGACTAGGAAAAAAGGGCTCATGGGTAAGTGAGCTGTTATTGGATGAAAATATTCATATTTTTAATCGCAGCATTCCGGAATGGCTGGAACTTTGGGAAAAAGATCCTGTGGAGATTCTCTTGGATCTGGGGTTTGGTGCTGATGAGCCAGACATCTGCACACGAATCCCAACCAGATTCCTTCGCTGTGGCTCAGCAGTCAGAGGAATTAACATACGTGTTTTCCTTGAGGCTCAGAAGCAGCGGATGGACCTTGAGAACCCTGACTTCTATGGTGAGTGAGGACTGTGGGACAGGCATCTCGGCAGTGGCAAGAGTAGACCGCAGTATTGGGCAGGATGGGCTAGTGGACTGTGTGCAACAGCAGCCAACACCTGTCTTACAGTGGCAAGCATTTGTTTCTCAGTTACTCTCTGGCCTGTGTCTTTGGGAGAAGGGCTGAACTGCACCGTATTGTCTGTACTCAAGGACTTCGCCCTACACCGGCAGTCTGGAACACCACTAGTGAAAATGACAGGAAAAGAGTGGAACGAGAGAACTGTACTGAACTCTTAAATCAATCATTCCACTCATGATTTACACATATCAGGTCTGCCCAGGTTTCACTGGCCAAACAAGTCATATAGCCACATAATGCAAGTGTTGAGATTGTGCAAGTCTGCCATCTTCCCAGAGGGGAAAAAAGTTGGCGATACTGCTGAGTAAAGCTAACATATATCATAGCCACAGACCAAGGAGGCAGAAAAACTGCTGTCACTTATCATGAATTGCTAGGTGAAACCTAAATTTCTTCATTTACGAGGCTTAGATCACTACAGTTTACACCTTTACCTGCAGGTGGTAGTTATTATTCTATCATATCTGCATATTTGCACATTATACCTAATCCTTAGCGTTATTATGCATGCTGCTCTATTGACCCAACAAGTGATCAGTAGAACCCTTTTTCTAGGACATTAGGACATAAGGATGTTGTTGGGGTATATGTACTTTTTCTGAATAATTTGGGGCATGTGTCTTGCAGTTAAACAAAATTATTTGCTGCCTAGATTCATTCAGTATGCTAAGGTACACTTTCAGTCTCCTAGAGAAGATGTACTATAGCATTTTCAAAATGATTTAAATGTAGAACCCCTCTTGCAGTGGCAAAGAACATCTTCACAGAATAGAGTTTGGAGGAATTCAAGAGGAGAAAGTGACAAAGTCCTGTTTCTGAAATAAATAAATTCATTGAAAGGAAAGTCAAGGGAGATGAAGTGCTTGTCTAATATAATTATATAGAACAAAAAGTGAACTTTTCACTTAGAGTTTTCATTTTAGTTTCTTTTTCTCCATTTTCACATGTATGAAATGGGTCTCAAACTCTTAGCAATGAAATTGTTAAACAAGAGTATGTCGACCTGAGGCGTTGTGGTATAAAGTTTCTTAACATTCCAGAAATAATTTTGTTCTGTGTTGTCTCCTCTTCCAAGCAGCACAGAAATGTACGTTTTTTGATCAGTTCTTTATATGAGGTGAATAATAACACTTACCAATATTTGAATAGCATTCAAGCTGATCTGAGAAGTAAACATTTTACAAATGAAATTGACACATGGATTATAGAGGAACTAGGGATTGGTCCCTGATCCTGTGATTTCCTGGACTAGTAATTTCCACTATTTCACATTCACCAACACATTTTTGATTGAAGAAATCTGAGGTCAAATATACAACAAGCAATACCAAATTAGTAGGCTGCTCAAAAGATAAGATGGATAATTATGTCTCATTCAGAGTTAATACAACAAGTTCAAACTTGTGGATGAGAATCAATTGCTCCATTCAGTCTACCCAAAGGCAAAAATAAAACATCCTACTAATACTTTCAGACTCTGAATTGACTGAACCAATTAAATTGATAGACTTTATCATAATTTAGGTATAAAAACCCCTATGGGATGGGTAGAAGACAATCATAAAAGCTAAATTATGACTTGATCATCCCCACTGGGTCACAAAAGAAATTTTATTTCAGTCAAAGCTTAACTTGTGAGGGAAGAGTGTGATCAGAATTATTCTGAAACATCCAAAACCCAAGAGTTCCTGTAGGTCTTGCACGAAGAACACAGTTCTTGGTGAGAAATCGATCACACTTTTTGGAGTAGAAGCATGATTAGTTAGTATCACCTTTTAGGTGAAAGAAACAGGTAGGCATAAAGATATGCTCAGGGAAGAATTAGTAGAATTGCTGAGATGATGAACACAGAAGAAGTTGCTGTTTCCATGGCTTTATTATCTTTTGATATAAAAAATAAGCTGATATCAAAAATTTTTGATATCAAAAATTAAGCTGGCAAGAGTATCCAAGCTACACCTTAAAGCATTAGGTCTCTCCCTTAGGCTAATTAAGTCAATACTTGTATAATTTGCATGAACACGGAGGACAGATCATCAAGAAAAGTTTACAATGTAAGCTTGCTTGTTTTCCAGGACAAATGGTTTTCACATTAATGGCCAGACTTTTAAAAGACTGAGGACAGTACTGTGTGTTCCCTTCCTGACTTTTGCACATTTATAGTGATTATTTTCACAAGTGGCATTTACATATCATTGGACTTTTACAACTTTTTCTTGATGCTGACATCAGATTTGATAGATACATAGGACAGTCATGATTCCCTAGATGAAAAACTGAGCATTTACTGTCTAGCACAGAGCTTACCACTTATTATATACATATTACTTCATGCACTCTGGGGCAAATATCCACAGATCATTGACCTAGGATTTGGATAAAGACCACATACCACAATCACCCATGCTCTCAGCTGATGGAGATGGTAGAGGTGATCATAAGATATCTACCACCTACCAAGGTAGGCAGTTGTAGGGGGACTCTTAAGCCAGTTCATACTGAAAGAGCTGGGCTCATTCTTTTACATTTAGCTTGATATGCATATGTATATAGATTCATACCTGTCTATAGTTTTTAATAGATTAGCACATAAAAACTATGGGCATATATAGATCTATATATAATATACATAATTGCATAGATCTATGTATGGATCTACGTAACTAAATTTAAAAAGTGTTTACTCTCCCCATAACACAGAAATTTCTTATTATGTAGGAGGATCCTTTGAAAAACCGACTGAGAAAAACTTGAATTTTTCTTTCTTTTTGAGACAGGATTTCACTGTGTAGTTCAGAGTGGCCTTGAATTCACTTTGTAGCCCATGCTGGCTTCAAACAGACAGAGATCCTCCTGCCTCAGCCTCTCCAGTGCTGGGATTACAGGCATGTGCCACCCCACATAGCAAAACTTGAACTTTAAGAATTTAACATCTCTCCTCTTGAAAATCACATTAGCTAACTCTTTCATTTTCACTCCACCCACATATTACATTAGTGCAGAATCATGGAAAAGATTTGGTCTAAAACTTGTGCATTTCTGGTGGTCCTCAGGCCGTTTCCGACAGCTAGAAGTACTGGACCAAGTCACTAATGCTCTGTCATCGTTGCTGAATGATGTTAACACCCTGCAGAATGAAGCTGAAGAGAAAGCCGGAGGACAGAGCATGAACAGAACCTCAGTGAGTGGGGTCAAACAGCATCACACAAGAGCGAGTAAACTTTTTCAGAGAGCTTCGAGACAGAGCATTAGGAGGGACTATCACACAGAAGCATCAGGATCAATCAAGATGAAGGATGGAGTTTTCATCCCTTCTACCAAACCGCAGGAGTATGCAGCAGAATTATCAGCAGCTTCATTCAGTCCCAACCAAAGTCACCAGTTTCCTTTAACAGAATCTCATTCTGTCCAAGCCACTGACAGCTTGACATCTTGCCACCCTCTTCAAGTTCCTTTAAGCAAGCAGTGGCCTTGTTCATCCATGCTGGCTACACAAACTCCTCCTTCCTGTGTGTCTAAGGACTCCGGCAAAGGTGGAACTCAGAAGGAAAACTCCGTTCACATCAACAAGCTCAAGCGATTGTCTCGACTTGTGGCTAAAGCACCAGACTCCTTTGAAATGGAAGAGGTCAGTGTTGCGTGTACATGCTGGTTTCTTAAAGACAGTCATCTGCACCACAGCATCCTTGCCTTCCAGGCCTTGCTTATTCTCTCCATCTTTTGACACCTCCACATTGTGTGTTATTCTTCCAAGTCCAGCCTAGAGTAAGACATTTAAAGTCATTCTAGTTGCTTTAGTCAGAAATGAACTTGTGTGAAATCAGCCTTCTACTTCTTTTCTTTTTCTTGCTCACAATTGAATCTGTGTGTCCTTCCTGACTTAGTTTTTGCTCAGTATTTCAAGATGCATCTCGGCAGCTTTGTTCTGAGTCTAACTTTCCATGTGTCAGCTTCTTTAAAGGTCAGTTCAGCTTCTTCCTGCTCCATGAAGCTTACCTGGATAATTCCTCTTCTGTGTCCTCAGAGCCTTGGCAAGGAGAGCTTTCAGTGTTAGAGAGGTGGATTAGCTGCCTCTCCCTCACTAAACTCTCAGCAGCCTCAGGACCAGGGAATGTCTCTTCAAAATATTCGACCCACAATGCCTTGGACAAAGCCACAGGAATTTGGGGTTGATATTGATTTTAGGGACTTAGTATTTTGTTTGCTTCATCCATATTTATACTCACACATTTGACCGCATTTCACTCACATCCTCTGCACCTTCGTCCCCACTTTCATTCACACCAATTTCACTCTTTTTTTGGTTTTGTTTTGGTTTTTCTCCGGTACCGGGAACCGAACTCATGACCTTGCACTTGCCAGGCAGGTGCTTTTGCCGCTGAGCTAAATCCCCAGCCCCACCAATTTCACCCTTATGTCACTAACACCTCCACCTGTACCGCACAGCACTTTTTCCCCAGCAATATACAGATATACACATTTCCACTAATTTGTCTCTTCTTAATGGCAACTAAGATCTGGATTTAGCTTTCTGACAACTCTGTTATGTACTCGAGTTACAAAGAAGTAATTACAAGACAAGAGTAAATCTTCACATCTCGCACGCCTTCATCTAAATTACCGAAAAACCCTATGGAACATTTAGACGCAAATTCCAACTTGCAGCTGCTTCTCCACTGAGAGCACTTTGTGCCAGGCACAGTCGACCAGCACAGAATCGGTAACAGAATCTGCTTGGAAGGGGACAGCAGAGAAGTGACAGGGAGAAACACAGAAAGCTGTGACATAGGTCAGACAGTGATAGATCTAAGGGGTACTTTCAAGTCACTTTATGGACATGTTAGGTACCCAGGCAGTATTGAAAGGGATCCTTAACCAGATAGATAGCAGGCTGAGAAGATCAAGAAGTTAATAGGAAATAAGACTTGACCATAATCTTAAAAAGAAGAATAAGATTTAGCCAGGTAAATATGTCTATTGGTAACCCGCCCTGCCTAACAAAGTTATAAAAATTTCCTCAAAATGTTTAGCTGTTAATTATCAAAAATATATATATTTATATTCCTTATATAAGGAATTTGTATAATGTGAAAATACAAGATTGAATTTAAAATAGTAGCATAAAAATTATAAAAGAGATGAAAACAGACATTTCATTAAATTCTGTGATTTGAATATAAAGGGTGGTGGAAAAAAAAATAGACCGTTTACTTTTACATCAATCTTCCCATAGTATTTGCATTACCAAATTAATAGTTCAATTACTCTAATGATTGTCAAATCAACCTGCAGTTCATTAGTCAGTCTGTTATCTTACCTAAGATCCAAAAAAGAAGTTTCATTGAACTCCCACCCATCCTCAAGTCTCACGAGACTCTGCTGTTCCCTAAGATTTTTCTACTTAAAGCAAGGTTGACTTAAAGGCAAATTCATGTCCAGTGTGTACCAGTTATGTATGAGAGCACAGGAATCAGTAAACAGCAAATTCCGTGTAAAGAAATAAAAAATAATGCCAGGTATAACTCAATATACTGTCAAATATTTTAAATGAAAATTATTCAAGGAAAATCTGTTTATTAGATTTATTGTGGGGAAAAGAAGGAATACGGACACAATTTTTTTAAAAAAAATTGTCTCTTTGGCATACAATATTCAGCAAATATTTTTTGAAAGAGTTAGATAATATTAAATGTATGAAAATATTAATTAAGATGAAGGATATCATCAAAGGAAAAATAGATTATTATGTTGAACTTCAGAGTTCAACTTTGCTTCTGATGTTCCTTTAATGTTTTCTTGGATTTGCATGTGTGAGAGAATATATGTATATGTAAGGCAAAGGTAGTTCTCAAAACGATGTAAAAGAAATTACTTAAATTTTACTGTTACAAAAGTATGCATATATAAGGTATTACATTCTCCACATGGGGGAAATACTTGTTTCACTCAATATCCATGAATGAGTACATGAAGATTGGGTAGAGTGCATCTTAAACAGGAGCTAATGCCAGATTTAATATTTATTTTTCAATGGCAAATCTTAAAAAATCCAACTATAAGAAATGCAAAGTATGTGTGAAATGAACAGATTTTCATGGCATTTAAATTATGATCCAATGTACATAAATAACTAGTTAACAGAATTCTAACTATGATTGGCCAGATTTTGCCTCCAGATCGATTGATAATGCTTTCCCTAAAGTCCTATTAAAGGCTGCATTTGGCAATATTTGATTCACTTCTTAAAACTGATTCCAACAAAATTGTACATAGATTTACAATGCAAAAATTACGGCATTTTTGCGTTTAGTTTTTCCTTAGTGAATTGAGTCAGCTCTTATCTTTTAAAATTCCCAGTCATATTAAATCAATACATTTGCAATTATAAACTCAAGGGAAGATGCTTCTTTATATCCACGATCTTCATCCTTTCCTTCTGCTTATATAAATATCTTCATCCTTTCCTTCTGCTTATATAAAAAAATCCGGTCCTGTGGAAGTCATATATGGCAATTTTAATCATCTTAATAAATAATCTTGAACTCTTCATTAGATATAGAATATTTCAAAAGCTTGGATTGTTTCATTTTTATTTATTTATTAATAAATTTGGCTCAGGTAAAAGGCCCAGGAATACATGTGGCATCTATTTTAAATTATTGGGCTTTTTCTCTTTTATTTTTAATATACAAATTGCAGTAACTAGATTTGTCTTCATTGTAAGGAACACAGACAAAGGGGTTTCTGAGTTACACCTGAAAATGTACAGAAGGCTCATGGGGCTGAGCCACCAAGACCTCATAAGTATGTCTGATTCAAGCATGAGGCAGTGTCCTTGAAGAAAAGAGATGAAGGGTTAAAAATCAGGACTAAATAATCTCTCATACTACATTGCTGAGCTACGGACTCACAGTTCTCAGCTTCTTCCTATGGTGAAGGTCATTTGGGGCCTTATGTGCCAAAATGTTTAGAATGTTTACATTTTTTGATTCAGTGTTCAATATAAATTCCAAATAAACAATTCCAAGTGAAACAAACATCAATTGCAAGTAAATAATGTGGTATATAGGAGTAGATGTATGTGCAATGATATTCGTCTCAGCATTTTTTATAACTGCAAAATTTTGAGAACTTTCCAACAATGAGAAATTTGTTATGTAAACTCACATACCTTTAAAGTGTGGCTTATTGTTCAGTTGTCAAAGAAGATACTTTCAAAAAAATTTCATGATGTGGGAAAAGAGTTCCCCTTTCAAATTTTTAAATCAAAAAATTTGGCTACCTAACTATATCCAGAATAAAGAAACATTCTACAATGTTACTAGGAAATATTTTCCTATTTTTAAAAACTTTTTCCATGAGACACATTTCTGTAGTAAGCTGTGTTACTACTTCAAAACTTACAGTTATTATTTTGTTTTAACAATGGCTTTATTGTCATTAGGAGTATTTCTTTTAATTTCTAAAAAATTCAAAACTAAATTGTACTTTATCAATTTGGACAGTAAATGTGACTTGTCTGAGCACTGTGTAACAACCAAATTGTTCTCCCTAAATTTATCAAGCCATAATTAATTTGCTTTCTCAAGTATTTTTATTTTATTTTATTTTATTTTTGTACTGGGAATCGAACTCAGGACCCTGCACTTGCTAAGCAGGTGCTTGTGCCACTGAGCTATATTCCCTATCCAGTCTCCAAGTATTTTTAATACTCTTCATCAACAAAAATTCTAGCATAATATTATTATTAAACTTAGTTCAAGGCACATCTTCCAGGAAGAACCATTTATCTTTCCACACGAAGTGATGGTCCCCTCTCCTGGACTTCTTTATTTCTTTGATTCTGTATCATTGATGTCTTGTCCCAGAAGACTATAAACTATTTGAGCTCAAGAACTCATGCTTACCACTCTTATTGGTATCTAGCAAACACTCATTATACATTGATTTTAAAAAGTGCATTTATTATGAAAATATCTCTAATGAGATATATGTTGATATTCTAGGTCCAGAGCTTTGAGGAGGAGACTGGTAGCCCTCTTGACATGACTTCAGGAATTGTAGGTAAGAATTCATTCATGTGTGTGAATTTATCAATAGCCTTTCAGAAAGTGAATACAAATAACTAACGTGTAATTTTCTTAATATGTACATAGCTTAAATGAGCTCCAGGGGATGCTCTAAATTTGTGTGTCACCTGACAGATTAGAAAAATAGTGATGTGAACATACATGTAAATTTTAAAATACCAGAAGAATGCACTACCCCTGAAGCTAATGGAGTCTGTGGCTTGTCTGATGCTAACTCTTCATGATCTGTCTACCGTAATAGAACGTTTTTGACACTGCACTGAGACTAACTAGGTGAAAACTTTCCTACTTCTACTGCCAACTGCTTGTTATGGCACAAGTCATATCATTTTACTGTCAAGTTCTTAGCAGAAATGAGTTGCCTAGCTTTAACTTTCCAAAACACCTCTCAGAATGAGGCTGTACCATCCGAGATAACAGAGAAGGAAGTGGTTTTTCACTCTTGGTTCTTATTCCCATATGCAGTTATCATAGTGATTCAGCATTTCCATGATCCTTTAATGGAGCTCAAAGTAGGAAGAGATTAGTCAAGCAAAATAGAGGGAAGCTAGTGTATTTCCTGAAAGAAAATATGCAAATTTTTAATTTAATTTAGTATGATGTCAAACACATCTTTTCCATTACAAAGTGTATGCATGGGCCTCATTTTGCTAAATGCTGTTTAGAAATTATGCATTAGTAATTATAGGGTCCTGCTGATTACATAAATTGTTACCCTGCTCTTCGAAGTAATTACCACATAACCTGCATTGAGGTTTATAAGACAAAAATAAGCATCTGTTTTCCATCTAATTGAATGCTTCTCAGTGAAGCTGGAGGTCCCCTTGTCAGTAGGAACTATCTTCCTTGACACTGTGTTAAGAGGTTTAATGATATCACCTAAACCACCTCAATTATTCCAAAAATTATTTGGGAAATTAGATAAATTGAGAAAGTAAAGTAATATAGGTGATGGTTTGCTTAAGAGAGAATATTTAGAAAACAAGATTTTATTACTTTCAAAACTAGCATTGTTAACTGAAGAATAAATAGCATTGAGAACAAATAATCAGAGTTAGTTGAATTAATGAAGAAAAGGAAAATTTATTATGCATATGTAATCTCTTTGATATGTGTGTGTTTACTTAAAATTCAGAAGATAGGAATTTGAAAAGATTAAGGCACATGGACTTTTTTGACCAACAAAATAGGGCCAAAGTGATGCGATCCTAGTTTTAAGGCCTCTCTTGCAACAGCGCTCCCATCATCCCATCTGCACCCTGGCTTGTGGGATGTATCTGTTCCTGGAACACTCCCGCTTGAACCTAGTCCCGCATTGTGAAAAGCACAAGCTATGTGAGGTGCCGCATGCAGGTGCTCTGATAGATAGCCCTAAATGGGGCCCCATGCGAACATGCAATCCTTGATGTCCAGCCCACTCACCCTTCCTCATGATCTAACCAGATACCAGAACCGGGTGACAATCACACAGTCAAGCTGACCAACCAAACAGCCAATTGCTGTTTTAAACCACACATTACATGCAGATATGTTAAGGCACTTAATGATCACTTCAAATATCTTTAGATTTTAGTTAAAAATCATTTTTAAGACTGTACTGCTTTTACTCAAGACCCAAAGCTAAAAATATACTATCCTCCCTTAACTCTTGACAAATTATCACTGAAATGACAAGGTGACATAAAAAGAAATTAATAAATAAAAATCCTTCTTAAGGGGAACAAGACACATCATCTGTATTCCAGAAGTCTTAGGGAATATGTAGGATATATGGTGAGAGAAATTGCAGACAATTTTAAAGTAAGAACCAGTTTGGGACTGAATAGACATGTTTACATACTGAAAAACCATACTATTACGTAATGATCATAATTTCCCAGTGAGTTTCACTTAATTATCAAACAGAACATGACATACCTTTTTAGCTTATACAATGAGGAAACACAGAAAAATGACCACACCAAAATTTGACATTTCAATATCAGAAGTTATTTTGAAAAAATACCCACTACTAAAAAAATGACTGTAAAGAAGCATTAGAAATCCTTGGAAGTGAATATTCACAAGGATGATGTATGGGCATTGCCATGTATAAAGAAAATCTCCAGGAAGTAAAGATTCCTTTTAGGTGGAATACACAATGTCCGTTTCTGTTCCTGATAATGCCTAAGTAACAATGCATGAGCCAGTCTCCCCACGTGGAAGTACAAACTCTAGATAGTTTTAAAGCTCCTACCTAACGACACTAGAGAGTGAACAAGAGCAGGCAGATAGTGGAGGGGATGTCAACAATTGAAAGAAAAGAATAATACCGAGTAAGTGCCCTTTTTAAAAAAATTTTTTTAAAAGCCTTTTAACCCAAGGGCAAGATCCAGTTGGCAGCATTCTAAAACTCTAATAGAAAGTAGAAAAAAAAATAAAGTAGCAGTCTTATTAATCATATAAATCATAAGGTAGAATGTGGGGCAAAAGTAACACCTGGAAAATGAGGGAAAGTAAATCCCAGAAAGGAGAGATCCAGAACGGAAATTCCCCAAATTCTAGGCATGAAATCTGCACACATCTCTGGAAGATTTAGCTGACCTTGCATAGATTCAAAAGATGTCAAGAATCTCAACAAAGACTAAAAGAAAAGAACAAAGATTTCTATTTAATATTAAGTTCCACCCAGGTCCTGTGCCTGTTAAAACAATATGATATACCATTCACAAAGTCCAGGATAACAAAAATGTACTGGACTTCTGAAGAAAAAAGAACACATAACCCATACACAAGAAAAAAGGCAATTACCAGAGACAAACCATGAGAAGACCCAGATACTGAAATGAGCAGATCAGTGCTTCACAGATGTTATTACAATCATATTGAAGGATGTAAAAGAAAATACATTCACAATGAATAAGGAGATAGCAAACCTCAAATGCAAAATAGAAACTATAGTACAGAAAGAAACAGAAATTCTATGAGTGAATATTGAAATTATATAATTCAGTGAGTATTCTTTATGGCAGGTTAGAAATAATAAAAGAAATATGTATTTCCTCTGTAATCTAAAAAAAGAAAAAAGAGATTAAAAGTATATGGAAAAAATTATCTGAGTTTCAGTAACCTGAGGAGCAATATCAAAGGTCAAATATATATGGATTTGTAGCCTAGGAAGATAAGTTTAGGGAGAACAGGGCAAGGGAGAAATATTTAAAGAACTAATGATGAAAATTTCTCTCACTCACAGACTTACAATTACAGATTCAAAAACTCAGCAAACTCCACATAGGATAAAAACACAGAAAACTACTCCTAAATAGTGTAATGATCAAAGTCATAAATATCAAAAGTAAGAGGAACTGTTCAAAACAGGCACAAATGATAGGGGAATAAAGATTTAAATATCAGGAGACTTTGCATTTGAAACAATAGACAGCAGCAGCATATAACTGTGAGCCACAATACTATATATGGCAAAGTTTCATTCATGAATAAAAATGAAGACTTTTTCAGATAAAACAAGCTAAGTTAACTTGCTGCCAGCATACTTGTACTGCAAGCAATGTTAAAGAAAGTTTCCCAGACCAAAGAGGGAGGGTAGATTGTGATGTTCTATACAATGCACTGATTTAATACCTATGAGAATTTACAGCAAAGAAGATAGGAGAGGTGGTAAATGAACAACTATGGCTATAAAATTTCTACATTTTATGTAAAGTCAGACACTATTACATTCAGCTAGACTGTGCAGAAGTGCGGATGTGAAGCAGCTGTGAAAAATAGGGGTGTAGCAGAATGCTAATAGAAAAAATTAAAATATATAATTAAAAAAACACAATGACAGAAAGTAACAGAATGAATAATGAAGGAAAAATAACTGAAAAGTATAAGACATGAGAAATTATTTAAGGAGTGAAAAAATAAAAAAGAATATATTGTAAAATATCAAGAAAGAGATATCCAAGAAACTACTCCCTAGATGTAGCAGGTGGTTAAAGTTAGACTGTTCCTGTCTTAGATTTTATTAAAGTTCTAAAAAAGACAGATATCAGGTATAAAGTCAATGTATTACAAATCTATAGACACAGCTTTTCTAAGGAAGTTAGAGGAAGCAGTTCCATGACTCTTGAAATTCTCAGGTCATTAAGGATGTAAAGATGAGCAAAGAGAGAGAGAGAGAGAGGGAGAGAGAGAGAAGAAGAAGAAGGAGGAGGAGGAGGAGGAAGAAGAAGAAAAAGGAGAAGGAGAAGGAGAAGGAAGAAGGAAGAAGGAAGAAGGAAGAAGGAAGAAGGAGGAGAAGGAGAAGAAGCAGTTCCATGACTCTTGAAATTCTCAGGTCATCAAAGACATAAAGATGAGCAGTTATTGAAAGAGAGAGAAAGAGAGAGAGACAGAGAGAGAAAATATAGATTGATTTAATTGATGAATACTATTGCCCTTCTGCGGGTTTCCCAACCATTGAAGGATTAAAAATGATAAACCTTCCACTGCAAATAGTAAGAGACTTTTAGGAAGATCACAGAGCATCTTCATTACATTGAACAACCACAGGTATGGGTACTGTTCTATATGTTTCACATGCATTTCTTTATTTGATCCTCAAAAGCAGCCACTGTAGGCATTGTTGTCACTGCTATTTATTAGATGAGGAAACTGAAACAAAGATACTCAGTACCTTATACCAGTCTCACAGATGGTAAAAGTTGTGCCAGGTTTCTGATCTGGACCATTTTGCTGCATAATTGACCCTCGTAAGTACTGAATATGCTTCTTCAAAATGCAGCTGGAAGACATGGGCTTAGTAAATGAGAATAGCACAGGCTGTGGAATGACTTGTCACCCACATAGAGAACTGCAGGGAGCCAGGGAAGCACAAACCACTGTATTTGAAAGTATTTTCCCAGATTTCCATCTCTACAATGAAACTGTACCTTCCAGTTGATGGCAAGTCATTGTGTAACTGTGAAGCCCAGCGGCTTTCTTTCAGTCCTGGTGGTTTAAAATCAGCTGTACCCAATATTTGATAACAATGGAATAGAGACAAGGAAATGATATGCAATAGAGGCATTGGCCCTGTTATGTGTCACAGTACACAGCATTCCTAAGCACTGGTATTTGGTTTTGTCCTTTGATAAGAAGTAGGCAAGGAGGAATGCAATTCTCCTAAGAAGAAATTGGAAATGTGATCAAACAGAACATAAAAAAAAATAACAGTTGTGAAGTGATCTGTGGAAAATTTAAAGAAAAAATGGAGGAAAGAGTAAGAACTTACCTCTAAAAGGAAAAACAGGAGGTGGAGTCCAAGCAGATACACACAGAAATATGAGCAACAGTCAGCAAAACCAACAGAAGGCGGTGCCAAAACCTAGGTGTAGAAGCACCAGAGCAACACTGTTACTCTTATGACTGTCAGGCAGGGAAAGGAGTTGTCCCCAGAGCACAGTGTGACTAACTCCATGGAAAGGTATGGCTTTGGCCAGAGGGAGGTAGCTAAGATACAGATGATCCAGCAGCGAGGCAGATGGAAAAATAAATGCTCTAAAATTCTCCTTTCTCTCTCCTCCAATCTCTAGTAGCCAAACCTCAGCTGAAACCTGAAGTCAAGTAAGTTCATGATGCAGTCTCTGAGCACACACATCGCAAGGTAGAGAAAGGAGAGTGCCTGAAAAGGCATAGAGAAAATACTCCACACAGGACACCATCATCTTCACTAGATGCAAAGCAGGCAAGGTGGTTATTAAACCTGATGGACTTAGACAAGAAAGTGTAGATAGGTAGATGGATGATAGAAGCATACATATAGAGATAATCTATCCATATATAGGCAGATAAGTGGAGATAATATGATCAAGACATACAGGTGTTTAAATGTTTTTTAAAAAAAATTATTAAAGTAAAACACACATTGCCATCAGTCCCTTCAAAATGCTGCTCCTCACTTTGAACACACTTACCTAATTATCCTTGGTACTCGCTAAAGCCATTGTGGAAATCCTATTTTCTTGTCTTCAGCTGTGCTACCAGGGCTGCCTCCGTGTCTGTTCAACACACTTGCCTTTCATGTTCTTTCTGAGTTTGGGAAAGAACCAGAAGTCACACAGAGCAGGATCTGGTGAATAAGGTGGGTGAAGACACACAAAATAGCTTTAGGAGCCTGGCTTTTCCTTCATTGGCACCTGGTAATAGTAATCACTTTTTTTCTATCACACCTCATAAAGACTCTCTGGAAAGAGGACTTCTAGGACTGCTTTAGAAAGTGGCAAGATGGATGGAATGAGTATGTTCAAAGCAAGGGGGATAATTTTCAGGAGGATTGATCGAATGTGTCTTTTACTATATCTTTAATATTTGAACATGCACTTTATTTTTTGATCAGTGTTTGTAATTTGATAGTACAAGAACAGCCCCTAACTTACAGTAGTGGTTGCAAAGATCAAATGAGTTAATTCATGTAAGGAGATAGATGAGAGTGGAATGTGTTAAGTCCTCAACATTATGTTATAATAAGTGTCTTCGTCTAATGAAAATATAAGTAAGGTTAACAACTATCTAAAAGGGATGTTCAAAAAATAAAATTTTAAAAATATTGTAAAAGACATATTGCCATTATTCCCCCTCAAAATTCTCCCCTTCTCTTTGAACATACTTATTCCATCATTCTTGCCATTTCTAAAATAGTTCTGGAAGTCCCCGTTCATGACTGTCTTTATGAGGTGAAATAAAAAATACAATGAATGCTACTGCTGCCTGCCATCTAAGGAAAGTCAGGTGCCTAAGAGCATTATGGCGAGTTCTCAGGCACCTTGTTCACTGATCTGTCACCATGAAAGTTCTGCGTCTTCCCCAAAGTCAAAATAACCATGAAAAGTGTTTCGAATCGAATCAGGGTATACAATAGCACAATTAAAGACAACTCATAAAAACAATTCCAGAACTGCTTCAGAAAGTGGTAAGAATAATGGGGTAAGCGTGTTTAAAATTAGGAGGGGGGAACATATGGAGGAGAATTAATGGCAATGAGTCTCTTATTGTAAATATTTTAAATGTAAACATTCACTGTATTTTTAATCATATTTCATATCTCATGATATTGTTAAACAGATTGAATAAGTTAATAATGTAAAGCTCTGAGTTTGTAGGCTCATTTTATTAATCTTCTAATTAAATGAGATGGTACTCAGCATAAAGAACTCTAGAATAATAAAAGTAAGGTATAGAAAAAGTGAACTTAATAACACCAATAAAGTTAAGGTTTAATTAATTATTTTAAAAGTTTTTCAAACAAAATGATGTAGAAGAACTTGGGAATTAAAAATTACATTAATGAATTGGTTTAATTCTATTTTACTAAAAACAAACTTACCAAGGAGTGTGAACCTGAAACACTGGACATAGAATCACAGAGAAATAAAGACAAAACTAATCAGGAGGTATAATAGTAAAATCGAATCTAATATATAGTAAGGTAAAAGAAAACATTAAATATAAGACAGGACTTTATTTTTATTTTTTTATTTTTTATTTATTTTTTTTTTCCAGTACCAGGAACTGAACTCCCGACCTTGCGCTTCCCAGGCAGGCGCTGGGCTGCTGAGCTAAATCCCCAGCCCCAAAGAGAGGATTTTAGAATTAATCAAAATCATAAACTTTAAACAACCATGGCTAATTCATTACTTGCCAATTACTTTAACATTCAATATATTTGACCTCATTAATTTGTAAAAAATCTCAAATCAGTGAGAAGACAACAAGAAGATATTATTAGATTAGTGAGGAAAGGAGCTGCACAGGAAATCTTCAGAAAGGACTGTAAAGGTGCCACAAATGTGGTAAAACATGATCAACCGCATCTCTTCACCTATCACATTACCAAATATTTAAACGTTTAATGCTGCAGTAATAGTAAAAACTATGAAACACACATTTCTCCCACTCTTGACTACAAGTTAAATTGTCATAATTACTTTGAAATATATCCTGTCAATATATCACAATTTTAAAACAGTGCAGCTTTCAGTGCAATTATTAAAATTCTAGAATTTAACCTACCAATGGACTCCAAAGTACACAGCAGGATTTTTACTGCAATGTTCATTGTAAGAAATGAACTAGAGAAAGCCGACCTATCCCAAACTATTATCTGCCTTAAGAAACCCTTCTATTAAAAACTGTTCAGTCATTATTTTGAAAAAGAGACTTTTTATGTGTTGATGTAGAAAGAAATCTCAGATATGGAGGGGGAAAAGGTTCCTGTAGAAGAGTCTACATGATGCTCTTTTGTATTAAAGGAGTATATTTCTGTTAGGGTGGAAATGTGCACAGAATACTTCTGGAAAGATGTAAAAAGAACCATAAATGATAATACCTTAACAGAAGGGAAGTGAAATGTATTAAATAAATTGGAAAATTTTAATTTCATTTTGTTGGCACATGCATATTTTATTTACATACTCCTACACAGCAAAAAACTTCAGGCAATACCATAGGAAATGCACAATATAGAAGTAGTAGATTTTAATATTCCTCTTAAGTTTTCAAAAATTGCTCATAAAATAACAAAAGGAAATTTAACAGATATTATTATTTGAACATGTACTTAATAGAAAAGTATGGAGGGGCTGGGGATTTAGCTCAGCGGCAAAAGCGCCTGCCTGGCAAGCGCAAGGTCGTGAGTTCGGTTGCCGGTTCCGGAGAAAAACAAAAACAAAAAAAAAAAAAATAGAAAAGTATGGAAATAAATGTTTTTTTCCAGTGTTATAATATTTATTAAAATGCCTAACAACTTGCAAACACAAAGATTAATTCATTAATTTCTTGCACATAGACAGTAAGGGCCACTTTTCCAAAGGAACACACACAGGGCACTCACATTCGAATTCAGTAATCAGAGCAGAACGCATTCCAGCACTAAATCAACAAAATAAAATAATGAATCAATAGTTAGGGCTGGATCCTTCATCTTTAATTTTAAAAAAAGTGTAGGAGAGCATATGTTAAAAGTGTGAAGCCAGATAACTTAAAAAATAACGATGAAGACATTTTGTAGAAAATCAGTGAGTTGGGGCTGGGGATTTAGCTCAGCGGCAAAGCGCCTGCCTGGCAAGCGCAAGGTCGTGAATTCGGTTCCCGGTACTGGAAAAAAAAAAAAAAAAAAAAAAAAAAAAAGACAATCAGTGAGTTGTACCAAAAGTAGAAATCTGAGGCAAATTCACAGCATTATCTGCTTTCACTAGCAAAAGAATTAAAATAAATTATTTTCATCACAAAGACATCAGGAAAGTGATAAACATAGGTGGAAGTTAGAGATTAATAAACATACATGGAAATGAGTGATGCAGGGAAGAGAAACAAATAAGTGATTTGACAAATTAATACAAGAACTAAAGGTTTTACAAGACAAAAAAGATAAAACTTTCAAAATCAGGAAAGAAGAGAAAAATGCGTAGAAACAAAGTTAGAAAATCTAAGGCTGGGGATATAGCTCAGTGGCATAAGCGCCTGCCTGGCAAGTGCAAGGTTGTGAGTTTGATCCCCGGTACTGCAAAAAAAAGAAAAAAAAAAAATTAGAAAATCTAAGTAAAGTTAGAGAAAAGACTAGTAAACACTGATATAGAAAGGAAATTATATGTTATGCAAAATATACATTAGGAACAATATGCATAGTGAAATTAAAACCAGAGGTAATTACTATGAATCTCTTTCAGAAAAAATATATGTGTGTATGTATGGGCTGCATAGTATATCATTTCTTTATATACACAATAGTACTCATGAATAATTAATTACATGCCAACTAATCTAACATCCAATATATAAATGCTGATTCTATCAATTTGTAAAAATGTTTCCACAGTGTTATATTCTTATATACATTATAAATTTTATATTGATATATTATTTTTATTTATATTATATAATATATTAACCAAAATAATATAATAGAAATAAGGAACTTTAGTATGGAACATATATAGTAGAATCTTGCACAACAATGACAACAAGCAAATAAGTTAATTTATCTGCAGAGTAATTATCAGAAATATAAAATGGGGGTAAATAAATAGCAATTAGGTACACGTGCATGTGGATAAAATATATATTGCCCTTAGCAACATTCACTGTGCACTAGTAATGTACATATGAAGTTAAAGCATCAAAATATGCAAGAGCAAATATAAACTCCAGGAAGGAAAAGATGAATCAAATTAGATCAGAAAGAGTCAAACCTAAAGTTTTTACTATATCTGTTATGTCTCCTTTTTAAAATATTCTAAAGTAACTATCACAAATATTAAATTTTAATGATGTTACGTGCTACAAGAGTACATATTTATTGTGTTCTTGCCTACATTCTATGTGTTTGAAAGATATTCAAATATTTTACAAATATTTTTTAAACAGAAGCCAAAATGTAAAAGGAATTTTTACTAAATAAGAAATATGAGATTCTACGCAGTTTCACTTAATATGATGGCTCTAGTTCCATCCATTTTTCTGTAAATAACAAGATCTTATTCATCTTATGGCTGAGTAATATTTCATTGTGTATATATCTCATTTTCTTATCCATTCATCTGTAGATGGGCATCTAAACTCTTCCCATAGCTTAGCTACTATAAATTGCACTGCTATAAATTAGCTAGACTCATAAAAGTATTAGTATATGTTTTCTTTTATAGGGAAAACCCCAATAAATAAGTAAGGTACACTTTTGGAAGCAAGGAAGAGTATCATCAGGAGGAAGAAGAGAGGGGCCATAGAATCAAACTTGATATAGATATGTTAAATGTATGTACTAACTTTCCAGAACAAACCACACCATTATATATTAACACGAACTAAATAAAATATAATAAAATATTTTTATGTGGAATTCTCAAACTCAGTTGTACTCTAAGAAACACAAATTAAAATTACACATAGGGGCTGGGGATTTAGCTCAGCGGCAAAGCGCCTGCCTGGCAAGCGCAACGTTGTGAGTTCGGTTCCCAGTACCGGAGAAAAACCAAAAAATAAAAAATAAAAAATAAAAAATAAAAAAATAAAATAAAATAAAATTACACATAGACAAATGACTTATTAAACTGGCAATCATTTCTTGTAACTTAATGTTGGCAAGGACACAAATACAGGAATATGTATCAGAAATCTTCAAGAGGGATAATGATGTGTATCCTAAAGAAAGTTATCCTAAACATTTAAACAGAGTTGTAGAAAAGTGAGAACTAATCTAAATAGTCAATAAAGTGAATTGTTTAAATAACAACATATAAAATGGAGTAACAGGTAATAAGATTGAGAGCACAACTGCTCTTTCATGACACAGTAGAGATATAGTTAAGAGCAAGAAAAAGATATAAAATAAAATGCATGTTCCTAAAGAAAGAAACTCAATTTCTTTACATAAAATAACATACACTATCTTTCAATACACATGACAATTATACAGTATATGAGAGAAACTGTAGTTGATAGCTCAGTGACCAGCTGATAGTGGTGGATTGCAATCAATATATGTGTTTTCCTTTTACATTTTGTAGTGTACAGATTTGATTTTTAACATGGTTCTAACCCTCCCATAAAAGTAGCTACATGATAGATAGGTAGATAGCAGTATTGATAAGGGCAGTCTCTGATCTTAGACTTGCATCTTCTTTTGCTTATCCGTATCTTCTAATTTACTAAAAACATTAATTGCTCAATAAATATAACTTTAAATAATAATGTTTGCAAAGTATATTTGAGAATTTAATTATAATAAATTATTAGGATTTTGTTAATAGAAGCTTTTTTCCAAAGCAGGCTTTCAAAAGGTGACTTTGAATATGTGTCTTTTATATCTTGTCTCCTTCTTGGTCTTCTTCCTCATCAATACTCGGTTCTGTTTATTCTCTGTCTCTTTTCTCCTCTTTTGATGTTATTTCTTAGGGGTTAAGATTCTCATTAGAATCAGAATTAGAACATTAGTCTCCTTTCTTAAGCAAATCACTCAGGTTCTCTTCCTCTCCTCTGTTGATGTTGCTACTTACTGGTTTCATGTGGAGAAACTATGGCTGTTTGCTCATATGTTCCTCTATTATGCTAAATCGCGCCTCCAATAGAGTAGAGCGTGCCTGGTATGAGGATCGAACCGTGGCCTGCTCACTGAGCTACATCCCCAGTCCATTTTACTTTTTATTTTGAGACATGGTCTCACTAAGTCATTGGGTTGCCCAGGCTGGGCCAACTTGAAATTCTTCTGCCTCAACCTTCCAGAGTGACAGGACTACAGGTATACACTACCACACCTGGCTAGGATCTTTTTTCCTCTCTCTGTGCACATTTAGGATATTAGACTTATAGGACCTTCCAAGCCCACACTACCAAAAAGAAGTCACACTCAGATTTATAGGATCACTGGAGTGCTTTAACAGGATCTGTGTGGTAGCACAGAGGGATCAGTATGCCAGAGGGAGCCTTTCTAGATTAACCTCTATCCACCCACATCTAGGATCTTTGTCTTATTTACCCTGCGTCTCCAGGGTTGCCATGGTGCCAGAGATGCAGAAAGCTCCCTATATACAGGTTGCTTCTCCACGCTGGTTGTGTCACATGTAGGCGTCTCTCGTCCTGGCTAGAGGAGTTTCCATTTAAATTCACCAGTGGTGATTTATCTTTGCAGCAGTGCAGTCATTATATACATTTCATCAATTACTATTCTTAAAATATAAGACATGGGACTTTTAGTTATTTTACTGATATGGATTTTAATGCATTATATAATATTAACATGTACTGTATTTTCAGTTTATTATACAGTCATTCAATACTGTCATCTCAAAAAAATACAGTCATTGTCTCAATATCTGTGGGAGAATACAGGACACATTAGCTGCTGTTAAAATCCATAGATACTCAAATCTCTTATAGAAAATGGCATAATATCTGCATATACTCCATCTACATCTTTGGTATACTTTAAATCATCTCTAGGTTACATATAATACCCAGAATAGTATACATGCTATGTACATATTTGTTGTACTGTATTTTTATTTGTACTATCTTTATTGATATATTTTTTATAATATTTTAAATCCATGTTAGTTGCTTAAATCTACAGAAATAGAACCCATGAATATAGAGAACCAACTGTATTTGTAAATTAATAATATATCCAATCATATATCCCTTCACAGTCTATGAATTGGAGCTTTATTTTTCCATGTTGGGTTTAGTCCTTATTAATACAAACTTACAAATTTCAGTTTTGCACTCATTCCAACATCAATGCTCAAAAAGTTGGCTTGCCTATATGTACATGGAGTTGCTTTACTTTATATTCCAGATCAATTACAATTACTATTAAAAGTAGGTCAGTTTTAATATTAACAATTTACACTGATATATAGATTTTCAGTGTCTTGATTCATTTCATTTCTTTTTTTTTATTGTAAAGGGAGTAGTACATGAGAAACAAACAAAAAAATAGAACAGTAGCAACATACCAGTATCACGAACATAAACAAATCAAAGCAAGTACATTCAAAGTGATACAGGGTCTCAAGACAAATTAATACAAACTAACAGTGGTTGTCACATTGCATATTGCTATCCTCAACTACATTGCTCAGATTATCAGATGTAAGAATGAAAGATTGCTCAAACTATTAAAGAGAATAAGAAAATAATTCTTCAATA
>NW_004955410.1:32635963-32659656 GCF_000276665.1 Chinchilla lanigera
TGCAAGTCTGCTTCTTTTGGTTGGTGCATTGAGACCATTTACATTGATGGTTATAAGTGATATGTACTGGCTTATCTTTGTCATGCTATTGTCCCGCTGTTGGATCCTCCTTTTTCCCTCTGTGTAATTGCTTGCTCTGCTTGTTGGTTCCTTTCTGTTGTTGCTGAAGTTGTGGTCTGTTTTATCTCTTTCTAGTATACCTTTTAGTACTCTTTGTATGATTGGTTTGGCACTCATGAAATGCTTCAGTTGTTCTTTATCATGAAAATATTTTATTTCTCAATTAAATTTGAAAGATAGCTTTGCAGGGTGCATCAGTCTGGGGTGGAAGTTGTTTTCTTTCAGTACCTGAAATACTTCACTCCAAGCTCTTCTTACCTTGATGGTTTGTGTTGAGAAGTCTGCTGTGATTCTTTTTTTTTGTTTTGTTTTTGTTTTTGTTTTTCTCTGGTACCGGGAACTGAACTCACGACCTTGCGCTTGCCAGGCAGGCGCTTTTGCCACTGAGCTAAATCCCCAGCCCCAGTCTGCTGTGATTCTGATAGGCTTTCCTTTATAGGTGATCTGTTTCTTTTCTCTAACAGCTTTTAATATTCTGAGCTTTTGTTGAGTTTCCGGGCTTTTTACCACTATATGTCTGGGGGTAGATTTATTTTGGTTATGATTAACTGGAGTTCCATATGCTTCACTTATCTGGATGTCCAATTCTTTTATCATGTCTGGGACATTTTCTGCTATTATTTCTGCAAATAGTCTTTTTATGTCATTTATGTTGACATCTGCTGTTTCATTAATACCTATTAATCTGACATTATTTCTCTTTGCTTCATCTTGCAGTTGTTGAATTGTTATTTCCTGGTTCATTGTTGCTTTTAAGAGAACCCTCCTTTCACATTCATTAGTGACAATGCTGTCTTCAAAGTCTGAAAGTCTATCTTCAGCTTCGTTCAGGTGATTTTGCAAGCTTTCAATGGAATTTTTAAGTTCCTGGATATCTGTTTCATCCCTTGTAGTTCTTTGCTATATTGTTCCCTGAAGGTTTCATTGAGTTGTCTGTGCTCTTCTATTTTCTTGTCTATGTCATCTTTGGATATGCTGAATATCTCTTTCATTATTGTTGTCATTTCTTTTCTCACCTGAGACATTATTTCTGATCTGATGTCTTCTATGGCCTGATGGAGTCATTTCTTTACTTAAGTTGCTATCTTTTCAGAAATTTCAGGTGTATGACTTCCAGGCTCTTCTGTGTTGATGCCTCCTGGACTTGTTTTGGGTGGCGTGGAGGTCTGGGATTGCATTTTGCTCCTTCATTTTGTCATTTTTGAAGAACCGGAGACTCCCTATAGTGCAGTCTCACTGTCCTGATTGTGTGTGAGTGGCAGGGTGAGAGTCTGAAGATCCCCAGTACTCAGTGTAGCTCCTGTGCAGGTGAGTGGTGGCAAAGTGAGGTCCCAGATGCTCCCGACCTTTCTTGCATTCAGTTGGCTCCCAGGAGTGTGTGGGAAGGGCAGGAGAGACTCACCTGCATTCCTGAGACTGTCTGAGGTTCAGCCCAGCTTCCACAAGAGTAGAGGGGGATGTAGGTTGAGTTCACTGAGGTTTCAGATATTGCCCAGCACAGAGTGTGCTTCTCACATGGGCTTCCTGAAGATGTCTGGGGTTTCGCCTAGCCTGCAGGGACACACTATGGGTGTGACGGTTAGCCACCGAGGCCCCAGAGCGTGCTGGAGGTTTCGCCTGCCTTGCACGCTGGTCTTGGAGGCAGAGCTCAGACTCACTGGGCTTCCTGAAGATTTCTGGGGTTCAGCCCAGCCCAGGCTGACACACTATGGGTGTGACGGGTAGCCACCGAGGCCCCACAGCGTGCCCAAGCTTTCGCCTGCCTTGCACACTCGTCAGGTAGGTAGAGCCCAGACTCACCGGGCTTCCGGAAGATCTCATTTCATTTCTTAAAGGCGATCATCACACTATTGTATCCCTTTCAGCAAGTGGGTATCAATGTATTAAATAATTTGCCTTAATATTCACAACTGGCAAAGAGGAGGACAAAATTCAAGCCAGAATCCTTCCGACTCAATTTAGTTCTCTTTCCATCTTGAATTCATTCATTTAGTAAGTATTTAATGAACATTCACATGTATGAGACCCTGCTCTGGTTGCTCAGGATAAGATGAGAGGAAGACATAGCCAAGTCTCACAGAACTTGTAATTTTCAAGAGAAACTGATTTATTATTGACATATAAAGAAGAAGTAGTAAGTGACCAGAAAGCTGCTAAGAGCCAGGAAAGAGCCAGATACAGATAGAAGAATCTCACTTCCTTTTAAATTCTTGGTGATATTCATTGAGTGCTTCCTCTATTACAGCTGAGGATCTAGACACTATATATGTACTAATTGGGGAATTCTACCTTGGAGGTGGACTCTATTAGTACCACTCTCCCTGTACAGATGAGAAACTGTGGCAGAGAGATGGTACAACTTTTCACAGCCACTCCTTCTGGAGCCCTGACTGCTTTGAATTCTGGTTTCCTACTGAGTTGACCTTGAGACAGTGCCCCTGGCCATGCACTCTCAGCGCTTGACATAAATCCTCACACAGAAAAGAAGCTATGGAGCACAAATTGCTTACAGATCAAAGAAAGTGCGATTAGGAGTCTTAGAGGATACTGATTTCTTTAGTCACTTCCTGTACTGAATCTACTTTGTGTCTATAATCTCATACTTGGGCTATCACCCCTGCCCTCCGGGTGGTGTGGGCTGCTGATGTGGAGGTTTAAATGAACTGCACTGTCCCTCAGATGAGGGAGCAGGGTTCTGCTCTCTTGCCTTGCTTGTGGTTTTTGTAGTGCTGTTTGTTTTCTGGGAATCAGCACATAAGCAAGAGGGACAGCCAAAATGAAAGGAACTGATCACAGTGACTGCCTGTTCACAAGACAGATTAGGACCAGGATACTGGCGGAGAACAAGTCTCAGTGGCCCTGTCCCTTGGCTCAGTTGCCTGGCCTCAATTTGAGCCCAATTGCTTAATTTTCTGCACACCCGGAGAAAGCCAATTCCCATGCCACTCTGCGTCTTCTTTATATTTCTCCATAATGTAGTCTCTGGCTGTTTAACTGCAGCAGGCTTTATGATAGGGTTGTTGTTTGTTTTTTTTCTTCCTTGGCAGTAGGCATAGAACTTTAATTTTCAAAGACACACTCAAACTCAAACAGCCCTGAACGGCTTACACAGAAAGCGGGGTGTTTTCTAGGCTTGTTTTAAAAATATTACAATTTTTTATTAGGCAATTTTATCATTGTTATAAATAAGTAATTGTACTGGGGAGAAGGGATAATCCTTATTTAATTAAATTCATCTATACTCCCAGGTTGGCAGCAACAAGACATATGTGAGACTAATACCCGCAGCCTGCCTCTTTGCATGTGCAATTAAAAATTCACTCTACAGTAGCACTGGCAGTTTAGTGTTGCTTTTGGCATTTACAAATTCTTTTATTTTGTGACTTTTTTTTTACCATACACATATGCTGGAGCAGATGTTGCTTATTTGTTGTTTATTCAAATCTGTAGGCTCTGGCAGCTAACTCCATTGTTCTGTAATGAAGCTTTATTCACTGTCCTGTGTTAGGACCCAGGGCCTGCACAGAGGCTGCGTTAGTTCCCAGTAGGACGCCGCAGTTATTGCCCTTGTACTTGGCTGTTTATAGTTGGGAGCTGGCACTGGGGGAGAAAGCGGCCACAACAAAGGGCTAGGTGGTCACGGTTGGGGTGAGTGCAAGGGAATGACAGGAAGGTCAGCTAGCTGTCTTCTGCTCTGCATTTCTACCCGGTGGTCTCAGACTGGCATCCAAGCTCATCTGCTGTGGGAATTTGGTGTCTGCAACTTGGAAGCATTTTCTTCCTGCTCCTCTCTACTTTCTTTCATTTTCTTTTGATTTTGTTGACAAGCAGAGTGTCCACTGCCTCTTCCCACCCCATCCTCTTCTTTGCAGTGCATCTGTAGATTCGCTAATGACCGCGTTCAGCCATGTGAACTCTGTCCCGTGCAAACCTGTTTCACCCATGTATCACACCGTCACTGCATTTTTCTTCATCCAGATATGGGTTTTGGCAGCCCGTGTCTTGGGGACAGCCACACTTCATAAAGTTGAGAATGTCAGGTCCATGTTGACCATAATAAAGACCTGCTGATCCCTAAAGCTTGAATGCCAATTTGGAGACATTCGCCTTCTGGAAAACCCCTGTCTTGGCCAGGAGGCAATCAATCAGAGATGTAACCACCTCCATCTGGCACATTATGACATGGAACCTCACTATTAACACATTTGTGATTCATCTTGTCCCAGTGAGTGGTGCCAGGGATCAAACCACAGCCTCCCTCCCCATGGCAGCTGGGAGCATTCTAGCTTCCCAGCATGCAGAGTTAACACATTGGCTCCTGTGACATCGTAAGTAGCAATTCTTTTAATTATCACACCTTCCCTCCCCCCTCCCCACCCATCCCACAGACATTTTGGCACCATGGGGGCATTTTGCAGCAAGCAGTCAGTAGTTTTCTTAATTGACTGAGTATGTTCCAATAGCATGAAGCCTCGTATTATCTACTATTGAATGAAAGGGACAGCTGACTGATGCTAAGTTCTATAGATACAACACCCTACATTTGTTGGAGAGGTGCTTTTACTTCCATAAGGCTGTTGTAGTGCTCATTTATATTTTTATGTTGTGTATATAACAAATGTGAATTTCCTCAGAACTGAATTCAAGGTCTTTTCCATTATGGCCCCTGCCCACTTCCTGTCTACACTCTAAACTCTGTATGTACTCTGCTCCGAATTTCCGCATTTTTACATCTCTGAGCCTGTGTTGCTCCCTTGTCATGGAATCCATTTCCCGTCTCCTTTACCATTTATCAAAAGTCTTCTACCCTTCAAGGTCTCAGTTCAGGTACTGCTTTTCCTGTTATCTCTTCCAAGAACTCAACTCCTCAACAACTCCTTCCTTGCTCCACAAAATATATCGCTTTGCCATAGACCTTCACTCATTATTTTGCCTTGCACGATAATTCGTTGTGTACAAAACATATATTCCTAACTAAATCATTACTTTCTGTTTTATATACTGAGATAGAACCCAGGGCCTTTACACTGAGCTACATTCCAATCCCTTTTTAGTTTTGTTTTGTTCTGTTTTGTTTTAGTTTTGAGACAGAGTCTTGCTAAGTCACTAAGTTGCGCACACTGGGCTGGAACTTGAAATCCTCCTACCTCAGCCTCCCACGCTGACAGGCACCATTATACCCTTGTTACTTCTTTTAAGGATACCTGCCATGCAAATTTGTAGCTATTTCTCAGCCAGGTATTGATAGATCCTCTGTACAAGGGATAACATGGGGGTTAGAAGGAAATAAATATTTATTGAACATCATGTGTGGCAGGCACAACACAAAGTACCTTACAGTTTCAATTCACCCTCAAAACCACCGTGGGAGTACCTGAAGTTTATTCCCATTTTAAAGATAAGGAAACTGAGGCTTAGAGAAGATAAGGAATTGGATCAAAGTCAACCAGCTAGAGAGTAACTAAACTAGGATTCATGGATCTGTCTGATCCTAAAGCTTTTATTCTTGTTAGAATACTTATGTTTCCTGAGCAAAAACAATTAATGTTGCTATGTTAGAATAGTTAAGATACCACCCTCATATAAAAATGTGGGTAAAATGAGATTTATAGTTTCACAAAACAAACACCACTATTTTTCTAAGGGAATATTAAAACCAAAATGTATTAAGATGATTGAAATTCTCCACATTAAAAAAGAGAACAAGCCAAAGTTTATAATTTAACAAGGGTTTGAGTTTATTTAAATTCAGGCTTAATAATAGTAACTACTACCATAATCACCTTTCTAAACCACTATTACCCTCTGGAATTTTGCTAGATATGAAAATGAGCAAGCACATGCTTTACTGTGCTTCTTACAAAAATTAAACTCACATTTAACAAGAGATGTTTCTGAGGTTTTACAGAGAAGAGTTAATGTCAGATATGAAAATACGAAGTTTGTACTTTGAGGGGCTGGGGATTTAGCTCAGCAGCAAAGCGCCTGCCTGGCAAGCACAAGGTCATGAGTTTCGTTCCCGGTACCGGAGAAAAACCAAAAAAAAAAAAAGAAACGAAGTTTGTACTTTGATTTAGTCTGAAGTTGTAGTGCAAAGGTTGAGTTTCTCACGGGCTTTTGTGAGCCTGGATAGGTCACTGTGGACGGGAAGGAGAGTGTGACGAGGGTAGCTGATAGCAGCCTCTGAAAAGGAAAGAAAGGAAGGTAAGCTTGATGTAGTTCAGGTGCTCTTTGTGTCACTGGCCAAGAGCAATGTAACAGTTCAATGTGAATTTTGCATCAGTTCTTTAGGTCATTAATTAAGGAAGGGTACTTTGCCAGAAATCCCAGATAGTGTGAAATTCATGGAAAGATCAACAGGGTGGGAGAAAGCCAGGGTAACGGGTACCTCCCCACCTTCTCAGGGGTCTGTTGGAGAGCAGACCACCCGGCCTGTCTTGTGTGGCAAACATATGAGGAGCATGAGGCTTAAGAAGTGAAGCAAATAAGATGTCACAGTGCGAAGGGAACCAGTGACAGGAGAGGCTTTGGATAGTAGGGTTCCTTTTTCCAGTACTGATCTTCCTCTGCCTGTTCTTGGCTTGGACAGGGAGTTGGCATTTCCCATCCTGGCCTCTCTCAGAAAGTAGAAGCAGAGGTGAGGCTTGGTCTTCTTTCTGGGAAGAGAGGTTGGAGAGGAAGTCAGAGCCAGAGCAGCTGAGGTCGTGATTGGTGTCCTCTGCTGCCAACTATATTCATCTTCTGGTGCCCACACTGCCCTCACTGATGATATGGGACATGGTTAATGCCTTCAGCATGCGCACTTTCCCCACCTGCTTGGCAATCTCACGGGTCACGGATTGGTGCACTAACCAATAGGATTCAGAATTTATTTTATCAAATATAACGCCATACAGACTTATAGATATTCTATTTTCATTAAATGGCCTTTCTTTTCAAAATGTATCAGGTTGGTCTACAGTGAGTTTCAATTTTTTATTAATTCATTATTACTCATATTAAATTAATAGAAAAATAAAGAAGACAGTATAAATTTTTCCTGTTGAAAATGACTAGATAAAAGACAAACTTTGATCTTTGTTGATCATACGATGAATAAATTATGGTTTTGTAGGCATCCAGAGATATTAACAGGCATAGCCTGCTGATCCCACACCTGATGTAGGATCTGACACCTGCTAGAAACACAATGCTTATTTCTGCACTGGGTGAAGAGGATCTATAGAAAAGTCCAAAGAGCTGATTTTCCACCAACAATAAAAAGCCAAAGAAGCCAAGTCCTTCATTAAATATCCTCATAGAGCAGAGGCACAGACAAGATGGGAGTTGGGGGAGCTCACAACTGTCAAGCTTCAGAGGCTTAAACAAAACTAAACTAATTTAGATAAATTTTGCAAAGACAACTTAGTCCAGTACCATAAATTTCTTTTGCTCTGACTTGGTGTGGAAAAAAAGATTTGAGCTTAGTGAAAGAAAAATGATTTTGTCTGTGGCACTATTACCTTCAAATATTAATACAGAATGTTGTGTCAGCTGGGGCTTTAATCAGGGAAATTGAAGAAGAACACTGAAAGTTTACAGGACATTTGAAAAAAAGATGTGGACCAAGATATTTCCAGTAAAGCATGTTGACTAGGTTCCCAAATCACTGACTAACTGATTATGGTCGCTGTGATTGATCACTGATGTACTAATTCTTTTTGAACACTTTCTTTTGTTACTGCTAGAAACTCTCACTACATCTTCCAGTATCGTCTTAATATACTTTTCCACAAGATAAATTTTTATATCAGCTAAGCTAACAAACCTAGGAATTTCAATTTATTCTTAACATCTTCCCCTCAGGTGATTTCTATTATTTTTCTCTCTGGATGAGATGATTTGTAAGTGTGTTATGACTCCGTCATCCTTGGATTTCCCCTTGAGTTTCTGTGGGGGATATCCTCCAGAGCTCATGTCTTCCTCTTTCTTAGTGTACCTCCCTTGCCTCTCCCTTTCTTCCATCCTTCTTTCCTTCCATCTTTTTATGCAGTCATTCATTTATTTATGTTTTTACTTTAAAGAGAATAAAAAAATAACGATACAGAATTTCAAAGCAAAATAATAGGAAATTAGCAATAGTTATTACATGCATATTTTTGTCTTCAAAATAGTTGCTCAGATTACCAGATATAGGCATGTAACATCGGTCAAACATTATAAACACTAACTGTTCCTTTCAACGAACTAATAAATTAGTAGTACAATTATCTTAGCTATCTGGTATATATGTAATATATTAAATATTGTATATATATATATACATATATATATATATATATATCTTCTTCTTTTCTCCTTTCCCCTATCCCAGTTGTCCTTTGCTTTTGATCAATTTCTTTCCCTTTAACAATATCTGTTGTACCTTTTGGATATTATTACTCTTTCAGTTTCTTACACTAGGGAGATAATATGATGTTTAATTTATTCTAATTTATTTATTTATTGTGAGTCTAATTTATTTCATTTATGAGTATGGTCTCTAGTTGCATCCACTTATCTATAAAAGCCTCGAGTTTATCTTTCTTTATAGCTGAATAATACTCCATTGTATAAAAATACCACATCTTTTTTATCCATTTCTTGGTTGATGGGTATTTGGGATGTTTCCAAAATTTAGTTATTACAAATTGTGCTGCTATAAACATGGGTGCACATACATCGCTGTGGTATGATGTTTTTAATTTTCCTGGGAAGATATTCAGAAGGGGAATAGCTGGATCAAATGGGACCTCTAATCCTAGTTTTTTGAGGAATCTCCACACTGATGTCCATAGTGGTTTCACCAGTCTACATTCCCAGCAACAGTGCAGAAGAGCTCCTTATCCCCACAGCCCCTCCAGCACTTGTTATTGGTTGATTTCTTGATGATAGCCATTCTTTTTGAGGTGAGATGGAATCTCAGGGTTGTTTTAATTTGTATTTCTCAGATGACCAATGATGTTGAACATTTTTTCATATATTTATTTGCCACGTATTTCTTCATCTAAGAAGTGTTTATTCATCTCAGATATCCATTTTTGAATTGCATCTTTAAATTTTGGGGGTCTGATTTTTAAAAATTCTTTATATGTTCTAGATAGAAGTCCTTTGTCTTCAGTCACTTTTATAATAACTTTATTGAAATAAAATTTAAATATAACATATATATATAATTTGTTGATTTTTAGGAAATTTACAATGCATAAACATCACCACTAATTTTAGATGTTTAATTTTCACCACTCACAAAATAAATCCCAGACCCATTATTAATCATTTCTTCATTTCTGAGGTACCCTCTCCCAAGCCTAAGGCAATAACTAATTTATTTCTTATCTCAGTGCCTGTTCTGTATACTTTATATAAATGGGGTCATGCAATATATTGTCCTTTGTGAATGACTTCATCAATCATAACGTAGAGATTCATCCAACTATTAACATGTATCAGAACTCTATTCCTCATTGTTGCTGGATAGTATTGTCTTTACAGGTATAATGTATTTAATTAATGCATCAGTTGGTAGACAATAATGTAGTTCTGTATTTCAGCCATTAGAAATAATGTTGCTCTGAACACTCACATGTACATTTTTGTGTAGACATGCCCTTTTATTTCTCTTGGGTATACCCCTAGAAATGGAATGGCTAGACTGAGTAGTGATTGTCTGTTTAACATTTTGAGGACTTGTCAAACTGTTTGCCAAATCATTTACGCTGTTTTGCAATCCCATCAGCAGTTAATAAATGTTCCAGTTCTCCTAATCATTGTCAACACTTATTATCATCTGACATTTTTTATTTTAACCATGCTAGTGATATCTCATTGTGATTTTGATTTGCATATACCTGATGACTAATGAGGTTGGGCAACTTTTATGCAATTTTCACCTATTAGTGTGACTTGTTTGAAGAAATGACATCAAATTTTTTGCCTGGTTTTAAATTGGATTATTTGCCTTTCTGTTGTTCAACTCTAGGTGTTTTTTTACATTTTCCAGATACTAGTTCTTGCTCATATTTGTGATTCTTGGATATTTTGTCTTCTTCTGTGGATATTCATTTTCTTTCTTCAAAAATAAAATTTCTGTACAGCTAAGGACAAATTTTATTTTAATCAATATTTGTTTCCCACATTTTTATTAATATTGATTGTTAGCAAAATTACCACACTTTTATTAATATTAATTTTATTAATCACATTTCATCGGTTACACAGATTCATGGTTTTCATTTTGTCAGATTGTACATGCATATAACATATTTTAATCATTTTCTCCCCCATCACACACCTCGCCCCACCCTCTCCTCTAGTGTCAGGTGTTTGGGGAGGCAGATTAATGTGTATAATGTGTTTTGATCATATGCATCTCCCACTATTACATGCCTTGATGCCCCTTCCTCCTTTCCCTTCTTCACTTCCTCTTGTCTGATACTAATCTTCCTCTGACTTTCTTATCATTTTTTTCAGGTTCCATATATTAAGAAGAATGTGCAATGTTTGTCTTTCTGAGTCTGGCCTATTTCATTCAGCGCAATAATCACCAGATCCATTTATTTCTCTGCAAATTAAAACATTTCATTCTTTCTATAACTGCATAATACTCCATTTTGTATTTTTCTTTCTCTGTTCCTCTTTTAATGGGCACTTAGGCTGGTTTCCAAGCTTAACCATGGTGTACTATGCCTCAACAAACATGGTACGTAGTATCCCTATGAATGCTGACTTTAATTCCTTCAGGCTCATGCCAAAGAGTGGTATAGCTGGATCAAATGTAGTTCTATTTTTAGTTTTTTGAGGAACCTCCATGTTGATTTCCACAGTGGCTGTACTATTTGCCAACAACAGTGTAGAAGGGTTTCTTTTGTGTTCATCTTTGACACCATTTATTGTTTTTTGTATTCTTGTTGATAGCCACTCCTGCTGGGGTAGGATGGACTCTCAATGGAGTTTTGATCTTCATTTCCCTAATGGCTAACAATGTTGAACATGTATTCATGTATGTACTTATTGACCATTTGTAATTCTTCTTTTGAGAAGTATTTATTTTACTGTTTTGCCCAGTTATTGACTATTGGAGTGTTTTGATGTTTTCAAAATTCTTTATATATTTCACATATTAGTTCTCTGTCAGATGAGTGCTGGCAAAGATTTTCTCTAAATCTGGATTTTCTCTTTACTCTTGACTATTTCCCTTACAGTGCATACACTTTTAATTTGATGTAGTCCCATTTGTTGAATCTTGCTATTATTTATGTTATTGGAGTCCTATTCAAGAAGATTTTGCTTGTGCCTATGACATCAATTTTTCCTACTATATTTTCTTTTAGTAGTTTCAAAGTTTCTGGCCTTATAGTTAGATTTTTGATGCATTTTTTTTAATGGAAAGAGATAGGGATCTACTTTGAATCTTCTACATGTGTGTTTTGACTTGTGTTTAGATGTCCCCCTAAAACCACATGCAGTCATATGTGCTGTTTTTTCAAGGGTGGCCGAACCTAGAGTTTCTGATTCATGGTGCAATGCTAAGATTAAGGGTGCTAAGATTAAGGGTGCTAAGATTAAGAGTGATTACTAAATCAATCCACTGACTGGTTTGGCACCACTCTAATCCCTGGTAGCCTGGATACAATATAAAAGGGGCAGAAAAATGCTTTTAACGTCTCTTGTTTGTTCTGTTACCTTCCAGCTGCCATAAACTGTTCTCCTCTCCCAAGCTACTCTGCCTTGGAGCCAGCCAATTATGGACTGAAACCTCTACAAACTGAGAGCTAAATAAGCCTTTCCTCTAAGTAAACCTTTCTTCCCTTAACTGTGGGCATTAGATACTTCATCTCAGAAACAAGAAAAGTAGCTAAGACAAACTGTATATCCAGTTTTTCCAGGATCATTTGTTAGAGAATTACCTTTTCTCCAACTTGTCACTCATTGTCCCTCCTCCATACCTGGTAGACTCCAGCACTGGGAAAACACTGCTCATCCAACACCTCAATGTAAAGGAAATTTTTGGACTTATTTCTCTTTTTCTCAGTTTGTTTTTTGGGGTTTTCTTATTCTTTCAGTATTTTTTTCCCATTTATTTATGTATTTTTACTGTTTGATTTAGTCTTTCTTTTTTTTCCTATTTCTTGTCTTTTTGGTTAGTTTTATCTTATTTATTTACTTTCTCTTATTCTTTAATTGGGTTTTTATCCCTTTTCTCTCTTGTTTTTCTTTTTCAAATTTTAATTCTTCTATTTTTCTCTTTAGTTACTCATCCATTTTTTATTACTATGAAGTTTATTAATTTTAAGCTATTTAGCTTACCTATGCTATTAGGGAAGATTTTGTTTCTATTTTTAATAGTGTTATAAGGTCATTTCTGTGGCCATATCCTTTGAAGATGCTGGGCTGGGGATATAGCTTGGTGGCACAGTACCTGCCTTGCAAGTGTGAGGTCATAAGTTTAATTCCCAGTACCAAAAAATAAAAGAATAAAAAAATTTGGTAATGTTCACTGTGTCTAATTTTTTTTTTGATTGTACTCTTGGTCTCATATTTAAGAAACCAGTGTACAGCATGAGGTCACTATAATTTACTTCTACTTGCATGGGTTTTATAGTTTTAGGTATTACACATTGTAACAATTTGAGCTAATTTTTGCACATAGTATGAGATAGGAAATTCAACCTTTTCCTTTCTTATGTAGGTCTTTGGTTATCCCAGGACCATCTGTTGACATGTTTTTTTTTCATTGAATTGCTTAGTATATTGTTGAAAATGAGTTTACTATTACTTTATATTTATTTCTTTTCAGTTCTATATGATTAATTATATGCTAATATGATGCATCTTTTATTACTATAGCTTTGTGGTAAATTTTAAAGAAAATATAAATTCTTTAACTTTGATCTTCAGTTTCAAGATCCCTCTTGCCCCACTACTGGGAATTAAACCTAAGATCTTTTACACTAAGCAACACTGTATGCTCTTTCATATTTTTTTTTTTAATTTTGAGAGAGGATAGTGCTAAATCATTAAGCTGCCCAGGCTGGGCTTGGGCTTGCAACCCTTCTGCTCCAGCCTCTCAGAGTGCTGGGAGTACAGGCACGTGCCACCACATCTGATTCCTCTAGATTGTTCTTGCCAGTCTGCGTCTGAGTCCTCACAATTTCCATATGCATTTATCTTGTTTTGAAATTCTATATCATTTTTATCGCTTTTTTATTCTCTTTAAAATAAAAAAATAAAAAGTAAATTTCCTTATGAAATTTAGGGTCAATTTCTGCATAAAAGGACAGTTAGGATTTTAGTAGACATTGTATTGAATTTTAAAATCAATTTGGAGAATATTGCTCTCTTCAGCCCCCAAATATAGTATATATTTTCATTTACTTGGTCTCCTTTAATTCTTTCAATGGTGTTCTATAGTTTTCTATGTAAAAGTCTTCTAGTTTTTGGAAATTTTATTCTATGTAGAATTTATTGTTTTTTGTATTTTAAATGAAATTATTTCTTTAATTTCAATATTGATTACTCATTGCTAATATATAGAAATAAAAGTCATTTCTGTATATTGGTCTTATATCCTGAAGCTTTGCTAAACTCATTTTTAGCTCTAATGGTTTTTAGTGAATGTGTGTGTATGTGTGAGTATCTACGCAGTCTAAAAGTAGAGGTAGTTGTAGTTCCTCCTTTTCATTCTGGATGCATTTTACTTTCTTCTTAATTGTACAGAAATAGAAGTGTACCAAGTAGACATCCTATCTTCCTCTTAACTTTAGGGGGAAAGTATTGAGACTTTTACCATTAAATACAATGTTGGCTATGTTCTTTTTGTAAATATCTTTTGTCAGGTAAAAGGTAGTTTTATTCCACATTTGTTGACCATTTTACCATTAGAAAATGTGTTTCATCAAATGTTTTTTTTCTGCATCAATTGAGGTGACCATATGTATATAATTTTTGTCTTTTATTTTCTGTATAAATAGCAATTAGACGGTACATTGACTATACCTTCCATTTCTGTGATACATCTCACATAGCATAATGTATATTCCATTTCATGTATTGCTGGATTCATTTGCCAATATTTGCTAATAATAAATCTTTGTGTAAATGATTTATCCAATCTGGAAATTTTAAGAGATGAGGTCTGGTGAGAGGTCATTAGGTCACTGGGAAGCATGCCTGTGAAAGGGATAAAGAAGTCCAGGCCCATTTTTTTCTTCTTTTTCTCCCTGGCGATGAGTTGAGTCCTTTTGATCTACCACACACCCCCATCATGCTGTGCTGCAGCACTGTATACCCAAAAGCAATAGGACTACCTCGTCATGAACTGGGACCTACAAAGCTATGAGCCAAAATAAAGCTTTTCTCTTTATAAATTGATTACTTCAGGTATTTTTTATAGTGACAGGAAGCCAACAAAATAAATTTATTCTTTTACTCTGTACCTGTTTGAAGAATTGTGGAATATGAAGTTATTATGCAATAATTAGTATTTGCCAGCAAAGCCAAATAGGTATAAGCTTTCTTTGTAAAGTGTTTTAAATTTTCTAATTAAAAATCTTTACTTCTCATAGGTCTATTCAGATTTTCTATTTCTCCTTAGTACTTTGGACCTTTCTTGGAATTGATTTATTTTTAATCCAGCCCATCAAATTTCTCATTCTTAGTATTTCACTGTAAACGTTTTTCTTCTTCAAGGTTGGAGGTAATATTTTTTCTTTCATTTCTGATTTATTGAGTCTTCTGTCTTTTTTTTCTTGGTCAATTTAGCTAAAAGTATGCCAGTTTTGCTAATTGTCTCAAAGAACATGCTTTTCATTTTAAAAAATTCTATTATTTTTCTATAATCCATTCTGTTATCATCATTTCCTTAAGGCTGAATGCTTTGCATTTAGTTTTCTTCTGTTTGTACATTCTTAAGGTGGGGGTTTAGATAATTGATTTAAAATTCTTCTTCTTTCATAACATAAGCATTTATAGCTATACATTTCCCTTAAAGTATGGACTGCATCTCACAAATCATAACATTGGTTTTCTCTCTTGTTAAAGTATATCATTCTAAATTCCCTCAGATGCCTTTTTTGAACCAATTTATGAGTGTACTTTTTAAAAAGTTTACATATTTGTGAATTCCTCAAATTTCTTTCTGTTACTAATTTCTAATTTCATTCTACTGCAATGAGAAATCATACTTTGTAAGAGTTTACTCCTTCAAATTTATTGAGTCTTGTTTCATGGCCTATTATATGGCTACCCTGGAATATGCTCCACGTACACTTGAGAGGAGTATCTCCTCTTCTGTTAGAGTGTCCAATAGATGTCTCTTGGGTCTACTTTATATTATTGCTCAAGTCTTTTATCCTGCTATCAATCTTATGTCTAGTTGTTCTATTCATTATTTAAATTGGAATATTAAAGTCTTCAGCCATTATTTTTGAATTATCTGTTTCTTCCTTTACTTCTATTAGATTTTTTTTTATTCTCGTTTATTTTGGAGCTTTGTTTTCCCATGCACAGATGTTTTTAATATTTTTTCCTCCTGATGGGTTGATTTTTTATTATTACAAGATGTCCTTTTTTGTTTTTAGTAACAATTTTTGTCTTACTTTCAGAGTAATATAATGTAACATGCTAAATATAACTACCTCAGTTATTCTTGATTACTATTTGCATGGTATATCTTATCATTTACCTTCTAGCCTACTTCTTTTATGGGGGTGGGGGCTTTTGAGACAGGATCCTGCTATGTAGTTCAGGCTGGCCTTGAACTCACTATGTAGCTAAGCTGGCCTTGAATCAGCAGCAATCCTCCTGCCTCTTCCTCCTGAGTGATGGAATTATAGATGTGCGCCACCATGCCTATTATAGCCTACATCTTTCCTTAATTATGAAGTGTTTCTCTTTTAGATGGCAGATAGTTGGATAATACTTTTTAATTCATACAGCTAACATTTTTTGAGTATCTACTTAGATCTAGTGTCATATTGATAAAGTTTATGTCTGCCATTTTGCTACATGTTTAATTCCTCTATTCCTCCAATACTGCACTCTTTTAAATTAAATAGGTATTTTTGAGTAGGCCATTTAATTATCATGTCAATTCTTTGATTATATTTTAAAATCTACTTTCTTAGTAGTTGCCCTGGGAATTTCAGTCTCTTACCATAAAATAATCTATATAAGATTAACATGAAAATTTCAATAGCATATAAAAACTTTGCTCTGATGGAGTTCCATTCTTTCCCCCTTCATTTTTATATGTCTTATATTTCATACATTTTGATTTCATCAGCACAGTTTTGCAATTATTGCTCTGACCTGTGTTTAAATCAGATAACAGGGGGCTGGGGATTTAGCTCAGCGGCAAAGCGCCTGCCTTGCAAGCGCAAGGTCGTGAGTTCGGTTCCCGGTACCAGAGAGAAACCAAAAAAAAAAAAAAAAAAAACTATGTACCAGATAACAGACAAGGTCCTGGGTTTGATTCCTGGCACCAAAAGAAAAATTAAATCTGATAGCAGAATAAAACAATTATAACCAAAATTACATTTTAATATCTTTAATTTTTTATGTAGTTTATGCATGCTATTTATGTTTTCATGGGGATTTGAGTTATTGCCTAGTTTTCTTTCATTTCTTTCTGAAGGATTTTCATTAGATTTTCTCATAAGACAGTTCTGCTAGTGATTAATTCTACATTTTTGTGTGTCTTGAAGTGTCATAAACTGTATTTTATTTTTGAAGGATAGTTTTGCTGAATGGTGCCTCTTTCTTTGTCCCTTTCCTCCTGATACTTGGAATTGAACCCAAGACCTTTGCACTGAGCTACAGCTCTACTGCTTTTAAAATTTTTGTTTATTTTGAGACAGGTTCCTACTAAGCTTCACAGGAAGAATTCAAACTTGCATTCCTCCTGCCTCAACTTCCCAAGTGCTAGAACTATGAGTGTGGATAGAAAATCTTGATTGTTATTCTTTCATCTTTCAATTCTTTGAATATGTCATTCCATAGCCTTCTGTTTCATATGGTTTCTGTTGAGAAGAAAGCTGTTAATATGATCATCCTTTTGTATGTGATGAGTCATTTTTCTCTCACTACTCTCAAGATTCTTTCCTTGTCTTTTGAGAGTCTCACTATCATGTAAGTGTATCTCTCTGAGTTTATTCTGCCTGGAGTTTTCTAAGTATTTTTTGTTTATGTACATTGTTTTACCTCAAATTTGAGAAATATGAGACATTATTTCTTGAAATACTCTATGCCCCTTTCTTTTCTCTCCTAGATGCCAATTATATATTTGAGAACACTTAATGATGTCCTTCTTGTCTTTGAGGGTCTGCTTATTTTCATTCTTTTTTTAAATCTGCTTTTACAATCATATTTTATAGCACAGACCTGTAACCCCAGTGCTCTAGGAGGCTGAAGCTAGAGGATACCAAGTTCCAGTAGAGCCTGGTCAAATTAGCAGCTCAGGGAGACTCTGTTTCAAAATAAAAAATAAAAAGGGCTAGAGATATAGCATGATGAGAACACCCTATGTTCAATCTCCAGAACTTAATAAAAAAAACTGTATTGCTGCATGATTCCAATTGACTCATTAATGTGGTTTTCTGATTTCTTCTGTCAGCTCACATTTAAAGTTAAACCTCTGCATTGAATTTTTCATTTCAGTTACCATACTTTCCAACTCCAAAACTTTATTGGTTATTTCTATCATTTCTGTTCTGTAATGGTGTCCTGTATTTGATGAGACAGTATTCTCACATACTAATTCTTTAAAGTTTATTTTCATCCTTTAAAATCATACGTGCATGAACATAAACTGATTTATTGTTTTTCTAGTGAGTACAACAGATGCACTTTTAAAATGAGAAATTTAATTGACTGGTTTTTTATTTTGTTCTTTTTTGCTGTGTAGTGGCCATACTTTCCTTTTTTATGCCTTGTAATGTCTTGTTAAAAACTAGGCATTTTAAATAAAATAATATAAAAACATATGAACTCAGATATTCCTCTATGGTTTTGTGTGGTGTTAGTCTGTTGTTGCTGTTGTTTGACATTAGTTCATTTACTTTAAAGTAAATTTCCTAGGTTAACCCTGTAGTCGTGTTCTTTGTTATGTGAAGCCACTGAAGTCTTTATTCAGCTTAGTGGACTGTTCATGATTGAACAGAGATTTTCTCATGTGCCTTAACAAGTAAGCTCACCACCCCTTGATCAGAAGCTTCAATATTTGTTGGAGCATGGGTTCAGTAATCCAGTTAATCACAACTCAGCCATAGTCTTCACTTCCTATTTGTGCAGATGCTCAGTGTCATTGAGATGTGAATGACTAAGGCTTGCTCAATTTCTCCTGAGCATGCACACACCCTTGAAAAAAATTGTAAAGGTTCATTCCACATGTTGAGGCTAAATCTGTGCTTGTTTTATTTAAAATAATTTAATTATACATCTCAGTCAGGATATATGCTGATTATTACTGAACGTAAACTTTTCTCCTAGTGGAATATCTGATAGTAAGACGCACCAGAAGAAAAGCTATTCTTGGTTACAGCCATCCTTCTTTAAATCCTCCTGTGATCAGCAGTCTGTATTGCTTATGACTAAAGCCGTTTCCAACTCCAGAAAGTGTCCTTAAGAACTCAAAAAACAACAAAGGCTGGCAAGGCTATGGGGAAAAAGGAACTCTTATAAATTGTAGGTGAGAAAATAAACTACTGTAACCACTAAATATCATTATGGAGATTCCTCATAAACTAAAACTAGAAATTCCATTCAACCCAGTTATTTGCCTTCTATGTATCTTCCAAATGGAGTTAAAGCTGTCATTTTACAGTGATGTATGCATACCTACGCCTATAGTAGCACAATCCATAATAGCTAAGTCTTGAAAGCAACCTATACGCCCACCAACAGATGCATGGATATGGAAATGCATATATTTATGCAATAGAATACCACTTGACCACAAAAAAAGGACAAATTGAGTGGGCTGGGGATTTAGCTTAGTGGCACAGCACCTGCCTGGCAAGCGCAAGGTTGTGAGTTCGATTCCCGGTACCGGAGAAAAACCAAATAAACAAAAACAACAACAACAACAACAAAATGACAAATTGAATCACTTGTAGGAAAATGGACGCATCTTGAGATCATAATGTTAAGTGAAATAAATTAGACATAAAAGCATAAATATAGTGTGGTTTTTCTTTTATGAGAAACCCAGAATATAAATAAAGAACAAAATCTAAAACAGATAATAGGAAACAAGGAGATGGCTCATTAACAAATGGGAAGAGGATCTAGAGATGATAAGGACGGGAAAGGAAGAGGAAGTGGAAAGGATTAAGATGCAATATGTCCATGTACCAACTTCCCAGGGTGAATGTATTCATTAGGTATGGCAAACATGTATTAATAAAAAAAAAAATTGGTAACATTAAAAAAAAAAAGCCAGGAAATTCCTATCATTTTGTTCTGAAACCCTGTATCATTTTTAGTGTTTTTGCTTTGTTTCATTTTTGTCTATGTTGTTGGTATTTTGCTATTGTTCTTTTTTATTATTCTCTTTAAAATAAAAAGTAATAATAAAGCCAGATCCAGTTTATATTTGTGCTGTATGCTCAACAGTACTTTGGCATTTCTGAGTGTAAATGATGGCATCTCAGCAAGGCAAATCTCATTTGGAATGTTTTCTGCCCTCTGTACTTTATAAAAACACTAGGTTACATTTGTGTCCCTCTGGCCAAGGGTCAGCGCTTTAATATTTTCTGGCTCATTTTTCTTTTGCTTACACCCACTGGGGCAATAGCATATTTAGCTGAGATTATCTGCATTTTTCGTGTGCTAACCCTTGACTTAGAGGACTTAAGTTATTTAAATAACCAGTTAATGTGTACCAGCTTTGGGAATTGAATCCAAGTCATTTGTGTGAAGTTTAGGGACCTCTTCTCTATACCACCCAATGTCCACAACCCCAGATACCATAGGATCCTAGATTGTTTAGTCCCGACTATCTAGCACTTACAATGTCTATACAGCATCCTATATCTTCTTATATACCTGTAGTAAGGGAAATGACATCTTCAAAGACTTTTCAGTAAAATTATGCTTTAAAGTGAAAGGTTGCAACCAGTTCCTTTTGGTTTCTGTGAATGGGAATGAAAAGAGGAACTGAACTTTAGCTCAGTAGCTTATTTTTTTTAAACCTGTTCATTCAAGTTTTCAGGTTTATACTTATCCTAGTACAGTAATTTAACAAAAACTTATCTAGCACCCATTGTGTGACTACAGCTGAGAATATAATAACGCCTCTACAAAAGGAAGATATGACTGACAATTAATAGGTATATGCACTCCTGGGTACAGTAATTTTCTCTGTTTTGCTCAATACTACATATCCATATCTTTAAAGTAGCTCCTTGTACATAATGTTGTAATGGGTACTCCATAAATACAGAATTAACCAACAAATAAGGTAATGTCAGTGCTTTAAGTTTATAAAACATGAAATGAGATAGCAGAGAGTAGAGCTCTCTGGCACAAGAAGTGACGCTGTAGTCACTACAATGGGTGGTTTGGAATGGTCCTCTGAGGAGAGACTACTAAACGCCACTGTGATTGAATTCAGAGCAGTCATCGCTTATTTTTTGAAACCTACTAGACTCATGACTCAGGATCTGTGCTTCTGTTTTCTGATAGCTAGAATCCCTGGAATGTCCTTTCTTAGGCATGGGTTGGTGTACAGTGGCAGAATGAACACTACATATCACTGGAGACCTAGAGCTAATGTCTTCCATCACCATGAGCAAATGCACTGAAGAGATATTTCTTTGTGTTTTTTTTGTTTTGTTTTGTTTTTTTTTTTTGCTTTCCTTTTCTTTCATTTCCCATTTTTTTTTTTGTGATACTGGAGATCAAACCCAGGGGTGCTCTACAATGGAGCTACATCTTCAGGCTTTTTAAAATTTTAAGACAGGGTCTCACTAACTTGGCCCAGTAGGACTTTGAACTTGCGATTCTCCTGCCTCAGCCTTCCTCAGTCAGTGCTGGGATTACAGGAATGAGCTACCATTCTCAGCTTAAAGGGATTTTCCTTTTAAAGGTATATGCTGTAGACTTATGAATTTCACTTAGTTACATTCTGCATTAACTCAGGTTAATATTATATGAATTTTCTTAGAATAAAGATAACTTTTAAAAAGTATATGTTGAATAACAAAATTCTGGAAATTATCATAATCCAAGATTTAGCTCTTAGGAAGTAAAATGATACAGGTTCACTACATACAAACTGCTGATATACCTTCATTTCTACTTTGGATATGGATACAGGACTTACCAGGAAGTTATCAAAAATTTGACATGCACATGTTCATGGGAAAAGCATGAAAATAGGGCCAGATCATATGTTTCTCTTACATTTACTGTGATAGCATATTTGAGGCCCACAAACCTCAACGTTCCCATCTTCATGATAAGCAAAATAAAATCCACTCAGTTTAGCAGTTGCAAAGATTACAATGTATAAATATCACCAATAATAATAACGAGCAATAAGTGGGAGCTATCAGCAGCATTATTAGCATAGTACTCCCCTTTTGTCTGTATGGGATATAATCTAAGACCCCCCCCCCAGTGAAAGCCTGAAACTGTGGATAGTACCGAATTTATATACATATATAATATATATAATATTGCACATAATGTACAATGAATATATTGCAGTGACAGTCATGTGATATGGTCTCCCTTTCCCAATTACTTTTTGTACTCTACTGTGTTTGCCATCCACAGCTGACTGTAATTCAAACTGAGGAAAGCGCACCCATAGATAAGGGAGAACTCTGGCAGGGTGGATTCATCTTGAAGTAATTTGTAAATTTTCTCATGCTATTTTTATGGACAAAGAGATGAAGTCAAGATCAATAATTTTCAATGTATAGTCTTTAATACTGCCTTAAGCAAAATGAGACACTAAGGCATTTTTAAAAAGGAAATCTTTTTTCTTGGATCCCTGCGAACAAAGTATGTGCAATTATACAAACTTTTACTTTGAGATATGACCAAGACCATTACTAGTAACACAAAGTCAGTAATTAATGCCTAATGTAAGTAATGTGTTGGGCCGGGGATACAGCTCAGTGGCACAGCCCCTGACTGGCAAGCATGAGGTCGTGAATTGGATTCCCGGTACCAAAAACAAAGCAAAACAACAGCAACAAAAAATAAGTAGTGAGTTGGAGCTTACTGAGAATTCTACTCATTTTTCTGTTAAGAGGCCTGATTGTTATACAACACTTTCATAGTATTGTAAAATTTCAGCTGTACACAGAAATGTCTAGAGTATTATTTGCAATTTTCAAGACTTATGGCTTATTATTAATATATTGGTAATATTGTCTTGAGTTGATCATGGTTCTCAATTGTTTTTTACTTTTAAACATAAATGATTGTTATTATTTACTTTTTAACCTATGATATTTATGGGTGCTTTTTGGCATCTATTAATGAGCATTTACATATTGGTGTCTGTTGCCTTCAATAGTTAGATTTTTGAACATGTAGACTGAAGACTCCAATTATGAATCTCCCCTACCACCTGTCATAGGCTTGGCCCCCTCAAAATGGACCTCAGGTTGAGTTTTTTGCTAAAGTGATTTATTAAGAATCTGGAGAGTAAAGAATGGGGCAAGGAAGAAGAAGTAATCTATTCATCAACATAGCCTTTACCCACTGACAGAGCTCCAGTTGTTTCATAATCTTATTGATTCTACAGGCACTATTTTATTTCATCTTTGAAAATAGCTAGTACCTGAAATCACACAGTAGATTCCCCAAAATCACTTAAGAAATAGTTTTCAATGGCCCTTTTTCTGATTTCCTCTATGTCCAAAGTAGTAAGCAGCAAAAGAATTATGCACAAATGAATGAGAAAAACCAACCACACAGTAAGAGCAAATAGGCTTCTAAAATTCACGCTAGTGGTATAAAAACACTGTCTTGTCTTTCAAACAATTGTCAGGCCTCTAAGCCTCTACTGCATATGTTTTGCCTTTCCAAACCCAAGTACTCCATTTAGAAGGTGAATAATTTTAATTTTGGCATTTGTAGCTATGGTGTGGATGTACTGGTCATGTTCCAATCTGGATAAATTATATCACCTCTTCCTCACACCTCCTGTTACCCACTCTTAAGTGATATTTTTCTTTTCTGCTTAACAAGATGCATTTATACACAATCATGGGGTGATAAATTGCAGGAGAGAGGTCCCCAGAGATGCCGGTACGTCAGTGAGAGGTGAGGTCCTCCCAGTATAATATGTCTATCAACTTGATCAATTTTTTAAAGCACTTTGCATCTGTTAGGAAGAAAAGCCTTGAGAAAGGAAGATCTCGTGTAATCTCAGTAGATTTGAAGCTCTGCTCTAATTACAATGGGGATGCTAGCAACAATTAAAAAATGATAGAATTTTGCAGAGACAGATTAATATAAATGAGTTTCTTGATTAAAAAAAAAAATCTCATAGATAACCTATAGCAAAATTAAGTCAAGATTTCAAGTTACCAAAG
>NW_004955410.1:32659967-32668969 GCF_000276665.1 Chinchilla lanigera
AGGCAGAGTGACACATGACAGAGGGCAACATTTCATGGTGGTGGAAAACGGCAAAAGCAACAAGAGCAAAAAGGGAAGAGCAAGAGAGCAAAGCTTTTTCCCTCCCTTATATTGTATGTAGGGTGCTCGCCCAAGGGTCCCAGGGTGGGTGTAGCACTCATACCCATAATCCTGTCAACGCACAATGAATCAATGACAAACTCTAAAAGCCCACCCCATGACTGCATCAAGGTTTGAAGGGACCTCTAGACACAAAGCATAACATCTAGTATAAGCATTTCCAAGCTAGGCGAAAGTGTCATTGAAATACAATAACTTAATTTCCTTAACAGTTTAATTACAAGAAAATGAGTATCAGCATAAAGTCAAAACCATTTTGCTCTTGTAAATAAAACTTCATTATTTTGTGAATAAAACTGAGTATAGATTTTTTTTTAAAGTTCAGGTAAACTTAGTTCAGAAGAAGTACATTCAGATTTTTCTCTTTTTTTTTTTTTAACAAGAACACTAGCCAAGTTCCTATGATCTAAATGATTTGATGCCCCTCCCTTCTACCTTTTAAAGAAAATATTACTATAATCTTATCATTTCCTGGTTTTAGATTTGTGTTCTCTGGTGCACCCAAAGTAACTTGGGGATACTACATGGTTTCCTTAAAATGAATTTAGTCACTTTGGTTTGGAGCATGAAGATAAAAATTATACATATTTGAATTTCAAAAAAAAATTGCCTTCTTAAGAAGAAACTTGCTTGGATTTACTTCTATTAGTACGTCACTGTTTGTAGGAAGTTAGAAGTAGGCATTTTTACTATTATTAGAGAAAGCATTGATGCTCTTGCAGCATTTTAGGTAATTGCAACCTCCCTGGAATTCCAAGGAAGTCAGAGAAGCCCCTCTCACTCAGAGGCTCATAGAAAACCTTATGCCTTCTCAGTGCCCACAATTGTCATGGCATCACTCAAGTCAAAAGTTCCCAAACATAAGAGTATCTTTATTGCTTAGATTTGCTCAGTTTGTTCCCTTCCCAGTATACAGTAACACCCTGCAACAAATAATTAGGACAATTCATGGGAAAAGCCAAAGTTCCCATTCCATTTCTTGGCAGAATTTTTCCCATATCCTTTTCTTCTGACATACATTACTGATTAGTCTGTTAAAGAAGAGGCAGTGGGGTGTTACAGATCTTACACCTAAGTTCCACAAATCTTTGGTTGAGAATGTTGCTTTAATTCTCAACCTAATCCCAAAACAAAATACTTCACCAGCCTTTTTTCCTTAGAGAGGGTAGAGCTGATGCTAAAACTGGCGTTGGGGAAAGATTAAAAAAAAGCAAAAGGGATCCAATAATGGTGTCTTCGTTACTTTTCTCTCCTTGCTGGGACAAAATACCTGACACCCAAAGTTAAGGAAGGGAAGATTTATTTGGCTCACAGTTTGTGGAGGTTTCAGTCTGTAATCAGCTGGCTCCAAGGTAGGGTGGCATGGAACAAGGGCAACAATTCATGGCAGCAGCAGAAGACAGCAAAAGCAGCAAGTGCAAAAGGGGGAATCCTCTATTCCTCCCTTGTATTATAAGCAGGCTACCCAGTTCCCCAGGGCGGGTGTACACTCACACAATCTCCATGCCCTCCTCTTGCACAGGAAAAGGATGTTTACAAAATGAGGACCCTGGCCCCCAGCTGAGTTAAACTTCTAAACTGCTCAAGTTGACACAATGAATCAACCATTACATTTCGCCAAAAAGCAGATTTCAGACATTCCCTTTCCTTCACTGGGTTACAATGTAGCTCCCTATAATTAACATGTTTATAACTTATTCTTTGTTTAAACCATATTTGTAAAGCTAAATTTGAAGCAGTTAAATCAATTAAATCCACTATGCAATAGCACATTAATGGCTGGAATAATATCTCTGATTTCTCTTCAGTCCCCAGAATTTACATCAGTGCTTGGGCGTATAGTGAACATGCAAAAGTATGTGTACTTAGGAAACAAATGCTCAGTTTGGTTTATGAATGACACATCTTCCTTTCTTTACAGTTAAAAATTAGTTTTATAAATGCCCCATGTTCCTTTCTTTAGAGTTAAAAATTAGAGTAAGCTTTTCTTATAGTGTCTTTAAATTTTCTTTACAAAGTTATTTTTTAGAAGATTTATCAAGGGAAAATGATTTCACCTAAAATTAAAGAAGTATATTTCAGATTCAACCACACTGAATGTTGATTTAAAGGATCATTATTTATAGATATTTGATGATAATAACAATCTTCAATACACTTCATTAGATTTTTTTTTTAACTCTGTGGCTAAGTATGTGATTTTTCCAATCTTGGAACCCAAGTTGATTCTAAAATCAAAGAACAAACAGAAGTTCAAGTGGGTTGTAAACTTGGCAAAAACATGTTCTGCCAAGAAATAAAAAAGAATGCAGTCTCAAAATCTGTTGCAATGCAGACATATTTGCTTTTATAAGAGCAAAGTCCAGGGAAAATGAATCATAACATCACACAATGGAGAGAAGTATATACTGTTACTAAAGATATTAAAATTGTTTATCTGAAATGAGGCTGAGGTGGTAACTCCTTTAGAAAACTCAATTTGGAAAAATTCACCTAGTGACTGTCCTCATACTTTCAGAGTCAGCAGATAACCTTATGTTCTGAGCACTGCTAATGACACCACTTTACAAAGCGGTATACTTTACACTGTCATCACTGATCTGGTACTAGTGGATAAAAGTAAGTTTGTCTAACATGTTTTGTGCTGTTGCATTTTACCACTTGTAGGTCCCTGACTGTGTTTTCCATATTATGCTTCTCTTGCTAACATGAATATTACAAAGAGGTATACTTCATTTGATTTTTTTTTCTGTAATATTTATTTAGGATATCTCTGTTGAATGAGTTTTAATGTTTGAACACAAACACATTTTTTACTTGTCAACAGAATTGAGTGTTTGTGTGTTTTTGTCTTTTTGAGACAAGGTCTCACTATGCAGTTCAGCCTGGTCTTGAGCTCTGTTTGTAGCCCAGGCTGGTCTTGAACTCACAACAATCCTCCTGCCTCAGCCTCCTGAGTGCTGGGATTACAGGCATGTGCCGCCATGCCTGGCTAACTGGAGAGTTTTGAAAAGGGACTATTTGCTGAAGTGAGTGCAATTCAGGAAACAATGAGACTTGAGGACACACCCCAAATCAGCAAGAACAAAGCCATTTTCACCCCTGAGCCTGAAAGCAACACACACACAAGGGAACATGTCACTGGGGCCTGTAAAAGTTGAGACCTTAGAAAAGAGACTTGGTGGGAGCTTTCATCCTAAATGTGCCCCTGTTTTCAAAAATTGCCCTGAAGGAGGAGGTGGTGAATGTATAACCCATGCTCTTTCTCTCCTCTCTCCATCTCCTGCTCCCGCTGACTAACCACAAGCTAAAAGCTATCACACAGGCAGGGCTGAGAATTTCTGGAATGGGAAACGCTGGAGGTCAGAAAGGGTGAGTGGAGAACAACCAACACACACTGGGTGCCAGTGAAGCCCTTCTGTCTCTCACAGAGCCGTGTGTCCCACGCGCATCCGCTGGAATGTAGCTAGAGATGAAATCATAAGCATGATTCTTGGTGGAAACCTTTGTTCTCTACCTTGGTGACTATTTTTCCCCTTTTCTACCTTGGATTATTGCTTCTAATGAACCGGGCTGTCATGTAAAAGAACTACTTCCTCTGCCTGCCTCAGCATCTTGTGTAGTCATCTCCCAATCAACTGGTTAACTCAAGCAAGGATAATGTTTATTCCCATTCAGCTTCTCAAGAGAAAATCAAACAAACAAAACAACACAAAAAATGTGGACTGGTCATCACTGTAACGATAGTAATATTATCAGTGCAGAAATTAAAAACACCAAATAGACTGATTTACAATAGTTGAAATCTACCTATTGTCTAAAGTGGTTATAGACTTTTTGTTCACTTCAACCTGGCCACTTCTAGTCCTGTATTTTCAAGTATGAGATAAACACCAGAGGTAAATTAAAGTTTGTCATTACCTTGCATCCTTTCAGGACAACAGATGCATGTTTACTACTAAAAATTGGGTCTGCTTTCTTTCTTGTATCTCAGGAATATTTAATAAATAAATATTCATGTAGACAAAAAAGCTATGTGCATTTTAACAATGCAATATTTATAGGTTCACCATTTATTAAAGAGCCTATCTTTCTTCCAGTGAGCATGTTTGAGTCCTTTGTCAAATATAAGGTGGCTGAGTGTGTTTGTAGTTGTGTCTGTATCTTTTAATCTGTTCTACTGTTCCTCAGGTCTGCTCTTTTGATTTTGCCAGTGCCATGCTAATTTGATCACAGCATCTTTGTAGTATAATTTCAAGTCAGAGATTGTGATGCCTCCTGCCCTGCCTTTGTTGCCCAGGATTGCTTTTGCTATTATGGGTCTCTTCTTGTTCCAGATGAATTTTGAGAATGTTTTCTCTAGATCTGTGAGGTATACTGATGGTATTTTGATCAGGATTGCATTGGATCTGTATAACAGTTTTGGGAGTATGACTATTTTCAGTGTTGGTTCTTCCTATCCATGAGCAAGGAATATCTTTCTATTTTCTACAATCCTCTTCAATCTCATTTTTCAGAGTACTGTAATTTTCACAGTATAGATCTTTTAATTCCTTTGTTAGACTACATTTAATTCCTAAATATTTCATTTTTTGGAGTGCTATTGTGAAGGGTGTGGTTTCCCTAATTACTCTGTCAATGAGTTTGTTGTTTGTGCATGGGAATGCTATTGATTTTTGAGTGTTGACTTTATATCCAGCTATGCTACTGAATTTGGTTATTAAATCTAGAATTCTTTTGGTGCAGCTTTTGGGGTCTTCTATGTAGAGTATCGTGTCATCTGTGAATACTGATAGTTTCACTTCTTCCTTTCCTATCATTATTTCTTTTATTTCTCTCTTGTCTAATTGCTCTGGATAATGTTTCCAGAACTATATTAAAAAGGAGTGGTGAAAGTGGACATCCTTGTCTTGTTCCTGATTTTAGAGTGAAAGCTTTCAGTTTTTGTTCATTTAGTATGCGTTGGCTGTTGGTTTGTCAGAGATGGCTTTTCTTTTTTTTTTTTCTTTTTTTTTTTCCTCCGGTACCGGGAACTGAACTCACAACCTTCCACTTGCCAGGCAGGTGCTTTTGCCGCTGAGCTAAATCCCTAGCCCCAGAGATGGCTTTTATCAGATTGAAGTAAAGACCATCTATTCTTATTTTCTGTAGAGTTTTTATCATGAATGAGTGTTGGACTTTGTCAAAAGCTTTTTCTACATCTATTGAGATGATCATGTCGTTTTTGCCTTTGGCTCTGTTGATATGGTGTATTACATTTATTGATTTTCATATATTGCACCATCCCTGCATTCCTGGGATGAATCTCACTTGGTCATGGTGTATAGTCTTCTTGATAATTTGATCCATTATGTTTGCTTGTATTTTATTTATTTATTTATTTTCCGGTACCAGGAATCAAACTCACGACCTTGCACTTGCTAGGCAGGCCCTGTGCCACTGAGCTAAATCCCCGCCTCTGCTTGTATTTTATTGAGGATTTTTGCATCTATGTTCATTAGGGAGATTGACCTTTAGTTTTCTTTTTTGGTTGGGTCTTTCTATGGTTTTGACATCAGGGTAATCCTTGCCTCCAGGATGAGTTAGGGAGAATTCCTTCCCATATCAGCATTAAATCTTCTTTAAAGTTCTTGTAGAATTCAGCTGTGAATCCATAAGGACCTGGGCTTTTGTTTGTTGGTAAGTTTTTAATGATGTTTTCAATTTTATTAACTGATTTGGGTTATTCAGGATTTTTATATCTTCTTGATTTAGCTTTGGTAACTCACATGTATCTAGGAATCTCTCCATTTCTTCTGTGTTTTTCCATCCTATGAGAATAAAGATTTTCATATCTTTTTAGGTATTGATGATCTTCTGAATTTTTACAGGATCTGTAATGATTTCACTTTTTTCATTCCTTATTACATGAATTGGAGTTTTTTCTTTCCTTTTTTTGATACAGTTGGCTAGGGATTTATCAATTTTATTTATTCTTTCAGAGAATGAACTGTTTGATCCATTAATTCTTTGTGTTACTTTCTTAGTCTCCATTACATTAATTTCTGCTCTGATCTTTATAATTTCATCCCTTCTTTGGCCTTTGGGCTCAACTTGCTCTTTTTTTCTCTAGAAGTTTGAGGTGTAGCATAAGGTTGTTTATTTGTGCTTGTTCTGCTTTTCAGATGTGAGGATTCACCACTATAAATTTCCCTCTGAGGACTGCTTTCATTGCATCCCACAGGTTCCAGTGCATTGTAGCTGCATTTTTGTTTCATTGTAAATATTAATTTCTTCTTTAATTTCATCTGTAACCCATGGCTGTTCAGGAGGCTGTTATTTAATTCCCATGTGTTTATGTAGTTTTTAGGGATTCTTTTGTCAATAATTTCTAATTTCATTGCAGTATGGTCAGGTAATATGTATGGGATAATTTCAACTCCTTTGCATTTACTTAAGCATGTTCTATGGGCTAGGATATGGTCTATTTTAGAAAACGTCCCATGTACAGCTGAGAAGAATGTGTATTCTGATGTTGCTGGGTGGAACACTGTAAAGGTCTACTAAGGCCATTTGTTCACAAGTTCAGTTCACTTTTGTTATTTTTTTGCTAATTTCTTATCTACTTAATCTATGTCTTTGTGACAATTGGGTATTAAAGTCCCCCATTCTGATTATGTTGTTGCTTATTTGATTTATCAGGTCTATTAAAATTTGTCATATAGCTGGGTGCTCCTGTATTTGTTGCATATATATTCATAATTGATATAGTGGTTATTGTGCCAAGAAGGTCAGGCGTTCCAGCCACATTGAGTGCCAAATATAGAGAGACATTCCCAGTCCTCATTGCAATCCAAGAAGTTTACCTTTGTAATTCTATGAAAAGTCACCAGAATTTTAGTGAGTTAATTTTAATATATCACTTCTGGTGCAATTCATGGTGAGAATAAAGACACTAAGGCATAAGGGGTCCTAAGTCCAGCCATGATGATAGCTATCTGGAACAAAGGCCTTGACCCAAGGCCAAACCTGGGTTTTATTCATTCATGAAGAAAGGAGTGGCTTGAGGATGAGTGACGGTGAGAATGGTAGAAAGTAGGTGAGTGCCACTAGCTGTGCTAGGTAGGAGGCCTGAAATCACCTGTGCAGCTACAGAGAGGATATGCAGAAAGGGTAATGTGCATAACACAGTGAAAATAGTAGCTAATGTTTTGGGGTCAATGTTTTAGCTCTTATGTGTAATCTTTTATGCCCCAGAAAGTCATAGCCTCTATCTTGAGGCTCAATCCCAGCCAACAGTGTGAAGCACTGGCTCTTTATCCCGTCTTGTTCTGGTTCACACAAAGAAATAACTGGTAGGACTTCCAGGAAAACACACCTGCCATCTTTAAAAACTACCATCAGCACCTGCCATCTTTAAAAACTACCATTAGCTACACCAACATGTATGTCTTAAAACCAATGAAATGGATTTTAAAAAGCTCCTAGCCAGCTCTGTACATATCAATCCATGGAAATAGGGTCAGGTTCAGCCAAGATGCAGACCATTGCTCCTCTTTTAAGGAAAGTCACCCAGGTGGTCCTCCACACTCTTGCTTTTTTCCCCTAACAAGTAAGTAGTGATGTTCTTTATCTCTTTTGATCATTCTTGGTTTGAAGTTCACATTGTCTGCAAAATGAATAGCTACCTCTGTTTTTTCTCTGGGTTACTGTCACATGGAGTATTTTTTTTTTCCATCCCTTGACTTTCAGTCTGTGAACTCTCTTTTGAGTTAAATGTGTTACTTGTATACAGCAAGTACATTGGATTTTGTTTCTTGATCCACTCTGCCACTCTATTTCTTTCAGTTGGTGATTTGGGGCTATTTACATTAATGGTTATAACTGATATGTATTGGCTTATGTTTGTCATGTTAGTTTCCTGCTGTTGATTCCCTACTTTCCCCCTCTGTTTAATTGCTTGCCCTGCTTGGCGCTTTCTTTCTATTATTGTTCTTGGAATTGTGGTCATTTTTATCTCTTTCTAGAACATCTTTCACTAATCTTTGTTGGGTTGGTTTGGTGGTCATGAATTTTTTCAGTTGTTCTTTGACGTGGAAGTATCTTATTTCTCTATTAATTTTGAAGGGTAGTTTTTCAGGGTATATAATCTGGGTTGGAAATTGTTTTCTTTCAGGACATGAAGTACTTCACTCCAAGCTCTTCTTGACTTGATTTGTGTTGAGAAATCAGCTGTGATTTTGATGGGCTTTCCTTTACAGGTGATCTGTGTCTTCTCTCTAACAGCTTTTAATATTTTGTTCTTGTGCTGAATTTCTGGGATCTTGATTATTATATGTCTGGGATAGATTTATTTTGGTTATGGTTAATTGGGGTTCTGTATGCCTTACTTACCTGTATGTTAGATTCTTTCCCATGCTTGGAAAATTTTCTGCTATTACTTCTGCAAATAGTCTTTTTATGTCATTTGTGTTGACTCCTGTTTTTTCGTTGACACCTATCAGTCTTATATTGTTTTCTTTTGGTCATCTTGCAGCTGTTGAATTGTTATTTCTTGCTTCCTTGTGATCTTTAAGAGATCTTTCCTTTCATGATCGCTAGTTGCAATGGTGTCCTCAAGGTCTGAAAGTCTATCTTCAGTTTGGTTCAAGCAATTTTGCCAGGTTTCAATGGAATTTTTAATTTCCTGGGTATCTCTTTGAATCTGTTTCATGCATTCAAATTATTTCCTATATTGTTCTTTCAAGTTTTCCATCATTTTTCTATGCTCCTTATTCTTTTTATCTATGTCTTCTTTAGATATACTGAGCAATTCTTTCATTATAGGCATCATTTCTATTTTTACTTGAGAAGTTATTTATGATCTGATTTCTTCTATATCCTGATGGAGTTGGGTTTTTTTT
>NW_004955410.1:32669583-32671410 GCF_000276665.1 Chinchilla lanigera
ATTCCTCTGGACAAGATAGTCGCCATGTCCTGAGCTCTTCCCACGCTGGCTGCCCAACCCACTGTGTAGGAGTATGGGCCAGGCACTCGGGTTCCTCCAGGGAGTCTTCCTGGAAGGCAGAGGGTCAGTGGGTGGGGTTTCTCCCCTCCACCATGGAGGTTCCTGAGGCTTACTATGACTCCTGTGATGGTGGGGGCAGGTGGAGTTTCTCCCCTTCTGAGTAGCTCCTTGGAACTCCCAAGGCTTATGATAGCTCCTGTGATGGTTGCGGGGAACACAGTTTTAATTCTCAGTGTTCATAATTATTACTTGAGAGATGTTTGAATTTTCTTTTTTTGAGACAGGTTCTCCCCATGCAGTTCATGCTGGCCCTGAACTCACTATGTGGCCCAGGCTAGCCTCAAACTTTCAATGGTCCTTCTGGTTCAGCCTTCAAAGTGCACCACCACACCTGGTTGTTTAAATTTTTGATGTCACCACTAATTAAATTAAAAAACATGTAATATGTCTTTTGAGTCAACAGAAAAAAATCAAAGAAAATATAGTCAACTTGGCAAAGGAGTAAGCATTTCATATTAATTATATCAATAATAATGCCAAGTATCAAGTTCCAGGCAGAGGGGTGTTTGACATTATCTCCTTTAATCCTTTTTTTATGTCTCTGAGGTGGCTCTATAATATAGTTGAAAACTGGATCTATTGAAATGTAAAATCATCTTCAGTGTTTATTAGTACACCTTTAGAGCAACAAATAGATTAAAACCTGTGCCCTGATTCTCACTGATTAGTATTAGCTCCTAGTAATGGTGAACTGATGCTTCTGAGGCTGATTCCAGCTCAACAGAAAAGAATGGCATGGGTTACTAGTGATGCCTATTTTCAGAACAAGAGGGAGGATTTGCAATAAATATACTGCATTTCTACTACATGAATTCAGTTATAAAAATAGATACTAAAACATTAAGACCAAATGCATAGGTTATGAAATTCGTTATAGATGAAATAAATGCATTTAACCTATAAAACACGCAATGATCATTTAAACTTATATTAACAATTAAAATAAAAAACAAGAAAAGTAAAAAAAAGTAAAATGGTTAAAAATACAACAAATGTATGCCAATTCCCACAAAAATCATACATTAGAGAGTGTAGGATTCTTTTAAGTACAAACAAAAATTTATGAAATAAGGCAAAAGCTAGCATTAAAGGCAGAGACGTAATCTTCTCCCTGTTTTAGATAATATGGTATGAAAATAGATTATTGGCTTTATAACACTAGAAAAAATATTTGAAGTAAAACTACTTACTACTAACTCAAAAAGTAGCATCTAAAATTTCAATAACTATTAAAGAAATTAAAAGTTATCAAATAATTTTATCTTTCAGGCTGTACCATCATCAGAGTTTTATGGCTAAGCTTCTTTTTTCTAACATTTTGAGGAAGTGATATGACCTAAGCTTTCCAAGCTGCTGAACAACATAGAAAAAAAGACAAACCTATTCAGTTATTTATTTTTTTACAGGACTAATACAATCTTTCTGAGAAAGTATAAAAATTGCACGTGCTCACAAACACATAAGTATCCCACAAATATAAGAAAATTTCAGTTTAAAAAGTTTACAACATACAGTGTGAAAGGAAATAAACCCAATGGCTTGAATGAAATGCAGCACAGGAATATTTTAGTTGTTTTTCTGCATGATGAGATTACACATGATTTTTTTTTTTTACTTTTTCAAAATTTCTTCACCACCATTATTACTTCTATAATACCAAATAACAATATTATTAAGCAAAAATGAAGTTAATTATAGAGCAGTGTG
>NW_004955410.1:32671905-32683193 GCF_000276665.1 Chinchilla lanigera
TGCAGGACATTTCCATGGGATCCAGGCCTTCCACTAGTTTCCTTGGTCTTAGTGTGTGGACAGACTTCCTGCACTCTCTTGTATATCATTCTTTGGGTGACTATTATAAATAACCTTATAAAGTGTATGTCCGGTATTATATTGTTCCCCTTGCAAAACATCCTCCAAACCATGACAAGGAGCAGGGTTTTTTTTTTTTATATATATGAAAAGGAAGTTTATTCTGACTAAAGAACAAAGGAGAAACTGCTACACCTGGAGCAATAAGCAAAACAGACAAGAAAAAAAAAAGAAAAGGAAAAAAACCTTAAGTACTAAGAGCTTGAAGTAAAAACATCAGCAGGGTGCTACTGGGTGTTACCAAAAAAAAAAAAAAAAAAAAGAAAAAAAAAACCTTAAGTACTAAGAGCTTGAAGTAAAAACATCAGCAGGGTGCTACTGGGTGTTACCAAAAAGTTCTGTAGAAATCTTCATAGGACAGAAACTCTTCTACTCAAGGTTTCCAGCATAGAAGGAAGAACTCAACTGTCTTTGGAATGTTTCCCATGGTGCTAACATTCCTGGCTTTCTTCAGCCTTAGGATCACAGTCAAGACAAACACAAGTCCCATGAGGGCAAGCGTCATTGTCATCACTGTCCCGGGAGTATCTAGGGCAGTGGATAGTCATGGGGGACCTGTGCATGTTTAAGAACGAAGGCCTTCAGCACACCTGTAATCTTAGCACTCTCAGAGACAGAAGCAGGTGGATCACAAGTTCCAGCACAATCTGGGCAACTTAGTGACTTTGTGAGACCCTGTCTCAATATAAAAGAGAAATTTTAACCAAAAGGGCTGAGAATGTAGCTCAGTGATGAAGGTCTTGGGTTCAGTCACCAGTGCTGGAAAAAAAATAAGAGTGAAGGCTTCCATGAGAGCATCTTCAAGTTTAGCCTCTTTGGCCTGTTCTCTTCACAGTATTAACAGTGACTTGGCTCACAGCAAGGGGTGTGGGTGTGTGTGTGTTACAAGAATATTTTCCAAAGATGTAGTTAACAACAATAGATACCAGAATGAAGATCAAAATTACCATTGACAGGAAAGAATCACGGTTTCAAATGAGCTAGGACAAATTCCTTAAGAAAGTGAACTGAATTATTCATGTAGGTTTCATAACATCTATTCCTCAATTTCAAATTAGAAACTAATGTCATTTTAACCTAACCCTAGAAACACAATTTCTGACTAAACTCACACAGCATCAGGCAAAGTATATAGAACTGAAATACCCACTGATAAGAAAAGAGTAACACTTCTCTGCTCCATGCTGGTCAGACCAGATCTCAGATCCTGATACCAGAGCTGAATGCCAGGGTTTACAGCAAACTATTATTAAGAACTCATTCAAAAGTGCAAAGGACAAAAGTCCTGGAAACCCTGCTTTATACGGACTGATTTAAAAGATCTGGGGAGATATCAGCTGAAAAGAAAGGCCTGCCCTGTATAGGAGAACTGTTTTCAAAAACTGGAGTTGGACACATTCTATGTTGCTTCAAAAACCGACCTTGACCAACAAATGAAAATGATATAGATTTGGCTTACTATAAAAATCATTTTCCCAAAAGTGTAATATGCTCTGTCTGACCACATAAGAGTGATTCCCTGTCACCAGAATGTGTAACCACCATCCACAAGGAATGTTCTAGAAGGGAAATAACAATATGACTTCTTTGTGGGGACCTAAAGACTGACTGTGCCTTATATAGAGGTTTGATTTGTTCTGTAAAATGCTTAAAATTAATTTTTTTAAAATGCCTGTGAGGAAACAGCCACTGTAGCCAAACAATCCATACTACAGTACTCCCTATTGTCTGGAACACAGCTGCTTCACACACTTAGGCTACCTGCCCAGCTTCTAAGGGCATTTGTGTTTGCCCAACCTGTAAAGGCCACTAGAGTTCTGAGATAACTTGTTCTGTGACTCAGCTGTATCCTTGAGCTGTCACAGAAGAGTCTCCGTTGGACAATGGAAGTAACTTGCCAGTGAAATACCTAAGGTAGAATCAATTGATATAGCTAGTTTACCCCAAACAGTCTAAAGTTGGAATATCCCTGTTGTGCTATACAACTTTGGCAGCTTTTTTTCACCTTGAGACTCTATGGACTTGGAGCATTTTAAGTCTAAAATTTTCCACATAGGATTCAGAGGCTTTTATTATCAGTGCAATCCAGGAAAGTAGCCCTTGTAGTTGACTTTTCCTCCCACTTTTAGGCATTTTTGAGGTCCTCCACTCTGTGGTTGGTGTCATGCTGCCATCTAGTGACCGTTTACATAAAATGCCTGAGGCAAGGATCTTCAGGCAGAAATGTTTTCAAATGTGTGTAAACTAGTACAACCACTATGGAAATCAGTATGGAGATTCCTCAAAACACTAACACCAGAAATTCAGTTTGACTCATCTATCCTCTGTCTAGATATCTTCCCAAAAGAAAGAGTTGAAGGTATCATATTACAGTGATACATGCATACCCTTGTTTATAACAGCATAATTCATAATGGCTAAGCCTTGGAAGCAGCGTATCTGTCCATCAACAAATAAATGAGTAAAGAAAATGTGATATTTGTACACAAGGGAGTACTACTGTGCCATAAGGAAGGATAAGTTTGAGTCATTTGCAGAAAAGTGGATGCACCTTGAGACCATAATGTTAAGTGAAATAAATCAGACACACTAGTTTAAATATCATATGGTTTCTCTTATATGAGAAACCCAGTGTCTTGGTTACTTTTCTCTTGTTGCTGAGACAAAATACCCAGCATCCAAAATTAAGGAAGGAAAACTTTATTTGTCTCACAGTTTGTGGAGGTATCAGTCCATAATCAGCTGGCACCAAGGCAGCATAGCATGGCACAGTTCATGGTGGTGGAAGACAGCAAGAGCAACAAGAGCAAAAAGATAAGAGTAAGGAGCAAGCCTCCTTCCCTCCCTTATGTTGTGTGCAGGTTAACTGCTCCAGGGTCCCAGGGTGGGTGTAGCACTCACACCCATAATCCCAGCATTGGACCATGAATCAATCACAAACTCTAGAAGCCCACCCTATGACCACAGGAGGCTTTGGGAGGATCTCTGGACACAAACCATAACACCCAAATTATAAATAAAGAAAAAATAAAAGATACATGATAGGATGTCAGGATATAGATATTTCTCACATGGGAAGGGAATCAGGAGATAGAGGGAAGAGGAGGAAGAGGGAAAGGATGAAAGAAGGAATTAAGATGTGTTATATATGTGTACCAATTCCACATGGGGATGAAAACATTACAAAGAGGTACTAATAAAATTCTTTTAAAAAGAAAAGTCTAAGACAGCAGGTAAATCCTGCACAGCCAGACCAGCCTAGTCTCAATCCATGAATACAGTTGCATACTGAAAAAGTTCAATTTAATGACTATTAATCACCATGATCAATAATGATATTTAGTAACTGTATGGGGTGTTAAGTTATAATAGCAATTAATGTTCTACAAGAGAAACATACCTATGTATACAGAGTGTTCAGGTATGTACAATTGGATATTACCCTTGTCACAACCTCACATGTATTAACATATTTATTCTTTTCCCCATGAGCAAACAGAATCAGAGAGGGGTGGCAGATATCCCAAACCACACAACTCATAAATAAGATAGTCAACTCTGAACCCAGAAGATCTGGCTCCAAGTCTTCCATATGACTCTATAATAGAGCCCATTTGGATTTCAGTAGCATCTACAGTAGATGAGTGAGCCTTCCTGAGTGATGGGAGATAGGGTGGGGAAAAGAGGCACAAAATAACACACCCAATTGGTAGTGATAAAGGGTCCTTTGTATCTAATTTGTTTGGAACAGCCAGTACTGGGAGGTGTGGTTGATAACGTCTGGCTACAGGAAAAAGACAGGTAGGAGCAAGGTAGAAGGTCAAAGCCCCAAGTTCATGGTGAAAAGAGAACTATAGCTCCTTGGAAATATTCAGTGCGTGGCAAAAGTTCTGCTGGAGGTAAGGAGATTTGTCAGGTTCTCCTAGGCCTGGTCTAGCTATCATCAGGGATTGAGTAGGATTGACCTGGATATGCTGGTACTGCCTATATTATTCTTTCCAGGTCAATGTTGATTTTCCCAAGGTCAAATCCTCCCTGAGATACCTATTTTGTGAGCTGTAGGAGTGGTAAACAGTATACATTTATATTTGTTTCTCATTTAATACTCCAGCATAGTTGTCCTGACTAGGTAATGTTTCATCCTGTGTCAATTTTAATTCCTGCAACCTTAAGCGAATATTTAGAATTTAGAAACTCAATCATAGCTAGATGTCTGTAGTGTAATTCCTGAAAAGGTATTTTATTAAGAACAAAGATTTTTAGCCACCTGAAAAACTAATCCATTTGTAAACTGTTCCACATCTGAAATGGTGAATCTCTCAAAACAGTTCAGAAAAAAAGCCTATATATATGTACAAGATAGCTAAGATAATTGTACTACTAATTTCTGTTCATTGAAAGGAACAGTTAATGCTTATGTTGTTTGACCAGTTTTGTGTGCTTATATCTGGTAAAATCTGAGCAACTAATTTGAAGACAACAGTATGCACTATAATAACCATTATTAATTTCCTATCGTCTTGTTTTGAAATTTTGTATCTTTTTATTGCTTTTTCTCTCTTTAAAAAATAATTCAGGTGCATGTGGTTGTCTTTTAAAACAATCCAAGATTTAAAGAAATAGCCCCTACCCTTGAGAGAAACATACCCCGGTCTCCCATTTGATCTCACTTACCAAAGAGAAGTTCTCAAAGTCTGATGATTTCGCAAATTCATTTGAAGGAGTTTCAGCGATCTGTTTGTTTATGTTTTAAACAAGCAATAAATGATACTCATTTAATTGAAGGTAACAGTTTATATCACAAATATACCCACTTTAGAGGAATTTACTCTTTCTACCTTTTAGAAGCCCTTTATGTTTCTAGTTTACAACTGGTCTCCTTACCCCAGAGCTCTGCATCCATATCCTGAGGGGGAAAAACTGTGTCTGTATTGACCAGGAACAAGCTTTTTCCTGGCCATTATTCCTAAATAATATAGTATTGCAACTGCTTACACAGCACTTGCATTGTATTAGTACTATACAAATGACTTAAAGTACAGAGCAAGATGTACATATGTTACTATTACATGCACATACTCTGCCATTTTCTATAAGGGACTTGAGCAACCAAAGATTTTGGTATGGGGAGGGACCAATCACCTCCAAAACCAGGGAAAACTGTATTTCCATTTGGACCAGATTTAAGGGTTGGTGAACACATGGATGAATAGGCTGTAGCATATTATTTTGTTCTAGTGTTCTGATATATAGTTTCACCCAAGCATTGTAAGAAATACAACAGTAACCTTCATATCTTATTACTCTTATGCTTCAGAATTGTAATTACCTATCTGGAAAGTGGAAATAATACTACTGTACAGGTCTGATTCATACTCCACCAAGACCTGAACCTCCTATGAGTATCTTTGGTCCCCTAATGCTATACTATGGGGTAGGGATGCATTCTAATAATAATAATAGTTATTATTAATAGTTATATATATAATAATTATAATTAATAATGCTAGTTATTATTAATAATGGTAGTTATTATTATTATGCCCTGAGATGTGAAATGTTACAAATAGAATCACTTATTTTTAAATATAGGTGAAAATAGGTGATTCTTCTCCTAATTCTAAAGAATTCTAGTACTACTCAGTTAATTATAACCAGAGCAGCGAAGTCACAGCTAGGGGGAGAGTTCAGCGGTGGAGCATTTGCCTGGAAGGCACAAGCCCCTGGGTTAAACTCCCAGCACTGAAAAAAAAAATGTTTTAAATATAATACACAAATTAAATGTTATACAAGTAGATATCCTGTGCCAAATATAAAATAAGTAGTCATTGTTTCCTCTGACCATAAGTAAATGAGTATTCTACTACTCAGGATAAAGGCTTTATAAAAGTTGCATATTATAGTTAAAGAATATCTCTTAAGCATTTCCTGCCATAGAAACTGTTCAACTTTATAATAACAAGTATTACTGTAACACTTCTTTTGTCTTTGTTATGAATGCCATACTATACCATTATTTTATTTGTTTAAAAAGTTCATTATCTTTTGAAAGGGGTTAGATCATTAAAATGATATCTATAATATTAAAATAATATTTATAATATGCTTCTCTACATGTTTTTCTCTTTCAGTACTCAAAAGAGAGTAGCTGTCTTCTCTCTCGCATTATTTCTAATAAAATATCTACTGCCATCTTGTCCTTGTTAACTCTGTATATAATGTGTCTTCTTTCTCTGGTTGATTTTAAGATTTTCCTCTTTATCATTGGTGCTGGATAATTTAATTTTAACGTAACTTGGCATAGTTTTCCTTGTGTTTTCCATGTTTGGGGTTTGTTGGGCTACTTGAAAACAACTTTTCTTTTCTTTGAAATATTCTTCACATGTTCCCTTTGTTCTTTGGTATTTCTCCATTATAAAGAAGGGTACTTGGAGTTGTCCTGCTCACTGATGTGCTTTTCATTACTTAAATCATTTTCTCACCTCTGTGTTTTCTATCAGTATGTCTTCACCTTATTAATCTCTTCTCACGTAATCACCAATCTCCTGTTAATCCCATCCACTATACATTTGACCAGAGAAACTATAGTTTTCCTCCCTACAATTTCAATTCAGACAGGAGGTTTCATCTCTCCTCTAGCTTCTTAAACATATGGAATATCATCACAATAAACATGCAATGACCTTGTCCGATTGTCCTAACCTCAGTGTCAGCTCTAGATTAATTTCAATCAATGGGTTTCTCTCTTTGTTATGGGTCAAGTTTTCCCATCTCTTTACATTCCTGGTATTATTTATTAGATGCAAAGCATTGTGGATTTTATGTCTTGGATATTAAAATATTAGTATATTCTTAGAAATATTCTTGAGCTCAGATCTGGGACATGGCCGAGTTACTTGGAAATAAGCCTTTTAGGTTTCATTTAAGACATGTTAGGTTGGACCAGAACAACGTTCATCTTAGGTCTAATTATTCCTCACCTCTGAGTCAAGACGCACGAGAGTACCCTGCCTCTCAACCCCAACCTACAGCATGTGAATTGTGAGGTTTTCCAGTCTAGATGGTAAGAACATGCTCTGCCCCAGGCCTGGGGTGAGCATTGGGCAGTTTTCTTCAATTCTCTGAGGTGGTATTTTTCTTCAAACTTTTTTTTTTTGGTGGTGCCAGGGGTTGAACCCAGGGCCTCAGGCATGCAAGGCATGAGCTCTTCCACTGAGTCACAGCTCCAGGACCTATTATCTTCCATATTTAAGTCTTATTAATGTAGCAAGAAGCAATAGCTAGGTCAAAGACATTGTTACCTGCAGTTTGTTCCATTCCACAAACTCTCCCAGATTCAGATACTAAAATCTCATGCCCCTTGACTTCTAACTTTTAAATTTTTGAGACTGAATTAAAAAATATGAGGTTCACACGTCTCAATTTTAGAAAGTAAGGACTGCCCCACCAGTCTAGGTGCTGCTGTCAGTGGAGCAATTGTTCAAGGTTCAGTCTAGAACACCGAAGCAGTAGCTGACTCTTCTTCCCCCTTTGAAAACTTCTTTAACAGCTAGTTACCCAAACAGAAATAGATACCTCATTTCTCATTATCTAAGCATTACATCCACCAACATTTGGCTTTTTCCATTCATGCCCAATCTTTTACCCAAGCATAAACAAAGATCTTTCCTCTGCTGTGCATGTTCTAAGGAGACTCAGCCACATCCTCTGAAGAGATTTCTTATTGTAGCTTATGCTATGGTGCAGCTGGAAGCATTTCTGAGGGAGATGGTCCCATGATTTAATTTTTAGTACAGTGACCCTCTACAAGCTGCCTCTTCCCCCCCACACACACACCATAATGTAGCATAATACTTACATAAGATGTTACAAGTAGATTTGGAATCTCAAGTGTGCATGTTTGTGAGGTCACTACCTGCCTACACTTAACACTGTTTTTTCCTGTGACAGCAGCCGAAGTCTAACCATAAATGGGGACTAGTCATATAGTTAGAGTCCAGCTAAAGGTAGCAAAGTGTTCTTATGCAAAAATTAGTAAAAGGAAAATGAATATGTACGTATACACATAAATACAAACATTTTGGTCTACTATTGTTTTATTAAGGCATATGTTTCCTTCAGGATTTTCTTCCCCTTAGTAAAGGTTCAACTCAAAACTATAAAGTTACTTAATTTTAAGAGAAGTTAGTTTCTCTTTTTTACAGTTTTACTTTTTGTATCAGAAAGTAGTTTTCCACAAGTTCTCTGAGGAAAAAAAAAATCCTTGGAATTCTTTCATTCATTTGTACTTAAGGTTTATGGAAGATCTCTGACATGCCAGGCACATAGCAGGTCTGACCCCTGACATGTTGGTAGCATGTTTGCACCTTACTAATCACTGCTGTCTCTTTTCCCACAGGCACCAGGGTGGACAGAGCCAACAGTTGTCAGTCTGACAGCAGTGGGTTTTTGGAGGAGCCAGCGGAACCTCTGCCCCTCCAGGTAAAAGGGGTTGGCACAGGGCCCTGATTCCTCACCCCACACGCTCCACTTCAACCCTCTCAACCATTCTCCCAACCTAACTAGTGCATAAAGAAGAATAAGCTCTAAATGCCTACCACCATAGAAAAGATTAGAAGATATGCCACTTGCAACCAGTGGGGAGGTGATGGTGCAATCAAAGAAGACAAGGTTGCAGAACATACAGGGTTCCTTTCCTTTTAATTTTCTTCTGATTTTTCTAAACAAGGAAAGTGAGCGTCATAGAGAAGAGATGCTAGATGAAGTAGTAAACTGATACAGAAACTTGAAACTTCAGTTTGTAGCCTTTATCTCCTGACTACTGAATCAATGGTCATATTTATTGCCTTGTACTTCTTGCCTCCCCTAATTCCTGACTCATGTCCTTTGGCCCTGGTTTCTCCTACAGAGGCCTTCCTTGCCAACCAGCCAGAGTCCTACTGAGAATGGAGATAGAAAGTCTTGGGATCAGAGTCACAGCTCAGTGTCATCCCAGGACTGTCAGCAGCAGTCCAAAGGGCTTGGTTCCAAGAGCATGGTGAGCTCATCTTTGACAAGCCAAGACTGGAGTGTCTTGGAGGGAAAGACCTCAGCATCTGTGGTGAAGGAAGAGCCTCAGCTTGAGGCCACAGAGGGGCCGCAAGAGCTGTTGATCCCTGATATGCCCCTTGCCAAGACCACCACTTGGGGAGAACACCCATGGGAAGACAGCCATCTGCAGCAGCCCTCACCAACACCCAGTGCTGAATACGAGGGGGTTGGAGCCATAGCCACTTCCACAGTTGACACCCCTCAGGGGATTACAGTGACCCACATCACAGAACAGAAGAAAGGATCTCTGAGGCCTGAGGGAGATGGGGAAGTGCTCAGGCAAAGGCGCCACTGCGACTCTCAGAGGTCACCTGGAATTGATCAGACCCAGGTCAGTTTCCCTCAGAAGGGCTCTGATGTGCCAGTAGCAGAAGAAAGCAGCAAACACTGTCCTGACATCAATAACATCTTACTGGCACAAGAGAGGCCACCCCAGCACCTTCCCAGGCCCCGAGAAGTCATACCTTACAGATCTGACCTTGTTCAAGCACCTAACAAGTCCACTTCTCACTCCAATAAAGTGCTTGGAGATGCTCCCATGGACTCAAGCGCTGGCTGCTCCAGGTCTGTGACAACTCAGCTGTCCTCCAGTCTGGTGTCAGCTGCTCAGAGTGTTGTGGCTTTGGGCGTGAATTACAGAAGAACAGATACAGAATGTACTCTGTGTGGCCCTATGACTACAACAGAACTGAGAGAGGAGACAGAAGCAAGACAGGTCAATGATGTTTCTGTTCAGACTTACACATGCGAATCTGAGCCCTGCCATTGCTGTATATTCCCAAACAATGAAGCCTTCTCTCACGGACACCCACCCCTCACCAAATCGGTCTCTCTGGACACAAGTTTCCCAAGTGTTGACCTAATAGGCACTTGCCCCACCACACCCACTCCCTGCTGTGTCTGCTGCCATCACCATTTCCACAGCTGTGAGAAGAGTCTAGGCATTGGCCCTGCACCCTCTGCCAGCAGACATTGGCTGTGTTCACATGCAGAGCACATGGAAACCAAGTTCACGAAGACCTCTAGGGCTCTTCAGGATACGATCATAAGGGAGCTGTGTTCTGTAAGTGTTTTCCTCTGCAAAGATAGGAAGGCAGATGCACTAGTGACATCACCGTCACCTCAGGGGTAATGTTTGGCCTTCCTTTCTGAATGTGAGATCTCAGAACATGAGTACCTTCCATTTTAAATCATGAGAAACATTTGTAGAATGCCTTGTGTATGATATAGCCTCCCAAGTTGCTTCTTATTTGATGCTCCAATCATCTTTTGAAGTAAGGAGCATAAATTTTATTAACCCTCATTTTATAGAAAGAAAAACTAAGGCATGAGACAATAGATTCATACGTTCAAGGTTACAGCATGAATGCATCTGTCTCATCTCCTGTTCAGTCCAGCTGAGAAGTTCTAGGTCTTACGTTCATTTAACTGTGTGACCTTGCATGGGACATTTAATCTCCCTGAGCCTGTCCTATGAAATAGGAACATGATCCATGACATAGACACAGGATTGCTTTGAGATTAAATAAAATAAAAATTGTAAAGCATTCAGCACAGTCAGTGCAACACTTAGCACACTGTCTGGCACAGAAAAAACTTTAGGTGATATTCATTAACTGAGTGTTACCCCTACTGTCAATTTTATTACTGTTTTATAATGGCTGAGGGCTTGAATCTGGAGCTTCTCATGGCAAATATTGGGGCTTCTGGTATACCTTTGTTAAGCTTGTTTGAAGTGAACATTAGAGTTACAGAGAACTGAATGTCCTCAACCTTTTTTAGCCCTTGATTAGTCAACAAGTATTTAACGAGTCCTTGTAGCACCTCTCTTTAGCAGTTCTCAAGGTGAGAAATAATCTAGGCTTCCAAGACTAACAATTGGTTAAAATTTGAGACTATCAGACCTCAAACTACTTGTATAGCAAGTTAAAGGGGATTGGCAACAGATAATGTAGGACTGTGCCCATTTGAAGACAGTGAAGAAGAACTATGATTTACTGAATGAATACAATTTAGTTCATGTTGGGTCAGCTTTTTATTTTTTAATTTCACAAATATGTATTGGGTGCTTATGCTAA
>NW_004955410.1:32683400-32704602 GCF_000276665.1 Chinchilla lanigera
ATGCCATAAATTCTCACTGAATTTCTAAGATGTGCCAGCTCTTCTTTTTTTGTAGATGAGAAAACTAATACTGAGAGGGTTTAGATACTTTTCCCAATATCTTTGAACTACTAAGTCCAAATTGAAATTCGAATTTGGGAGACACCAAATTCATAAACATACCACTCCAGGCAAAGATGTGTCCAACTTAAACAGTCTAAATTTATATAAAAGTAATACAAGAATTAAAAAAAATATTGTTTGAAATTAAAAAAAATATTGTTTGAAAGTAAAACACTACATGATGCTTCAAAATATAGAGATCAATAAAATGTGATAGAAACAATGAGTGATTACATTAAGGGTAAACCAGTAACACCCAGTGGATTAATATCATTTTTTCAAATTGCAAGACTACTATCCTGTTGGAATATTTATAAATGAGGCATGAATGATGTTTATAATAGTAAGATAAAGCTCCACCTTAGGCATTGAGCTAGATGAGTTCTAGGTGTATTAATCAAAAGTACAGTAGAAGAAAAGAACACAGACTAATGTGTAGGCAGAGTCCTTCTGGAGTATGGAAAGACTCAGCTTTGAATCTCATAGAAGGGTCACTCTCACCATCACCATCATCATATATGCCAAAGGTCTTCTACTCTCACTCCCAGGTGACATTTGGAAATGTTTGATGACATTTTTAGTTGTCACAACTGGAAGGGGATGGGAGCTACTGGCAACAAATGAATACAGGTCAGGGTTGCAGCTAAATATACTTCAGTGCACAGGACGGCCCCTCAACAGAGAACTATTGGGTCCAAAATGTTAATAGTGTCAAGGTTGAAAAATTCAGCTCTAAGGAAATAACCATTTACATGACTCACTTCTTTTGCACAGGAAAATGTTAGAAATGAAAGATAACTAGAGAAGGTGACATTTTGAAAGGCTAACCAGGAAAAAAATTCAACCTTGAAATTAAGTACTTCTGTTTCCATAATGAAAACCAAGTTTTTAGTTGGACATAGGAATACATAACTTGAAAGATTATTTTCCTAATTTATACTTTAAGATAAGCTTTACAAAGACATTTGAATTAAGTTACATTTATTTAAAAATAATAAAACTATATAATCAAAACTCTGTTAAAACCTCCAGGAGAAATGGTTCTTCTAGACATATCCAATGTCATTCTGCAGATAGTTATTCCATGTGAAGACAGTATCTGCTTTCTGTTCACATCATCCTTCCTAAAGACAATGTAAGTCCTGTATTGGGTTAAGAAGAGAAATAATGAACATGTAGCAACAGACTGAAAAGCTACAAGTCTATTGGATCAAATCATCTTTGGTAAACACTATCACTTAATTTACAATTTTGTATTATAACCAGGTATCTATACAACAAATGTATATTAATACTCAGCTAGACTCTCAGTCATTCAGTGATATGACCACAAGTTAAAATAAAAAGAAAGAACCTACAATTTTCTAAGTAAAAATAGAAGGGAAGGAAAAAGGATAACGGCCTCCTATGGCACAAAGTAAAAACATGACCTACTCAAGGATGGCGTTTGATGTAGTTGGGTGCCTACGAGAAGTCAATGAGACAAAGGGAGCTCCAGGGTCTAGGAAGACCAGTGGCCTGACTATAGGTACCAGGAGGATATCTACTCCACCAGACAAACCGTGGCATCCAGAGAGGAGAGCTGATCTATTAGACCTTTACTATGAAAGGCAAGAAGTTATATTATGTATTTGGGGTGTCCTTGACACTTGGAAGAGCATAGTTTTGAGGAATGAACAAGCAAGTAGGCTTCTGGGAGCAAATGAACAGGCAGGCGGACAGGAGGATTGCAACTTCTAGAAGGAAGCCAGACTGGGAAGAGTAAGATACATCACTGGGGAAACTCCGGCATAGGAACCCAGAGCCAGGTACAAGGTAAGGACCCGATTTAGACTAAAGGCAGAAGACTAAACATGGGCCAGCTCCAGGGGTGACCCTGACTGTAGACTGGGGGTCTTTCTCTTCTGCCTATCTCATGGAAAGAAAAGAAAGACCTTCAAAAAAGGCCATGGGTCTACATAGCCCCAGCTGTGTGGAAGGATCTGACTTCTGGAAGTAATATTCCTCTTGATTTGACACTATGATGTACCCACACTTATGCAGAAAGGTTTGTGACCCATTACGTACGGCATCCATCCTCAGACTTGCTTGTAGATTTTAAATACGTAGGTGCTTGAATAAAGTAGATACTACCATCTGATGGCCACTAATACCTTGTCTCCTAGTTCTTTGGCCTTTTTGCCTTTTAGAATTTGCAATTATACAAAAAGATAACTTTACATTCAGTTAGTTTGGCATTATCCACTTGCTGAAGTGGATATTATATAGAATTTTACTAGATAATAATGTTTTATCTTTCTTTAGACCCAAGGAACTAGAAACGTACATTCAAAAGAAACAGTCAAAACCTACACACATATACATATGCATATTTGTACTTGTCCGCAGGTACAGAAGTGAGTGCACACAATAACAAATGTAAATAAGGGATTTTGTTTCTCCATAAGCAGAGACTACTTAAAGAACAGAGAAGAAAAGCAGTACATGTGGAAACATCTACTGTTAGTGACCCTGGAATTATAAAGTACAAAGAATATTCTGAAAAAAAATGGTTTTAAGTTAAATGCTATGTGCTAGCTAGGGTTAATAAAAATGTTTTGTGAAAAAATAAGTAGAAAATAGACCTTGGATTCTAGGCTGACAGCTATATTATCTTATATATGACAACAGGAATTCCAAGCAGAGTTAATTAAGATTAAACAATTTTAGATAAAGGACTTAACTAGGAAAAACATCTCCACCTCACCCCCTTGCCCAGTGGCAGTACTGCAGAGAAATGCGTTGCTGTTTTTGTGGTTTTGAGGGTTATCTAAGATAATGGTTTCTTAGTATGATTAGGTTCTGACATATAAGTGAATTCTTCATGATAATTTATCAGTTCCAAAATTGACATGTTGATATAATTGAATTTATGTATATGTGAATTCTTCAAAACAATTTATTAATTCAAAAAAGGGATAATCCAGAAACAAAAATCTTTCCAGAAAAGAAAATGAGATACATCAGAGATAAACTTCTGAATGTTAGAAAACTCTTCTATACTGTGATGATTTGGGTTTAAAGTTAAAGCAAAATATGCAAGTTTTTAAAAGTAACATAATCTACTCACGAGTGAAAGTTCAATGTCTTTTTGTACTATTTCTCCTAATGTTGAAGATGAAGTGTGTTTTAATGGGTCTGGATCAGTAGTAGAACAGATCTTGCATTGTATTTGGATTTAACTCCAAATTAGGAGGGAAAAAAAGAGTTCAAAATACATTCTTTCCCCGACTCCCTCCTTGTGTAAGGTTTGCTTTATTCTACACTTTCCTACTTTCCTGTTTTGGGGCTAAAATATATTTTTTAGTGTGTCCAGATGGCCAAAAGATGGCATCATTTCAGAATCTTCCACACCACTCCCTTTTGAGAGCATGGCCACCCTACCAGTTATTCATAGTTCCAACCCCTATTCTGCCACCCTGTACCCTCCCTCACAAAGAGATACCCAGAGAGGTCTAGATGGAGCATAAATCCCAATTTTTATGCTGTTCAGTCTACTTGAGGCATGGCCTCACTCTTACTGGAAGTTTAAAGTAAATTTGAACCAGCTGGTCAGTCTTGCTGGGCTTAATCTGCTCCTTCCTAGGGGACAGATGACTTCTGTATGTGTCCAGTTCCCCTGTAACCCCTGCTGTGACTCAGTTAAATATTGAGAGGAAAAGACATGAACCAGGGACTTGGGTTGAATGTAACTGTCAGTACTGACCACAGGCCATGCAGTTAGTGATTCTGTGGTAGAACACTTATTTATAAAAGAAGCTCTCACAGTCTCCAAGCGCTTTTCTAGTTATCTTTCAAGTACTTTTGCCAACATTAATAATGTTTCAGGTGACTTTATCTGATTCAGATTCACTCACACTGAGTCTAAAAGTAATTGGAGAGTTTTACAATGTAAAATACATTATTAGAAGATAAAATCAAAACTTAACTCTCAAGGCACAATGATGGAGAGTTTTATTATTCAAGTAATCACTCTAAGGAAAGTATGCACATGATGAAAATTCTACTAAAAGTAGCCATCAGGCTTCCAAGATCTTGCCATGTAGTTTTGGGAGGTAAGAAATCTGGCACTTTCTAGAAATAGGGGTGGAGGAATTAGCCCAGCTGTAAGGTAGGTCTCCACACAAGGTTAAGGGGGCCTACCAACTTTTAAAGGGCTTCTCCAAAGCCCCACACCATGCTCTCTGCTTCCATTCTTTTGGCTATCCTATCTGCAAAGGAAGCTGGGAAATGAAGGTTTTTAGCCAAACACATTGCTGCCCCTGTTAGGTTTAGAATTATCTAAATTAGAGGAAAAAGGAGAAAGATAGTGAATAAGCAATTAGAAGCTTCTGCCACACTGATCTGTGAGCTGGGCAGAAACGGGTTTTAGGGTGCAGTAAGTATTGCTGTCACTCAAAGTAAGCAGGCAATGACCCTTGATTTCTGGGTCTGGGGTCTATTTAAAGCATGACCATACCTAGGCTACAAATCAAGAGAAGAGCTGGTAAAGACTCAGTAATCCTCAAAGTGCTTCATGAATGAACTGGGCTTGGATATGTCAAGGATAGTTCAAGCAGGGAAAACAGATTTTATTCCCTAACTGCTGATAGTAGAATGAGCTGAACCCCATTCTACTTTGTGCAGAAGTAATTTATTTGAAAATAAAAAAAAAAAAAAGGAGCAAAGACAGGAGCTGAGCCAGGGCTCTGTAGAGTCAGAGAAATGAAGGGTGACAGAAAGGTTGGTCAGCATAAATGCATTTAGACCAGCTGTGTTTGTGAGCTGACAGGTATTGAGGTGAGGATTCCATTCTCTTTCAGAGGCTGGGAGACAGTCCCTTGCCTTCCAGATGAGTACATAAAAAAAGAATGGCTTTCAGGTCCCTGAAGAAGATACTTCTGTGTTGTAAGTGATACATGTTCAAAATTCTAAGTCCCCTTCAATAAATGCTGTAAAAAGGGAAGGTCAGAGGTCTATGTCAGGTGTTGATCAGAGCAAACAGTTAATTTTCCTGGTAGACTAGAGTGTTCTTAGATGGGTGTTTAATTGAGGACAGGGGAAGGGAGGGATGTCATGTGAGGGGCACTGTCTTGTACTACCGGAAGCCATGGTGGAGCTCAATCAAGTCTTTTAGTGCAATTTGGAGTTGTTGTATGCAAAGAATTTCTCATTTCTTAGAAGCTGCAAAATATGTTCAAACTAGGAAACCCAGGTAAAAGCCCAGGCCTAGAGATATTTAAGATTTAAAGGATGATGCATCAGGAGCTGTGTGGAGCAGGACAAAGAGGGTAGAAGGAGCTCAATTCTAGATTTTAACTCCTGGAGAGAATAGAATGCCTAACCTGGCTTGTCTTCCTCTTCATGGGCTGATCGTTTTGGTGGAGCTGATCCTGCATATTTCAGTCTCCAGGGACTGTGGCTGAACAGAGCTAAGACTGGTATAAAATATTCTAAGCAGATTTTCTTTAATCAAATGCATACCATTTGCCCAGATGTGTTCAGGTTCTTGGTACTCGGCACCAAAGTTAAAACAAGATTAAACAAGACTCAACTGTTCTAAGCCCATGCCCTCTCTCTGGCCCTCTCTCTTACTTTCTTTTGTTCACATCCTTGAATTCTTGTGTTACCTAATCTTTCAGATGGCCTTGTGCTTTCAAAGACATAGTGATTATTGCCCAAGCACCACCCAACTGCTGCTACCCTCCTATCTCAGCAAAGTACTGCCTCTAATTGCTTCCAGGAGCCAAGGCTCCCCTGAATAGGAAGGCAGACCCCACCACAAACAGCTGTTCCAGTGAATAAGAAAGGACCCCTTCTCAGTTCTTTCTAATTGTTCTCAGGGCACCGTCCATGAGATGGAAGCTATGAAGATGATATGCCAGAGTTTCCGGGAGCATTTAGAGGAAATTGAACAGAACCTTGTGGGACAGCAAACACTCTTTTGCAAGTACATGTCAGAGGAGGAAAGGTAATTATCTAAGGGAGCCATAAAAGTAAGTGTCAGCTTAGACACCTGGAGCAAGGGAAGGTAATCAGGGCAGGACAGGACCAGTGAGCACCCTGCTGCAGAGTCAATGAGAAATCAGCCAGTGTTTTTTTTGCTTTCATGATCTTACTTTTGCTTTCTCAGTGGAAGCTGTGAGACTCATTCACCAGGCAGAAACTCTTCTTCTTTAAGGCCAGGGCTATTTGAGGAGGTAGGAGAGGGGCAATCAACTGAGAGGAGGGAGGATGCCGGCAGGATATCTTTAATCAATGAGAATGGGGCTCTTGGGAAAGTACAGAGGTTGGAGGCTATTAGAATTTAGAAAATCTGCATTATTTTCAAACATATTTTTAAAAAGTCCCCAGAACGGATGCACCCTCATTGCCTGGGGACTACAGGGTGGGAATTGAGTTTCACTGTAAAGAGACAAGACGCTTCCTATTGTGGAAATGGACATGTTCTAAAACAGTTGTTGGTGACAGTTATGCAACTTGATACATTTGTTACAAAGCACTGAATTGTATCTCAAGCCAGGCAAACTTTATGGTAAGTAACTTAGACCTCAGGAGAGTTGCTTTTGAAAAAGAAAGCGGATTGAGGATGTAGCACAGTAGTAGAGTATGCATCTAGCGTGCTGGAACCTTGGCTTCCATCCTCAGCACTGCAGTACAAAAAGGCAGCATGACCTAGTAACATGTCTATGCTGTAACTGAATCAAATAAAGTAGATGGCATGCCCTTTAAAGAAATTTCAAAAACAGGACCTACACTGTAAGAGCGGGACAATGGAAAATGGCACCTGGAGTGACTGTTCAGTTTGGTTGTGTTCTTCTGTTTCCCTGCAGGGAGGAGGCGGAGCAACTTCAGACTTTACGTGAGGCCCTAAGGCAGCAGGTGGCTGAACTGGAGTTTCAGTTAGGACATCGGGCCCAGCAAATCAGAGAAGGGATTCTCATGGTACGGCACAGGCATAGATGGGATTTTATCCAGCCAGCCATGGCGGGGGGGGGGGCATCCAGTGGGAAGCCTGGCTGTGCAGTCATTTCAGACTCTGAGGTTATGTGCCTATGCTGATATTTTAAGCATAAGGACACACACCTTGCTTTCTCAAGTCCACAGATAGCTGGTGGTGAGTCAGGATTGGAACTCAGTTCACTTACCTGCAAGGCCAAACTTCACCCTGGGCCGTAAATAAGAGAGAAGTGTTACTGACCATTTTCTACATGAGAACAAAAACCACGAGCTTGATAAAGCTTGAGTTTTGAGTCAATAGAAATTAAATCACTGCTGTAATCTGCTGGAAAGAGCCCGTTCCAGAGAATTCACATCTCATGAATGCCTTTCTTCAAGGTCTGAGTTATGTATTGGGTGCAAGCATGATGTGTCACCTACTGTGTTTGTCCTCATTTTCCTTTCAGCAGCTGGAGCTCCTCACAGGGGAGATGTCTGAACATTGCACAAGTCTGCAACAATACAGCTGGATGGAAGAAAATGATGGCCAGACTTCAGATGCTGGCACCCAGCCCACCGTCGCCCCTGAGCTTGCCTTTCCTCCCAGTGGTGGCCACCAGGTTCCCTGTGTAGGCACGACACAGATGGCTGTCCTTGCTGCACCTCACTTGGAGACCAGCACCAGGATGTCTCTCTTGTCACCAGCTTGGGCAGAATCAGATCCAGCCTGTCTGTTACATCCTGTTGAAGAAAAGGATGCAATGTCCTCCTCTAGATCAGAGCTCATTTGATGACCTTTGTGAAAAATGTAAAAGTCAAGAACAATTGTAGCAAGGACATCTAGATTCCCCCTTGCAAATGTCTACCAACCTTCCACCAGTTATATTTTTCATAATCTACTCTAGGATTAAAGTTGGGAGAATTCAGAATATTTGAATATGCATTCATTATGGAACAACTAAACATCTATTATATACCTGAGACAGGACGTACAATGCTATACAGGTTCTTTGTCACTAGAGCTTGATGGGAAGACAGAATATAAACACATACATGTATTTATCATGAAAAATGGGGAAAGTGCTTTGAAGATGATAACCAGGTTTTACTAATGGTGTCTGATTCAGATCAGGTGTCAGGAGGGTCTGACCAGGGAAGTGACAAAAGACAAGGGAAACAGGATCCAGGCTCAGAGGTACCAGAGTGCTCAAAGCTGAGTCAGTTGGCCTGGGAAAGTGCTGATGAAGAGCACCTATTCTGTTCCAGGGATTCCTCGGTACTGTAGGCAGTCTAGGGCTCAACAGAAGAGAGCCCTTACATATTCATTCAGCTTTGGATGAAGAATGAGAGAAAAATAATAAATAAGGTAATTTCCATACTGACAGTGCTGTGGAGAAGCCAGTGTGAGTATACCACAGAGGGTGACATGGAGTGACAGGGGCACCACTCTAGGGTGCCTGGGGAAGTTCTTGCCCGGGGAAATTTCTTGCCCAGGAAAGTTCTTGCTAAAGGAGGCCCTCTGAGAAAGCCCAGAGTGATGAAGAAAAGAGAGTCATGGGGAAATTCTGGGGGAAAAACATCTGAAGCAGAAGAAGTGGAAGACATACAGGCCTAGAGACAGAGAAGGGAGTCGTGCTGAGGACAGCGTGTGATGGAGTGGAGGGAGTGGAAGTCTTGAGCAGTGAGGTTCCCACTGTAGGCTGTGGCCAAGAGTGTTGTCACCTAGATCCTTTCTCCCAGTGTGATAGAAAGTCACTGTGGGTTTTAAACAGGGATATCACATCTAATTTGCCTTTTAAAATTGCACTGGCTGCTTGGGGGGAAAACACTCGGATCCACAGGGAGGCGGAGATCCCAGAGGGGAGGCTGTTACTCCAGCCCCTCTAGTGATGAGCGAAAGCTGATGAGTTACTTCCATCTTGTAGAAGCAATGAGGCTCTCACACCTGTGGAAATGCAGGGTGCTGTGCACAAAATCCAGACATACTGAGTTTCTGAGGAATGAGGAATAAATGAAGAATAGCATAGTCAGAAAGTGTCGTGGAAAAGTAATGCTTTGAGGGAAATTTATAATTCATAGGAGAGGATGGGCAGGCAGAGGTCTCTTCCTAGCAAGGAACCCAGGACATCATTCCTTTTGAAACTGACCTATAACAGAACACATCTCATAGACTGTTTTCATTCTTTATTCTCCTTTATTTTTGGAAGCCCTTTGACTTCAGTGAGCCTCTACACCCTTTGGGGCTATCCCACTGCTTCCTTCATTGACTGAACCTCCTCAGAATGTGGGAAGCCCCATGCTGCCCTTAATTCTCTTTCTCGCCCAGAGAAAAGGTGGTAACCTTCTCAGTGTAACTATTTACCCTATAGGCATCTGGGCACCCAATCTCCACCACTCTCTAGCATCCCAGGTTCTTGGGCCAGAGGCTCTAAGCCAACAATTTGGCTCGTCCCCTTCACCCTATTACCTCAGAATCAGTTGGCTGCTTGACTTACTGCTAAGGTGGTTTTCAGAAGTCCGGTGAGTGTGTCACCTACCTGGTGGCAGCACAGAGCAGATGTCTCCTAATGTCCCTAGTTTCCTTCTCTACGAACTGCACTGGTATCTACAAAATGAGTCTCCCTCAGGCACCACATGTAACATGTTTCCTTGACCTATAGTAAGAATCCAGAAAGTTCTTTTAGGATATTCCAGGAAGTTAGAGAGAAATCACAGGATCATATTCTCCAGAGCGATCTTCCCCTAAAATGCGTGCTCTATGGCTGGAATCACTATGTCCCTCTCCTTGTTTCCCATTGACTCATTTCTCTTTGCCACATCCTTCCCTTGGCTCCTACATCGTGACTTAACTTCCACTTCCAAACTGGGTCCTGATATACTGCGTGGTACCCACCAAATTACTTCCCTTTCTAAACTCTCAAACTCTGCCTGGATCTGATTTTTTACCTCTATTTTCCAGAAGACTTTGAACTTGGGTGCAGTTTCTATCGCTTCTTCTCCACAACACCTGGCTAATGAAGAGAAATACCTGGCTCTGGGCCCTTGCTAACTTGCCAGCCGTCTGTTGTAGTCTCACATCCGACTCTGCCTTCGTGTGATTCTTAAATGCTATTCCTCTAAACCACCCAACGCAATCCTGTTCCCTTTCTTTACTAACCCACGTGAAGTCAGTTTAGGTTTCTTTATCCGCAAGTTCTGCATCCTTAGATTCAACCAACCACACATGTCTTATCATCATCCCCTAAACAATACAGTATCACAAGTATTTGTGTAATGTTTACATTATTTATATGTGGTATTATAAGTAATCTAGAGATAATTTAAAGTATGTGAGAGAATGTTTGTTTAGAGAATCATGATTAGTAGAGTGAGCAAGAACTACAAGATAGAAAGAATGACCTACAAAGCATTCACCAAGCCCCATAATGTATTATTAATAAGGAAACAATGGAGCTCTAGTGTCAAATCCAGGTTTGGGGGCTTAAATCCAACTCTACTACTTATTCTCTGTGCTAGGTAGACTATTTAAAGTCCCTGAGGGTTTTGAGGTATAAATTCACAGAAGTATGGCCCATAAAGCCCTTTAGAACAATTCCAGCACATGGTTAGGGCTCAGTAAATCGCAGGTGATTAGGATGATTGGGAATATGAAGATAGTAAGAACAGTAATGTAATTTATTAAATCTCCATCTATAGATAACACACTGGGCTAAGTACTTATCATTTACCTTCACAAAAACCCTGAAAGGCAGAAATTTATAAAACACACACACTCACACACACACTCACACACACACACACACAGAGAGGCTGTAATTGTCTAACTTCTATTAACTAGTAAGAATTGAGTTGATGCTCTAGTTTGCTGGTGTGCTGAAATAATGATTTATCTCTATGCTTTTGGCAAATCTTAGAGCTCACTGAGGAACCCAACCCAACCAGAGTAGCCTTGCTTCTGTCTGAATTATATGTTGAGCTTTAGCAGAAAATTTCCTTTATAAAAAAAACTGACTTAGAAAAGTTTGAAAAACATGGACTGTGCTTAACCCATCTGACTCTTGCAGTCAGCTATGTTCTGGAATACACAAAGAGATGCCTCCACCTCATGAAAAAGCCTCGAACCTATCATGGAAAATCACAGCCTACTACCACCTGCTTCATTGCCAATACTGTAATAATGGAATCTCTTTGCAGCCTTTGAGTGGATTATCTGGGTGATCTTACTGTTCTATCATCAAGTCTCAAGGTCCTGTATTCTCTTATATGTTGACAATGTTCAAGTTGATTCCTCAGTGAAATCCAGCGGACATTGTTGAAAATAGAGAAAATCATTGCAAAATATACTTGTAGAAAGTGAATAACATAGAAGATACTTCACTTAAAATTGGAGTCATTTCATTTAAACAAAAAGGCAGTTAAAAGTAAAATTATACTGCCTAATTTCAAATTTAGAAATTGGCCAGGGAACACCTTGGCCTCTTCTGTATCAAAGTGGTAGGGTCTTTCCCTGTGTTTATTTGCTCAATCCAGATTCCATTTCAGTATTTGAAAGCTGTGAACAGAGAAAACGGATTTCAGGAACAACATTTGGAATTCAACTCCTTGCTTCATTATGCATGAATGAAGACCCAAAGTCACATGACAGAGACAAAAAAATGAAACCTTGAAGTCTGCTCTGAACCACAGCATATGCATAGACTATGCAGATTTGTGTGAAAAAAAGATTCAACTTTTAGCCAAAATTATTCTCAAGAAAACCATCCCACTAGGTTTTATTTAGTAGCTATTCACGACTCATACATTTTTGTGTGCAAAGCTGGAGCCTTTTCTTCAAAAGGAAATAATTTTGCTAAAGAAGAAACAAATAAAATTAAAATCCTTTCCAATGCCATGAAAATCTGGCCTATTTTAATTGTTTCTTTGTTGAGCAAGTAATCAGTTTCCGTGGTATAACCCAAGTTGAATAAAGTTGGGCATTCCTGAAGAGGTTAAAGGATAAATGTCATTTCCTTTTGAAAGGAAAAAAGTTTGAAAGTATTTTCATGAGGGAGGGTGGGTTGCATAGATAACTTCAAATTGAAATTTGAGCAACAAACAGCTGCCATAATTGCAAGGATTGTAGATTATTAAAAATGGTGTCAAATTACCTCTTGAAAAATTGGAGAATGTGAACAGAAGGTAAACATGGACGGTACTTTTCTTTCCACCTGAACTCAGCTTCTCTAGTAGTTTAATTTTAAAGCATTAACTGATCAGAAGGTTTGCTATGGGATGTTCCCTTTCTTAACTATTCCAAGTTAAATAAAGAAAGACCCCTCCACATCAAAAATGATTTTAAACCATAAGAATAAAGCTGAAGAGTTCTGAGGAACTTTAAGAACCCAGTGCCCTCCGACACCAGCAATGTCCCTTAACACTCACAGTCAATCCCTGTCTTATTCGTTTCCCAGGAGAATGGAAGTGAAAGAGCATGCTACTGCTAAATGGTGCTCCTAACTTCACCAGCACTTTCTTCACTCCTAATGTCATTTAATAATTGCTTCTCTATTAATGATTATGTGCCAGAGTTACAGAATATATATCAGTTTTTTCAAATTAAAGTAGCAAGGGATATTTTACAAGTATATAGTTTGTAAGATGTGAGATATATATTATAGGTGTCCACTATTTTGCCTCTCCTCCAAACCAAATATATATATATATATATATGACTTGTTTCCACTTTTGATCACCTATATTCTTCTATGGACGTAAGATGTTTATCAAATGCATTGTGTCTCTATTTCCCTCATTGTTGGGACAAGATACCTGAAACCCACAGTTTAAGGAGGAGAGTTCTATTTTGGCTCACAGTCTGTAGAGGATTTTGGAGTTTGCTGTCTCCAAAATAGGACAGAATGGAACAGGGGCCTGGCAGAGAAAAGTTACTCACCTCATGGTGGCCAGGAAGCAGAGAGAACAAAGGGAGGAGCCAGGAAAAGACATACAGGTCACACCCATGGTGACCCACCTCTTCCACCTTAACCTTACCTGCCAACAGCAAGTCAGCTGTGAGTCCCTGTCATCCATCATCTTCCAAAGGTGCCTATGGTTGCAAGAGGCTTTAGGGGGACATCTACATATAAACCATACACATTGTTTTGTTAGCAATACTTATGGATAAAATAAAATTATGTCCTATTTCTTATTACCCATTGGCATAGTTTTCTCAAACTATTGAAAACTGTTAAATCTTTTAAACTTCACATTGCTTTAATTGATATACTAACATTGAAGCATTGGTGGGAAAACTTCCTGCTCTGATCAGCAATATGACTCTTCTGACCCAGTTTCCATGTGTATCTTGTCTGTTCCATAGAGCCTCTACCTACCCATCTGCCTTTTCTGCTCCAGAGGAGGATACAGAGCTAGACAGAGCAAGGCATAGACTAAATTATTTGCTCCTTGGTCACTGCATGTGCATACTTTTGTATTTTCTCTTATAAAACAATTCTTTAATCTCCACTGAATCAAAAAAGTGCATGCCGGGCTGGGGATTTAGCTCAGCGGCAAAAGCGCCTGCCTGGCAAGCGCAAGGTCATGAGTTCGGTTCCCGGTACCGGAGAAAAAACCAAAAAAAAAAAAAAACAAAAAAGTGCATGCCTTCTACTATTTTCTTGAGACTATCTCATTTCAAGAATGTTTGTCCTTCACAGATTATCTCTGGAAGACATGCTTTAGTCTTTCTCATAGTTGGCACATCTGGGTCATGCAGTTTGCATCTGTTGATTGTATTTTCCTTTGCTGGTTGTTAATATTTTCCTGATTCTTCATATGTCAAGTATTTTGGATTAAATTCTGGACATTTTTACACTATGCTATGAGGCTCTAGTTTCTTTTGAAAAGCTTCTCGAAAGTATTAGTTATTTGTTTGCTTGCTTGCTTCCTTTAGTAATTGCTACATCCAGTTTGCTTTGGACTCTGGTCTTAACCATCTGCAGGTTATATTTCCAGTATCAATATGGTACTCTCACCTTTTCTGTACTATCAGTCCTACTCAGTTCAGGTGCCATTTAAGGGTCAGTCTGGGACCTGGGTTATGGTCTACACTGTAGTTCAGTTTGCAGAGCCTTTGTTATATTCTTTCTTATCAATGGTTTGTGTGTACCAAAGATTTGGGAATGAACCAAAGACTTCATACACGGATTTAAAAGATTTCTTTCTCCAGCTACGTCCAATCTATGAATCTTCCCTGCCTATGTTCTGTCTCTCATGGTTTTTCCTGGTTCTAGCTAGATAACTATGGTTTCAGCATCCTTGTACTGTCATGAATCTCTGCAGCTGGGTCTACCTCAAGGCAAAGTGGCAAGAGAAATCAGCTTGAGGAGCCTTTCTTGCTGTAGCTGTAATCCCAACTCCACCTCCATTGCTGCAGCTATTATCCCTGTGGAGGAAAGTCACTTCATTGCTAGGACATTCTTGAGAAGAGCTCAAAGGCACAAAAGGTCTCAGGGGCTCCTATCTAAGTCATTTGCCCCAAGACAGAAGGATTTTCCACAGCTGTTTCTGCTTATACCTGTTGCCTAGTTTCAAACTTCAAGCTTCTCCATGCGTTAGGGCACATTCATAACGCTCAGCCTCCTGCCCAACTCAAGACCTGCTGGATAACTTAATGAGAATTTGTCTTAAAATTTTGAAAAATAAAAAAGGCTAGGAACATACCTCAGTGCATACATCCGGAGTTCAATCCACAGTACTACCAAAACAAAACAAAACAAAAAGCTGCCCCAGAAATAAGGGAGAAGGAAAAAAGAGGCAGAAAGAAATGCATTTCTATAGGTGTTTTTCATTTGGCTCCTCAATTGTCCTATTAATTACTTGAAGAGTCCTCAGATTGTTGCTTTATATAGTCTGTTCAAGACTTGCAGGTGTAATCAATGCAAAAAATTGGGCAGCATGTACTTACTCCTCCTAACAAAAACCAAAATCAAACAACCTATTTTTTCCAATTCTCACTTATTATGGTAAAAAAAAAAAATAATGTAGTACTTGCTTACCATGTGGTAGATGCTATGCTAAACATTTTGTATGCATGATTTACATATAAAAATAAGAATTTAAAGTAATTATTATTATTATCATCCTTTTAAAGATGGAGAAACAAGCTTAGAGGGGTTAAGTGGTCATTATCACACAATTGGAAAATGAGGTATGACCCCCAGATTGAACCAGAGCCAGATTCTGAGTCACTGTAGCCACTGTAGCCATAACCAGCTCCGTTATGCAACCTGAGCTGGGCTACAGCTGCAAACAATTTGATTATAGGTATGGATCAGGCAGTAGTCATCTCTGAAACCTATGTTTTTCTAGCTTTCAGCATTGATTAGGTCAGGTTGGAAGATGTACTTATGCAAAAGGCAGGTTGAGATTTAATATTGCTTTGTGTTGGTTATTCGGCAGGTGTTTGTTTAAAGGAAGTGAAAACAGGTGTGTGGGCCTTGATTCAATTACATGATGGAGAGGACACACTGATCCATGGCCATTTTCAAGGAGAGATGCTGATTGTGCTAATTAATCATGTGTCTGTCAGAACAAAATAGAACGTAATAGAAAATGATGTTCCAGTTGCCATATGTATGGAACACAGACTCTTGTGCCGGGCTCTCCCAGCAAGCAGACACAACTGTTTATGATGACAGCAACAAAGATGCAGTATCTGGCTCCTCCCTGATTACCATATATGAGATGGTTTAAAGAAAGGGTGTTTTATAAACTCTTGCCAGCAGCATGGGACCTCGTCCAACAGGAATCGCCTCTCAAAGGAACCTTTCCTTTCAAAGAGATTAATTGAGTCTTTTAGATCATGTGGGTATCCTTGAGATATGGCTGGAAGGGACATTTTCTATTCTGTGTGTTGGAACGTTCAAGCTACTTCACCTGATCAGACTTTTATGTTCATAATGGGTACCACAATGGTATTTAACTCATTCCCTAATTTGTCTGCTTGCTACTGAACAGCCATGCTGGCCTTTTAAGAACATAAATCAGGTATACTGATCTTCTACTTAAAAAACCCCAGTGATTTCTCAGAGATTTATGATTAAATCTCAACTCCTGTCCACGATCAACAAACCTGTACATCACCCAACTCCCTGTGTCTCTGTCTGATCTTACTTCACACCTCTCTACCTCTCTGTCTCTGCCCCCCACCTCCTGCCTTGTTATGAAGTTCATGGATCTTGCCATTTCCTAAACATATTAAAGCCACTCTCTATCTCAGGTGCTCTTCTTGTGTCTGTTCCTTCTTTGGATTTGCTTTCAACTTTCCTCAGATATTCACATAGCTGACACCTTTTCTAGCAGATCTCTGCAAATGTGGCTTCCTCAGAAAACTTGCTTGACAAGTACACTGGTCTCACGACACTATAACAAAAACCTGAGATAATTGATTTCTAAGGAAGGAAAGCTTATTTTGGCTTGCAGCTTTGGCAGTTTCAGTCCATGATTAGCTAGCCTCATTAGTTTTGGGGGAGGTAGCACATGGCAGAAATATGTGGGTGAGCACAACTACTTCCCTTAAGGTTGGCAAGAAAAAAAAAGAGAGAGAAAAAGAAGGTGCTGCAGTCCCACAACCTCCTTCAAGTCGTGTTCCTAATGACCGGAGGACCTCCCACTAGGTCTTGCCTTTTAAAGGTTGCACCACCTCCTAATCATGCCAAGTTGGGAGCCAAACCTTCATTCATGGGCTTTTGGGTGGTGTTTGATATCCAAACTATAGCAACCTATCCAAATAGGACATCTTTCTATACCTCTTCATGTTGTCTATCCACTTACCCCACTTTCTTCTCTTTATAGCTCTAGGCTTCTGGATGGAGTAGAGAGGAGGTAATGGAGGAAATTATTTGCTGGATTGAGACTCCTTTTCTCCTGAAGTGTCTGCATCCAAAAACATTCTACATTGCTGCATTAGAGATTGCATTTCAAAAGATCTTGTCTTAGCATCCAAAAAGTTGTAATGAGTGTTACGCTTAACAATAAAGAGAAACTACATAAAAGTTGTAATGTTTGTAAACCTATGGAAGATCTGAGATCATAAAACAATCAAGTAAATTGAAATCCAAGGAGCTACACATTCCACCTCTTCATGGTTGGTTTTTGTTTGTTTTGTGTAGATGTAGGCTATTAATTTTTGCATTTTGATATCATGACATGCCCCCCAAAATATTATCTTGTTTTAATTGTTTAATTAATATATGTTTATAGTACGTAATGTTTATAATCACCTTAGGGGTATGCACATGTACTTATCATATCTTAATTTTTTTTATTCCCTTTCCTGTCCCCTCCATCTTTCTGCCTCTAAATCCCCCTCCCATTTGCAAAAGATCTGCCTTCCTGTTTCCTATTAGTTTGTTTTTAATATTCCAAGAAAAAAATTACCACTTGTTATCCCTCATGAATGTCAGAGCCAATATTTTTGAGTATATTAGTAACCTTGGTTTTCATTAGATAAAAAGAATAGCAAATCATGATAAAGTAGGGTTTGTCTTGATAATAATAGGTTGGTAGACTGTTTAAAAATAAATTAATGCAATTCATTATATTAACAGACTATTAACAGAATAAAGGAAACAAATATAATCATCTCAACAGATTTATCATTCCAATTTTAGTATATGTGCTGCTGAAGTGAGCACTATCTCAACAGATTTAGAAGAAACATCTGATAAAATTTACATTCTAAATCTCTATCAAAAGGATTACAATTAATTTCTACCAAGTTGATAAAGGACATGTACAAAAATCTGCAGCTAAGGTTACCACTAATGGTAAAATTATTAGATAGAGGTTCTAAGATAAGGAACAAGGCAAGGATAGCCGCTCTCACCTCTCCTATTCAGTATTTTACCGCACATTCTACATAGTTCAAAAAAGAAAGAAGAGTAAATGGGAGGTGTACATACTGTAAAAACATGAAATTCTCTGCTTGCAAATGATATTATTGTCTACATAGAAAATACCAAGGAATCCACAAAAGAGCTACTAAAAGAATAAGTATATCAAGATTGAAGAATATGGGGTGAAGCTATAAAAGCTGTATTTATACATACCAGTGAATAATGAAAAAATTCCACCAGAAATTTAAAGTTTTTAGATATAAACCTAACAGATATCTGGAAAATTTTACTGAAAACTGTAACACATTGGTGATTAAAATAATTAAGGTGACCTAGGTAATTGAAGAGAGATAATGTGTTTATAGATTGGAAGAGTTAATAGTAGTAGTATGCAATACTCTGTATATCCAAATTGGACCCTTTATCTGAGTGAATTCAGGTACAATAAAATATCCAAGTAATATTTTAAAGGAAACTGACAATCATTTTCTAAAATTTACAAAGGAAAACAAGAACTACAATGGCCAAGATTATTTTAAGTAAGGAGAATAAAAGAGAAGGACTCAAACTCCTTGATTTCAAGACTTTTCATAAAGCTACCATCATTAGTGAACTATGGTTGGCAAAAACACAAGGTGATTATTGCAATAGAAAAAAGGCAAAAAATTGACTCACACATACAGTCAATCCTTATTATTAATGCATTCTATATTTGAAAATTTGTTTTTTGAGGGCTTTCCCCTGAGAACTTGTCCTTATATAAGCCCCTTGTCAAAGAAGAATAACTGAATATCCAGAGTTCCAGTTTTCAATAGGAGAAGCCACACTAGTCCTGAAAATGGGTCTGTCAGAACTTCTGGCTTGACAAAGTGCAGAAGTACTAGTAGCAGAGGATTTATCTAGAATACGATAGCAGAAATTGTCATAGTGAGGGATATAGGGAGCTGGATATGAGGTCTAGGGTTGGAGCAGATGCAATTCATTGAAAACACAGAAAAAAAAAGACCCCCTCACCTAGTAGGGGTAAAAAAAAGTTCCCAAAGTCATCTGGTTGGAGGGTTGGGGAAATAGGAACACGGATTTTAGAGCAGGGCTCTAAGGTGGGATCTGCTTACAGGAGAAGCTTAGGTAGTAAAACATTGGGGCACAAAGTGTGGTCCTACGAGAAGCAGACGCTGACTGATGTCTGGTTGACTCATTGACCCACATTTCTTTTAATTCTCCTTCCTTGTAGTTATAAGAGCAGGATTAGGCCCATAATCTGGAGTGACAGTAAATCACTGGGGAGGAGTCATTAGCCCTAATTTAGAAAGTTAACAGGACTCTGAAGTCTAAGAATATATCAAAAGCAGAGTGTTCCAAATGACTACGTTTCAAGGAACTTCTCGCATTTTTTTACAATAATTTTTTGCTGTTTTACTAATTTGAATGATTGATTTATTCAATAAAAAGTCATTGGGTACATAGTCTATGTCAGGCACTATTCTCCATAGGTTCTCAAAAACACAAAACAATATAAATAAGGTCTTATTTTCATGTAGTTTACATTCTGGTGGTTGGGAGCAGAATGGAAACAGCCTAGGCAAGTAAAAGCAATGAAAGCAGTACAATTTTAAATAATATTGTGTTTTTATATAATCAATAAATTAGATAATATTATAGTGCCCATGGGGATTTTACAACATCAGGTCATCAAAGCAGGCCAGCTGTACCATTGGGGCATGGACCAGAATAATGAAATTAAGCCAATGACAAGTTAACAAGTGTTAGTTAGTATAGATGCAGTGAAATTGAAACCCTTTTACATTGCTGACAGGAAGACAAAGTGGTTGCAGTGACTTTAAAAAACAATTTGTCAAAAAAAAATTTAAAAAAAAATTTGTCAGTTGCTCAGAAATGGCAAGCATAGTTACTATAGTTACCATAGTCACTTGACTTAGCAGGTCTATTCCTGTCTACTTAAGAAAATAAAAATTTATGGCTACACAAAGAATTAATGTTAATGATCATAAAAGCATTTTTACAATAGCCAAAAAGTGAAAAAACACAAGTCTCTATCAACTGATGAATGGATAAACAATGTATGGTCTATCCATACAAAGGAATATTCTACAGCAATAAAAAAAGAATGAAGAAATGACCTGCTAAACATGGATAAACCACAAAAACACTATGCTAAGTGAAGAAAACTAGACACAAAAATGTTACACATTTTATGATCCCATTCATATAAAATTTTCAATATTGTCATATGTACAGTCAGAAAGTACCTTAACAGTTGTCTAGGATTGAGGAATAGGGTGAGGGAAGTTGGTAGTGCTGCTGTGGGTACAAGGTTTCTTTCGGGGATGATGGAGATGTTATAAAATTAGATGGTTGCACCATTCCCTAAATATATGATAAACCAAAAAATTGCATCCTTTAATCATATTATAAGTAAATTATATCTCAATGAAGTACTAAAAAATAAGACAACCATAAGTGAACATCAGAAGATGGGATCTTTTCAGAGGGGAACCAGCAACTACAACCCCCTAAGCCAGAAATGAATTTGTTCCACTCACATAACAGGGAGGAAATCAGTAAGGTTGAAATCAACTGAAGAATTAGGGGCCACATCAGATATGCTGTATGTATTAGTCAGTTTTCTGTCATTATTACAAACATAATGAGTTAAACTTAAAAGAAGGAAAGGGCTTTATTTTGGTTCACAGTTTCAGGGCTTTCCATCCATGGTTCCTTGACCCTGCCTCTTTTGGGCCAGTGCAAGGCAGAACACATGCCCAATGCACATGGTAGAGAAGAACTGTTCACCTCGTTGTATCCAGGAACCAAAAGGAGAGAGGATGGGGGCTGGGTCACAGTATTCCCTTCAGGACACACCCCGATAATCTAATGTCTTTTGGGTGCGCCCTGCTCCTTACAGGTCTGCCACCTCCTAGTAGCACCACAGTCTGGTGATCAAACCTTTAACACAGGGCCTTTGAAGGGTGCTCAAGACCCAAAGTCAACTATCTAATAAGCTGTGGTGGGGACTCTGGGTTTTATTTAGAATGTAATAATGAGCCATTGGAAGGTTTGAAGCAGGAGAAGCATGAGGTGTGCATTTTAAAATTAGTCTGTCTTCCTTCTGGGTAGTTCATTCAGGTTATGTGAAGTGAAGCAAGGGGGACAGAACAGGAGCTATTCCAGTCAAATGAGACATTCAGATTTTTTTCTTCTTTTTCCCTTCCCTTCCCTTCCCTTCCCTTCCCTTCCCTTCCCTT